>NW_006780611.1:298885-330972 GCF_000442215.2 Lipotes vexillifer | reverse complement strand
GGGGGGGGGGGGGGGGAGGGGCAATGCAAACCTTCCTGTGGTCCGGACCTGAGGCCCCAGGGAAGAACTCCGGCCACTGGACAGCCACCCTCTATGCCATCCCAGCCTCCCCCGAAACCCCAACCCCAAGGGGCTCTCTTCTCTCTTCCGGGGGCCCGTGTCCTATTGAATCCTGATTGCTGAGGCTAAGCAGACACGCCCACTAAGTCTGGCAGAGGGAGTGAGAGAAGCCTGAACGTCAACCCCAAGCTTCCAGACCCATCTCTCTCTGAAGGGGGCACCACCAGGCAGGAGGGAACCCAGCAGAGCACCGTCCACATCGGGGGGTGGGGGGCCGGGGCAGGGCCACCGGACTGACGTGCGCGAGGACCCCCTCTCCCCTTCTCAGGGGCCACACGCACCTCCAGCAGCTGGGAGATGGCGTCGGGCTGGGCTCGGGGGCAGCTGTCGTAGCAGGGCCACACCACCCGGCGCCTGCTCTGGGGGGCACCCCCATCCGGCCGCTCCTCCTCCGGGGGCTCGGGGGGCCCCTGCGCCAGCTCCCAGTCATAGGGGGGGCCCTCGGCCAGCGTCTCCTCGGTGTAGAAGTCCCACACCTTCAGGTTGGACACGTTGCTGTACGGCCGGAGGACCTGGGGGCGGGCGCGGCGTGAGCACCGGGGCGCGGAGGCGCCTGCCCGCCCCGACCAGGCCCTGCTCACCTCCGTGTCCTCGGGCGCGTACAGGTAGTTATGGAACACCGGCGTCCTCTTGCTCAGCCGCTCCACGTACTCCCACACCGAGCGGCAGGCCGCCTGGCCCCGGCGCTCCCCCTTCTCCTCATACAGCAGCCCTGCGGGGGGCAGCGCTGAGCCCGGCCCCACCCGGCTGCTGACCGCGCCCCTGTGCCCACCTTCACCGCCCCCGCCCCCGCCGTACCCAGCTCGATGCGTTCGTAGTCCGAGTCCAGCAGGAAGGTCCGGAAGCGATGGGACGCGTGATGGTAGCCAAGGAACTTGAGGTAGAATGGGCTGAACTCGAACTCCATGGGGAACTGCAGGTGCACCTGTGGGGCGTCAGGAGTCAGCGGCCAGCGGTCAGCACGCACAGCCGCCCGCCACGGCCGCCCGCTCACCTGGTGCACGCAGTCCAGGAACTGCAGAAAGACTGGTGTGAAGCCACTGCCTTGCCCGGCCAGGGTGTGGGCCCCGCGGTGGCTGAAGCGATGGCCAAAGGACAGCCACTCCTTCTCCACCAGCAGACGGAAGCCCTCCAGGGTGCGGTAGAAGGGGTCCGAGAGCAGCTGCACCAGGGACACCACCTGCCAGCAGCGCCGTGGGTCAGCAGGGCGTGGGGACCGGGCCCAACACCCGCCCCCGCCCCCCGCCCCGGCCACCGCGCACCTGAGTGGTGATGTCCCAGCCGTCCTCCAGGCTCACCAGGACAGAGGAGCCCGAGTCCAGGAGCTCCACCACCAGCACCGACACCTGCAGCAGCTTGTGGATCTGCAGGGACCCGCAGCCCCTCAGCACCTCCCAGAGCCCGTGGCCTAAGACTCCAGCACCCAGCCGGGCCCCCAGGACCCACACATCCACAGGTGCGGTGGCTGTGCGGGCCCACGCCAGGGTACACCCCGCGAGGCAGCACAGCCTGGATGGACCCGAAATGCTCTGGCATGCTTTCTCCCACCCGGCTGCCCGCCCACCCGCCTATCAGCGTCTTCCGGGCCTGAAGAGGCAGCCCCTCTCCTTGACGTGCCCAGCCCCACCCTGACAGAGGGCAGAGGGCTCCGACACAGCTGGGCCCTGGCCTCCCTCCCCTGTCCATGTACCACCACTGGGAAGTGGTCATCATCCCCTCCCGAAGCCCAATGCTATCAAAAGAGCAAGCCCAGACCCCGCCCACCCACGGCTCTAGGTAAGTGGCGGGGCCCGGCACCCAGGCGGGCACCGGACGGCCCCTGCCCATCGCATCCCCTCCCCCCGGGTAGCCCTCCACCACGGTGGGGCAGGGGCAGTGGAGAGACCTGGATCAGCCACTCTGAGTCTTCCAGCGAGCACAGGAAGGAGGCTGAACCGGGCTCGGTGGCAGGATAGCCGGGGACACACGCCTTCAGCAGCTTCTTGAAGCTGCCTTTCACCTGCCGTGTCTCGAATACCTCGATGGGCACCAGCTCCCACTGCTGCAGGGGATCTGGCCGTACACCCTGGAGGAAGCCGGCCGTGGTGAGACGCGCCCAGGCCCCGTGCCCCCACCTGGCCCCAGGACCCTGTCCCAGTCACCTTGAGCTGGGCTTTGTCTCCAATGATGTAGAGGGCTGCACGCTGGGGCCGGAGAAAGCCTGGGTCGGGGGGGGCCCCGTTGGCCTGGGGGGGCCCCATGCCTGCTAGCCGGGTGCCTACATCAGTGCTGAGCCCACCGCTGCGCCCACCGGCCCGGACACTGCCCCACTTACCTGCACAGAGAAACCAGGTGAGCACCGAAGCAGGGCCAGGGCACCACTTACCTGGGGCAGAGCTCCCAGGGAGGGCAAGGGTGGGACTCGGGGCGTCAGGCTGTTAGTGCCCGGGGCTGTGGGGAGGGCTGGGTTATGCTGGTCTGTCACACGGGGCCGTTAGTGCCAGGTGTGGGGGACGTTAGTGCCCATGAGCAGTCACACGGGGCCATCAGTGCCAGGAGTGGGGAGCCAGCCTGCACGGTCAGTACGGTACCTCGGGGCGCAGTCCGTCTGGAGGCCAAGGCCGCCATGGGGTTGGACAGCGTGGTGACCCTGGCTCTGGGACTGGGCACTGGGGGCACAGCAGAGAGAAGGCTCAGGCCTGGCCCCAGGCCCGGGGGTGCGCCCAGCAAGGGGGGAGCTGTGGCCCAAAGAAACTGCGCGCAGGGCTGGGTCACCACCGAACCCCCCGGGGGCCCCAGAGACAGTGAGGATCTGTCAAGGTCCTCTGGGCCCCCAGGGCAAACGAGGGAGCAGAGGACCCGGTGGTGGGTAGGAAGGGTCAGGGGACAGGCAGGACCCTGGGCCGCCTCCTCTGCACCCTCAGCCCCGTGGACCCTGCCTAAGCTGCTCATGACACACAGCCACCAAGCGGCCTCTGCCCAGCACACAGCAGCAGCAGGAGGTGCCCATGAGGCGCAGCCCAGAGGAGAGGAGGCCCAGCCTGGGAGCTCCCAGCCTGGAACCTCGGAGGGTGGTTCAGTCCAGGACACAGGCAGGCCCAAGCCCCAGCACAGAGCCACCTGTGAGGACCAGGCCCGAGGCTTACGGGCTGGGACGGCCCAGGTTGGAGGCACAGGGAGCCCACAGGAGGAGGCCTCTGGATTCCAAAGCCTGCACCTGGCTCTGACCCAGGCTCACTCGCCTCTACAGAGAGGGCGCAGGGCACCAGAGGCCAGCACGGCGCCAGCCCACTACGCTGCAGGCAGAAGCATGGTCGCCCACAGTGAGGACAGTGTGTCCTCGTGACACAGAGTCTGGACCGGAACCGGTGTACGGCTGAGGCGAGCCGAGACCTTGTATGCCCCCAGGCAATGAGGAGGAAGGCCTGTGCCCAGAACTCGGGGGACACCCAGCAGCAGCACCAGTGGGCTGTGGGGACATTCAGAGATGCCCAAGCAACACTAGGCAAGAAACAGGCACTAGGAGACGAAAGATCCTTTGGGGAGGGTGCTGCCTGCAGGGGCCGCTCAGAACCACTGAGGGGGCAGGAGGCAGGAAGACAGCGCAACCATGAAACATACTTAACGATGGACTCTGACGTTTGGAAAACTAAAAGCCACTGAAACTAGAGAGCGGTATTCCCAGTAGAGGACCAAGAGGAGTAAGGCCTGTGCCACTGCAGAAGGTGGCACCGAGCCCAGCGCTTCCTAGGGCAGCATCCCCATTAACTACCGTGAGGACAGTCTGGCCACCCTGTTCCCAGCCCCCTTGGCCCCGGTGCCCAGCAAGTGGTAACAACAGCTACAGACGGAGCACTGAACTACAGGCTGCACGGGGACTGGGGGGCTGGTGTGCGCCAGCAGCAGAGGAGGTGCCTGCGGTTGGGGTGCCTCCTCAGGCCTCACCCGGGAGGGGTGAAGGCCCTCCAGCTATGGGAACGAGTGGCGGCTGCACCAGGAGGCCCTGTGCCACGGGCAGGAGCAGCCTGGGCCAGCGTAGGGGCAGTCGGCCATGGGGATGGCTGCAGACCTGGGTGGTGAGCTCACAGGACTCAGGGTGGGCAGAGAGGGAAGAATCAAGGACGATGCCCGGGCTTCTGGAAGGCTCAGCCCCACAGGTGGCCTGCCAGCCCCCAAGCCCACCTGAGAGCTAGAGCAATGCATCTGGGAGCCAGTGCATCTGGAACCTAGAGCAGCAGCAGAGAAAAACGCAGACAATTGTGAGGGGAGGGAGGGAATCAGGAAGGCCTGAGTGACAAGTGACCCCTGGTGTGATGTCTGCACAAGCCAGGGTGGGGGAAGGGTCTCACAGAGAGAAGTGACCCTCGTGTGACATCTGCCAACTCTGCACACACAACCACCAGGACGGCTCCAGGTGTGTACAGATCTCTGGTAGACGCTGTCACCACATCTGCTGAGGTACAGGCCGGGGTTGGCTCAGGCCAGCATCTGGGCAATGGTCAGGCCCAGTGAGGGCAGCCTCCCAGCCCTCATGCCTCCAGCAGGGTGATGAGACCTCCAAGCACGGACTGAGAGGCAGCTCACTGATCACCAACGTGAGGACCAACGTGGGCTAGGTGGCAGCTTCGAGGAGGCCCAGCAGCTTTCAGGAGGGCCAAGAGGATGAACCGGAAGGAACCAGAAGATCAGTGAGGGAGGGTCCAGGAGGAGAGATGGAGGGAGACGGGTAGGTAGGGGAGAGGCTGTCACGGGGGGAGATGAGGGAGAGGCGGGGGCAGGATGGGGGCAGGTGGAGGGTAAGCGGGGTACAGAAGCGATTGCCTTGGAGCAAGGCCCTGGGGTGAGGCTGCCCACCCTGACACAAACCCCCCCCTGCCCGCACGCCCTGGGGCCCTCCTGGGTGTCTCCTGTCTAAAACCCTCTCCCAGCGCCAGGCATCCACATGGCTCACGCTACCACAACAGGGTCCCCGCCTGTCACCCCAGGAGATCAGACCACCGCTTGTGGACAGCATGTCCTTCTAAGGGTCGCCCTGCACCAGTACCCCGACGGCAAGGGGTAGGGCCCAGGACGGCCCCTGGGCGCATGCCCCAAATTCCTGGGCCTGCTGCCTCCTCTGTAAAGCCCCAGAGGAGTGGTCAGAGCTGGGCCTCAGGACACTCACCTGCTCCCGCACCCCAAACACTCCGCCCCCTTGCCGGTCTGCCCTCCATAAACGCCATCGCTACCCCCGGGTCCTCCGGCCCCGAGCACCCTCACCGTGGCTGCCCATGTGGGCCGAGGAGAAGCCGCTGAGGGTGTTGCGACCGGACGCGTCGGCGCAGCGCGGCATGGAGCTGACCACGGCCTGCAGGTACTTCTCCTGCTCCAGGCTGCTAGAGTCGGCCTGGGACTGGCCTGCGGGAGGAAGTGGAGCTGGGGGGCGGGGCTCCGGGGGGCGGGGCCCGAGACGCGGGTTCGTGCCCCGTTTCGGGAAGATCCCACGTGCCGGGGGGCGGGCGGGGCCCGGGGGCGGGGCGGGCTGCAGCATGAGCAGGGAGCCTACCGGGAGAAGGCGCGTTCTGGGCCTTGAAGAGGCCGACGACCCCCTTGCCGTGCAGGCCCCCTGAGCGCAGCAGCACGGCCTTGGAGCGCCCGCTGCGCCAACAGACCACCGGGAAGCGGTTCTGGCGGTAGCAGCGGGAGACGCGCTGCAGTGCGTTGTCCTGGACGCTCTGTGGGACGATGAGCAGCCCCGGATAGCTGCGAGGAGGCGGACGTGAGGGGAAAAGCAGGCCAAAGGCACTCTGGACCCACAGCCAGGCGCCCCTGGGCCTTCGGCCTCCTGGAGGCCACCAAACCTGCCGCGCTCACTGCTCACCTGCGGCAGATGGCGTACATGCGGTTGACCGGGGAGATCCGGAAGGGCTCGGATTTCGCGCGGCTCAGGCTGCTGCTCAGCGTGCCCAGCCCCAGGCGCTGGTAGTCCCGGCAGCACGCCCGCTCCACCAGGCTACTCATGGTCATGCGGTCCGAGGGCTTCAGGGCCAAGGAAGGGGTCAGCGTGCTGGGCTCCAGCTCCTCTGACACTGGGGCAGGCCGGGCACACGGGGGTCATTACCCACAGGCTGCCCGGGTCCCTCACCCCTCCATGTGAGGGTCTTCACCCAGACCGCCCACGGCTCCCCACACCCCCACCTGAGATCTCGTCCTCCTGGTCCCCAGGGGGTGGCTGGCCCCGGTGCTCCCAGCTTGGGGGGCTATACTTCTTCCGGGTGACATACTGCCGCCCGATGGTCCTCTTAGCGTTCTTCATCAAGTTCCGGGACAGGGTCCTGGGGGGGCCCCGAGGAGTACAGTTGCAGGGTCAGCAGAGGTGAGGAGATGGACAAGGGGACACACACACAGTGGTTCTGCGAAGGAAAGGTGTTCTGGCCTTGGGGCCCAGCTCCCTACCTGAAGGAAGGACCCTTGTCCTTGGTGGCACGGGGCGGCCGGCCAGGTGTGTGGGCAGAACCCAGGGTGAGCGCGAAGGTGCCCCTGATATCTGGCGGATACCGCAGCTTGTGCAGCTGCTTGCGGAAGAGCTCAGCGCTGTCAGACCCCACCTCCTCGTCAAAGACCATCTTCAGCAGCTGTGTCAGACATGAGGCCCTCAGAGGCTGGGAGGCCCGTGGGCCTGAGCCCTGGCCACAAAGGCGGACAGGCCTACGGGACGCCCGTGCTGCATCACTGGAACTCGGGTGTTTCTAACAGGATGGACGGGTGAGGGCCCTGCGACCAGACGGCCCTGAGAAAGGCGGCTAGGTCTACCGTGGGACTGTGAAGGGCCAGTCTCGCCTCTCCATCCGGTGACGGACACGTCCTGAAGGAGCGCCCCAAGGACAGAGGGTGAGCGGAGGGCCTGCTCCCCAGACTGCATGTAGCCGGAGACTCAGGAACCCAGTCTTTGTGTTTCATCTAACCTGTGTAGGTTTCAGCTGGGCTGGGCTCATGCAGCACGCTCCAGACACGGTCTCTAGGGTTCGGGCCTTGCAAGGTAAACGGGAGAGCCCCAAAAACTGGCACATGGCACAGGCAGAGGACACCAAGCTAAGACACAGCGACTTCCCCGTAAACTGAGGAATCACAAAGGGCTCAATGCTGGCTCAACACCGGCTCGTGAGAACGAGACTAGGGCGCAGATGCTGCATCCTGGAGAGGGGCCGCGACTCAGGGGCCCACAGACCCCGCCCAACACAGCCCACACCCCAGCCGACCTGGAAGGTGCAGGAGCGCAGCTGCAGCCCGTCCGGCAGGTACTGGTCACTGGGGGTCTGGATATTGATGCGCTCCTCCTTGGTCAGCGCAGCCACCGGGAAGGAGCGGACCACCACCTGTTCCCCCACTTATAACAAGCCGGGTGCAGAGTCAGGGGGACGGGAAGGGTCAAGGGTCACAGAGTCTCAGGGTCCCAGAGCTACGGGGTAGACCGGGAGGGTGGGGAGGAAAGACAACAGCCTGTCTCCCACAGAGACCTAAACCCCTGAGAAGGCGAGGAGAGGCAGAAGGTGTCCCACTGGCCCGAAGACCTGGGGGGGGGCAGAGGGAGGGGCAGGGGGAGCGGGGGCAGAGGGGTCCCAAGGCTCACCCAGGGGGTCGGTGGGCATCCCCGTGAAGATGACCCGGTACGTGGTGAGGAAGACAGCGCCCTCAGCCGGGAGCAGTGCGGGGCCGCCCCTGCTGCCCCCGGCACCCTCCTCACGCCCATCCGGCAGCAGGTAGACACGCAGGCCGTCCAGCACACACTCCTCGCCGGGCAGCAGGCGTGGCCGAAGCAGCTTGGGCTGTTTGGGGACAGGAGCAGGTGCCTCAGAACACAGCCCAGTCCTGGTGCCCGCCACTCCCCGGCCCCTACTCACCTTCCGGATGGGGGGCAGCCTCTTGCTCTCTCTCTGCACGGCCTCCAGGGTCTCGATGTGCATCTGGACGATGTCTGGGGGAGAGCAGCTCTCGTGCCCTGGCCTGCGCCCACCCACCCAAGGGGCGTGTTTCCAGGCCCAGACCCCGTACCTGGCACCATGACATGCAGCCCCTTGAGGTGGTCGCTGGTGACCCCACTCTCTGTGCAGACCTTGTCCACGAAGCGGTTGATGAAGCGGACCACGGCCCCGGGCACGTCACAGGTCTCCGCGTCCTCGAAGCCGCTCTCTGTGTCATAGCTCTCCGCCACGCTGCCTGCCATGCTGGGCCGGGGAGGGGCACAGTGGGCACAGGCCACCCGACCCAAGGCCTGTACTGCTCAGGCCCTGCCCCCAGGCCACACCCCACCTGTTGGTGACCAGGCTGCTGCTGGCGCTCTCCAGGTCGCCCAGGCCCGCGCGCTCCCGGAGCAGCCGGCTCTTGCCGCTGCCCAGGGGCAGCAGCAGGTAGCTCATGCGGCTGGCGTAGTGGACGGCCTGGCTGAACACCGTGCTCTCCTCCTTCTGCACCAGCTCCTGCTGCTTCTCACGGCTCAGGGTGGGCCACAGGCGCCTCTGCTCAGAGGCCACGGCCAGGGCGGAGCGCTCGGCCTCCTGTGTGAGCGCCTCCCCAACCTGCCCCAGGGGCCGCGCGTGAGCCAGGGCCAGGCCAGCCCCCTCCCGCGGGCCCAGGGAGTCCCCACACACCTGGGAGGGGTCTCGGTCCTCGGCAGGCTCCAGGTAGAGGGCCCGGATGTGGGTCTGCACATCCCCGTAGAACATGGCCTCCCAGAACTGCGGCGTGCTCCACACTACGTGCTCCTGCACGCAGCTGTACGCAAACTGCGTCACCCCCGGGCTCAGCTTCTGCAGAAGCCAAGAGGGGGTCAGCAGGCGCAGCCGGGAGGAGGTTGGGGAGACTCTGTCCGCCCCAGCACTCACCCGGCAGAAGGCAGTGACCAGCGGCAGCAGAGCAGCTGCGATGCCGTGCTCATCCAGGGAGGTGCAGTCCTGCAGTAGGGCCGGGGGCGTCGGATCCCGGCCCCGTGCCATTCACACCCCCACCAGCACCGCCGACAGAGCAGCACCTCCCGTCAGTGCCTGAACCGTCTGCACCAGCTCCCCCCGCTGCTCGGAGGTTGAGGGCAGGAGGCCCCTGCACCAGCCTCCCACAAGGATTCTCCCCCACGCCACCCTCACCGGCAGACCGGGGTCTCCCCAGTTGTCGGCACCGCCGGAAGATGCACCCTTATGGGTAGGCCGGGGAAGCCCTGCCCGGCCCCACCCTGTGGCCACAGCGCCAGCAGGGTGTGAGGCCCGGCCTCACCTGCAGACAGCAGTTCATCATGCGGACCACGAAGTCGAACTGCTGGTGGTCAAGGACCGCCCGGTTCTGTTGCACGTGCAGATGCAGCTCCTGGGCAAGGCAGTGGCGGGCCGCATGTCCCTTTAGGGCCCTCAGCACAGCTGGAAACAGCTGCGGACGGGGAAACAAGGGGATGAGGGCACGAGCCTATGTGGACCCAACCATGCCCTGAGGCACAGGGAAGGCCTGGGCCAGACGTGGGGGCCAGAGCCCAGGCTCTCAGCACAGAGAAGACCGGAAGCCATCCGGTCAGGTGTGCCCAGACTTGGGGCTTCACTGCCCAAGAGAGATCAACGCTCTACTGGAGCCAGCCCCCCGCACACGAACCTCACGACACTGCCAGTGCTCGGAGCGAGGCCCCACGGCCGGCCAGGGCCCCAGCGCCTAGAACGCACAAGCCTAACGCAGAGCCAGCAGCCGGCTCAGCACTGGGTGGGCCACAGAAAGGGTTGCACTTGTCCTGTTGATACTCCCGCACACTGTGAAACAACCAGGAACCCGATAAAGGGCTGGTTTAAGAACTAGGTGCTTCACAGAGAACCACGCAGCTGTGAAACACAAGACAGACTCAAACTGGCTGTCCTGAGAGACCCAAAGTGTCAGTGGACATCACAGAGGGCAGAATGCTAAATGAACTCCACTTTCTGCAAGTAAAAAAAAAAACAAAAAAAAACACGTGTGAGTCTGCACTAGTTTCCGTGAGCGATAAAGAAGAAACTTAACAGTAGGAACCTTCAGAGCATTCTGACGACTAAAAGTAGAAGAAAATTCCTCCCGCAGAGCCACCCCAGCAGGCTGCACCCAGCTATTCTGAGGTGGACCTGGTGTCCACCTGCCCTTCTTGCCAGCCCAGCTCCCTCCAGCCGCCTGCAGGAGAACGAGGGCCAGGGCTCCTCTGAGAGCCGCTGCCCTGGCCCAGGCCGCCCCCACCCAGAGCCCCCAGCGCTCCCTGGGCGTGGGTTACCCTCACCTTCTTGGCCTCAAGCATCTTTCCCTCAAACACGTAGGAGATGCAGTTCCGGACCACCTCCAGCCGGCGCGCACTGTTGCCGTGGAGCCCACTGCTCCGCTCCAGTATGGCGGCTGGGGAGCAGAGAACGTGCTCACCTCTGACCTCACGTCCACCCTCGGCCACACTCAGGCTCCCCCTCCCAGTTACGCACTCATGGGGGGCCCTGAGGGCACGGTGGTCCTCTTCTCGGCCTTCACGGCCGGGGGTGCGCCCTGCATCTTGGCTGTGGCCTGATCCACGATCCACTGCACCATGCCCTCGTCTAGCCGGGGGAAGGGCCGGGGCGCACGCCGCAGGTGGCTGGCCTCCCCTGGCCTCTGCACCTTGTGCATAGCCACGGCAGGGTACGGGTTCTCCTGGGGGGGACACAGGCAGGATGGGCGAGCAGCCCGGGCCAGGGCAGCACAGTGACCCGCCCCCTCATGCCGCCTGCCTTACGTTCTTGTAGAGCTGCTCTGCCAGTTCCTTGACATGACGCAGGACACGCTGGGGGTGGCTGTCATCCGCCCGCATCCGTGCTACCTCGTGGGCCACCAGCTGGGGGAGGAAGCAGGGTCAGGCGGGCTGGCTGGGGCAGGGAGGGGGGTGATGGCGGCTCCTCCCAGGTGGGGTCGGGGTGCACCTCATCAAATAGGTCCGTAGGACGGTAGGGGACCCCGCGCTCCGACACAAAGCCTGCAAAGGCCATGCCCTCCAACACCTTCATCAGGAAGTCATCCTCCACCAGCCCACGCTGGCCCAGGAAGGCTGCCTGCGGTGCACAAAGAGGTCAGCCCCTCGGGCACTCACCTTCTGCCCACCCCCGCCCCCGCCTGGCACCCACCTTATGGAAGCGGATGACAGGCTCCGGGGCTCATCAAATAGGTCCGTAGGACGGTAGGGGACCCCGCGCTCCGACACAAAGCCTGCAAAGGCCATGCCCTCCAACACCTTCATCAGGAAGTCATCCTCCACCAGCCCACGCTGGCCCAGGAAGGCTGCCTGCGGTGCACAAAGAGGTCAGCCCCTCGGGCACTCACCTTCTGCCCCCCCCCGCCCCCGCCTGGCACCCACCTTATGGAAGCGGATGACAGGCTCCGGGTGGATGCGGACCATGTGCAGACACCAGCGGTAGCCTTGCAGGAGCTGAGCAAAGAGCCGCAGGAAGACGGCGCGCAGCTCCTTATCCTGGGGCATACGTGAGGGCAGGTGAGTGCCAGGCCCTGAGCCTTCCAGGCACCTCGGCCTCCTGACCCTCCAAGCTTCCTCCACACAAGCCACAGCGCCTCCTCTAAGACTCGGTGCCGACGGCCACTCCTGTGCAGGACCCTCCGAGGCTCACACCCACCCCACGCGGCCCTGGTGACCCCCTGGAGGAGCGCTCAGCACCGGGTGGGCCTGGGCCCCCAGAGGGGCAGCAACCCCCACCTGCATCTTCAGGGAGGAAGTGGACGTCGTAGGTGGAGGGAAGGCGAGATCTGCCAGCTCCAGCTCTGGATCCAGGACCTGTGGAAGCAGTGGGGAGCAGGGTCAGCTGCACACCAGCCCCAGTCTCTGGCTTCCTCTGGCCACCAAGTGAGCCCACCCCAGCCTGCCCGAGGCACCAGCCTCCCCGAGGCCCCTGGTCCTGCCTCACCATGCTCAGAATACTGTGCGTCTGGCTCTGCAGTGGCTCTGGCAGGGGTGGGATGTGCACACACTCGGGCACAGTCACCGTCCCTCCATCAAGATCAGCAACGATCACATCCAGCTGTGGACCAAAGGGAGCGCGAGGTCAGGGAGCCGCGGGCCGGTCGGCAGGGCCTGGGGTCAGCCCAGCCTGGAGCAGCGAGGCAGATGCCGCGCAGGGCCCTCACCAGCTCCTGGGCCTCTGCCTGGAAGGCAGCGTTGACTCCGATGATGAAGGGTGTGGGCGTGCTGAGCACCTCCAGGAGCTGCGCCGGCAGGATGGGCACATACGTGAAACTGCAACGGGCCAAGGCTCAGCGCGACAGCCCGAGGGCCGGGGCGGGGCGGAGGGACTGCGAGGCAGTGGGCAACGGTAAGGTCAGCACCTGTATCTGAGAGGGAAGAGCAGCGCCAGGAGTCCCCGGCAGGCTTCCGAGAGGCGCTGGTAGCTCCGGGACAGGAAGAGCACCTTGTGCTCCGTGAGCGCCGCACAGAACAGAGACAGCACGTTGGTGATGCCTGAGGAGGAGGACAGGCTTAGAGGGCGGCCCTGCGGTGAAACCTCAATGTCTGTCCGCCAGCCCCGGGAGGGGAGACGAAGGACTGTGCGGGGGCTGTGGGGCTGCGGGCACCAGGCTCACCCAGCTGGCGGAAAAGCAGGGCCACGCTGCAGCGGCTGATGGGCAGCGAGTCGGTGAGTGGGGTCTGGATGACCTGCCGGTCCCCAGCCCCCAAAGAGATGGTTCTCTGTGGAGAGAGAGGGACCAGTGCTCAGCTGCTCCACCCAGACCTGGGTCACCCCCAGCTTCACAGCCTCAGGCGGGCCTGGGGGAATGACAGACCCCGAGGTGGGACTGGCCAGGACGGGCAGCACGGCACAAGGGAAAGGCCATGCCCGGCCTCTGTCGGCCCAAGCAGTGCTGCAGAGAAAACTCTGGGCCTCTGACCTGGGGTGGGGACGGGGCCTGGGTGGGCAGAAGAAACAAAGAATCCGTACCACTCCGTCCTCAACAGAGTCCAGCTGCACGGGACAGACAGGCAGAGAGACACAGTTAGACACACCCACACGCGGGGACACAGACGGGGGGGTGGACAGATAAGCCAACACTGACACCAAGAGACAGGCACACCCAAGGAGGGAGAGGACAGAGGAACCAAAGGGTGCCAGGTGGAGAACCAGATGCGACATGGGACACGAGACAGGCAGGGCCAAGAAAAGAGGACAGGCGGCAGCACCAAGACGCGGGACAGTGTCCGAGGCTGGGGCCGCCTCTGCCCAGGCTGGACTCCGAATGCCTACCAGGCCCCACCCCGTGGCCTCAGGCACCAGCGGGTCCTGTGGCTGCAGGTGGACAGCAGCTGCCTCCTGACCCACCTGTGAGCCCCCGGCCAGAGGGATGATGCACGTCAGCAGGTTCCCAACCACGTTCTCCAGGCCCACGTTCAGGCCCTCCACATGGATGGTGTAGATGAGACCCAGGCTGTTCTGCAAGGACCACAGATCGGGGAATGACGGCCCAGCCAGTGGGAGCACCCCACATCCTGCCCTGTGCCCTGGCTGCCCGCCTCACCCTGAACACCTCCACATGGTCCAGTCGAGACACCAGCACCAGCGTCTTTGGAGCAAACAGCTGGCCGGGCGGGCCAGGAGCTGCGGTTGACAATCCCACTGGGCCTCCCTCACCTGCCTCCTCTTCCCTCTCGGCAGTGTCCTCGGTGCACAGCCCTTCCTGTGGACAGAAGCCCCATGTGCCAGGCTCTCAGGCAGGTCTCCTGAGGCCTGGGGCGGGTGGGGGGGACACGGGACACAGGTGACTCAGACTGGACTGGCCCTCTGGAAACTTCAGCCTCTGTGGGGTTGGGTCACCAGGACCAGACACACACAGGGAGACACACACAGGACAGAGGGAGTCGGCCACAGCCAGAGGCTCGGCCCATGCAGGGTTACCTGTGTGGGCTCCACGGGCTCCCAGAAAGTCAGGCATGCGCAGTAGTGCCGCTCGGAATTGATATCGGTGAGGACAGCCACAAAGAAGGTCGGCGCGTTCCTCTCGGGACACAGCTGCCACCCACCGGGCTGGCAAAACTGTCGGGAGGAAGGGGACGGGGTCAGCAGGCAGTTCCCTCTAGCCCCCGGCCTGCGAGGGACTGCACAACCAGGGCCTGGAGGCCAGGTTCCAGTGCAGCCAGCAGCACCCTGCTCTGCGACCCCCATGCCTTGCCTCCTGGACCTCAGCCTCCTCCCCCACAAAAGGGAGTAAGAGCCTCCAGCCTCACTGTGCGGGGCGAGAACCCTGTGATGCAGGGCATGGTCCCCACCATCACAAGGGAGGGACAACAGGACGTGATGTGGGCACCAAGCGCCCGACCAGCCAAGCCTGCACCCCCGCCCTACGTTCTCCAATGCAGCTGATGTCTCCTTGTACCCAGCGGGGTCCTCACGGTGCCTGCCCCCCACCGTCTCAGCACCCCAGCCCTTGGCTCCAGGCCCTGGGGGAGCGCCCACACTCACCAGCTCGATGCCCTGGGGGAACGGGTTGTCCTCCCAGTCCTTCTCTGGGAAGCGCTGCAGGATCTGGCCCTGGCCTTCCGCACTCCCTGAGGACAGGAGCAGGGGTCAGAGCACCTACCACCTCCCACACCCGCATCCGGTCAGAAGCCTCGAGGGTCCGAGTGGAAACATCTCACCCATCCTGGCCCTGAGGTGGCACCAGACCAGCCCCAGCTCCCAAACCTATGGTTTCCCTAAAGACAGTCCTGTGAGGAGGGGCCCCTAGGCAGCCACAGACCCCAGGACCACCAGAGGGCATGGAGAGAAGCCCCTGCTGTGGGGTCGGGGTCCCTGCAAGCCTCTGGCTGGGCCAGGCACCAAGAGCACAGGAGGCCCGTCACAGATGCAGAAAACAAACTTATGGTTATGGCAGCGGGGGGGCGGGGGGGGATAAATTGGGAGATTGGGACTGACATATACACACCACTGTATATAAAACAGGTAACTAATAAGGACCTACCGTATAACACAGGGACCTCTATTCAGTACCCTATAATGAACTTAACGGGAAAAGAATCTAAAAAAAGAGTGGATATACGTACATGTATAACTGGTTCACTTTGCTGTACAGCAGAAACTAACAAAACATTGTAAACCAACTCTACTCCAATAAAAAAAATTTTTTTAATGACCTGGAAATTTTTTAAAATAAAGTAAAATAAAATAAACTGTGAGAGCCTCAAAAAAAAAAAAAAAACGGGCACAGGAGTCCCAGCCCAGGGGAGTAGGGGGAGATACTCCCTACTCCCACCCCCACTACCCCCCTCCTGGGTCCCACCCACTGTGTCAATACCCCCAGCCAGAACCCACACCCAGCCTGCCACATGCCAGCGTGCCAGCCCAACTGCATAGCACCTGCCCCTCCAGCAAGGGGAGAGCTGTTCCCGACTGTTCCACAGCCAGCGCCCAGCTTAGGCACTCGGCCCGCAGCCCTGCTCCCTGCCTCCGCCTCACCTGCCAGCCCTGGGCCCACTTGAGAGGTGCAAGGGTCTCACACCTGCCACCTGTACCGGCGGAAGGACCACCCGTGCCTACAGCCCCAAACTGCGGCTTGTCCCCGCTGCCTCAAGAGGCAAACGTGACAAGCAAAGGTCCCAGAAGACAGCCAGAGAGGGGTGGGGCTGGCAGGAAGGACAGGAGTGCTCTCCTGAGCCCTGAAGATGGTGGCACACAGGCCTGCTCCCTGCCTGCAAAGGCCACCTTGCACACAGCCACAGACCAGGTTGCCGTGTGCAGCCCTGAGGGTCCTCTAGACCAGGGAGAAGGGCATGTCCCTGCACCCCCAGCCTGCTAGCTCCCCATGTGTTCCCCAGAGAAGCCCCTCCACTCCCAAAGCCACTTGGCCCGCTAAGCCCCCTCCGGTCTGCTTCCTCCACTCCATGCCCAGGGCAGTGCTGCAAGGTCCAGTCCACACTGGCAGGGCCAGCTGGAGGCCCACCCTTTGTGGAAACAAACCTGGAGGCATGACGAGGGTCAAGTCGGGGAAGCACTCACCAGGGCATCGTGGAGGAATGACGGGGGTCCCTGTTCTGCCCCCAGCTCCCACCCAACATGGCAGCAGCTTGAAGCAGGAAAGACAAAAGCTCTCCACCTTCACCTCCCACACTCGACAAGCAGGTCCAGCCCTCGGCTCAGAGCAGCCTCAACACTGCTGCCCACACCAGCAGAAGAGCAGGGGCGGATAGGGAAGGCCCAGAAAGCCACCGTGTGCAGCCTCTGAGGACCTGTGAGATGCAGTCCCACGTCCAGCCTGCCTGGTCCACCTGTGACCTGAGTGGGCACAGGAGCCTCAGACCGAGCTGGGGGCCTGGGCACAGGCCTGGACCCAAGGGCACTGGCAAACGGACCCCAGTAGCCCAAGAGCACACACTCCCCAGGCCCCCGGAGGCAGAGGAGCTGGGCTGCAATCTTAGGAAGCCACCACTCTCCAGGATCACGGAGGCAATGCCAAAAAGGTCAGCAGCAGGCAGGTTGCTGCTGGCTGGGGGAGCAGGGGTAGCGAGGGGCTGTGACTCTGACTCACCAAACCTCAGCTTCCTGCTCCCCTCCCCCTCCCACCACTGACACTGAGAGGAGGTGGCAGACAAGACAGGGTGGGGGAGGACAGGTGTCTGCTGGTTGGATAGAGTGTTATTTTTCTGCGTACATAAGAATAAATACTAGCATTGATTGTTACTTTCCTACTTTTTCTACAGTTATGATCTTAAGCAAACTTGATAAATTTCAGATGTATAGATGTATACTTAGCGATGTATCTACTTTATCGTCAGAGGCATCTTCACTTGTAACTTCAAAAATTTCCAGCCCCCCCACGCCACACACACACACACACACACACACACACACACACACACACACACACACACACACACACACACACACACACACACACACACACGAAGCCCCCAGGGTCCATCCAGGCCCACTCCCAAGGGCCATCCTCAACAGGCCCAGGCTGGCTCACCCTAAACTGTGGCTCCTCCCCCAGGGCCAACTTGTGTGCAGCCCCAAACCACCATCTGGGCTCAGCCCTGGCTGGCACCCAGGGCTCACCCAGTTCTTGCCACGAGGCAGCAGGAGGAGGAAGGAAGGGAGGTGTGTGCGGATGGGGACAGTAGCCTCTGCCCCATCTCCCTCCCGAAGCCAGTGGGCAGGTGGCCTTCAGGGGGCTGCTCTCCACAGCCTCTCCCCCAGGGAAGTGGGCAGAGTGGCTGGCCACCGGCCACTGCCCACCCTCCCTACCCCGTTCATCGTGTGGAACGTCTGCTCCCACGTGCAGGGCTCCACCCTCCAAAGAACTGAGCGCAGGCTTTCCTGGAGGTGTCCAGGCCACCTAAAGAGGTGGGGGGCGGGCAGGGAGGATGGCACTAGGCTAGGCAGGTGAGCATTCCCCTGCCAGCTCCTCCTCTGGGCCATGATGGTCCCAAACTTGGCCCTCAGGTCTCAGCCCAAAGAGCGTCACCTCCTCTAGCCAGCTCTCTGCACCCTGCCCAAGTCTGGGGCCTGCAGTGGGACCCCAAGAACCTCCCACCCTCTAACACAGCCTTCTGGGATTCCTGGTGCACCTGTTGGCCAGCTGAGCCAGACAAGAGCTCCACGAGCAAGAAGCTACATCTCCGCGTCCAGCGCTGCACCCCCCTCCCCCCACGATCAGCCCCGCTCACACACCACAGGCAAACACGTTCCTCAGTAGGAAGTCCAGGGCAGCTTCCGGAGCCCCAAGGCACACCAGCGCTCGCCGGCCCTCCCTGGAAGGGCGCACCGTGGATGTGTCCTGACTCCCTCACCCTTCTCTGAGACCCCAGCCCATGCCTCAGCTCTGTGCCAACAGGGGCTGGGCTGCAATCTGGCTGCTGGCCTGCATCCTGGGGGTGGGGGTAGGGCTCTGCCACATCTCCCAGTGTCCCCCACCCAGTCGAGCTTTTGAGGCCGTGAAGGGGACCTACAGCAGCTGAGTTCCCTGCCCCACCAGAGGTGCCCCACCTTGGGGTAGACAAGAGAGAGGACACCTCCACCCCATGGTGACAGGACTAATCCAACCAGCACAGCTGTGCGTCACAGGGCGGGACTTGGGGGGGCCCTAGGAGGAAGGGCAAAGAGATCCCCTGAGACACAGACGGGGACAAGAGCTGTGTCCCCACAGCCAGCCCCGGGGCGGGGAACACAGAGCTCACGTCCGTCATCTGCTGGCAACGCCATCACCAGTGCCAGGCTCCGATGCCTGGGCCGGCCCAGGCCAGCATGTGCTGTGGGCAGAGGCGAGGGAGGATGGCACCCTCCTCTGCCCGCCCCTCTCCACACCCACACACACACCCTGAGACTAGCCGGGCCGTACGAAGGACGGCACCGTCCTGCTGCAAACCCAACCTCCCACCTCAACACAAACCTCAACACACAGGCCACTCCCAGCTGGCCACAGCACAGGACAAGTGCAGAGGGGCTGCAACCTCTCCAACCTCCCCGGTCAGACCCGACTGGCTCTGACCCAAGGACTTGGACCCTCAGGCTCCCAGGGTGGGGCTGGGAGCCAGCCAAGGCCATCCCAAACAGCCCCAACCTGCTCCAGAGAGAGAGCAGGAACATGGGTGGGGAGAGTAGATGGGGCCGAGGAATGTGGCCAGCTCAACATGGTCAGGACCAAAAGAGGCCAGGCCAGGGGTGGAAAGTCGTCTTCTCAGATATTTGGGGGTGGAACCCCCAGCAGCAGGAGGGGTCCAGCCCCTCCTCCCTGGCAGATATGCACTCGGCCATCTGGTCCGATCAAAGACACACCCCGGCACTGATCACACTGTGTAAAATCAGCTGACCACCATCAGGGCACTCCCTGGCCAGGAACTGGACAAGGTAGTCTCTCTGGCCCCCACGAAGTCCCCAGGGCTGGGCCAGGGTGCAATACAGGCTAAACCCATGTACTTAGTGAAGGAGCTTCCCCAACTCACCAAGGGAGGAGCCTACACCTTCTGAGATGAATGAAAGCGAACCACCCAAGCCCCTCCCTGCCCTCCTGCCTGGAGCAGTCTGCCAGGTAGTAACCATGAAACCAGGGTACTTCCTCAGGTAGGACTCTGGGACTCAGCACCCAGAAGCTCCGCACAGGATGTCCAGATCCAGGCCAAGGACAAGCCTTCTACCACTCCGGCACTCTCCACTGAACCCAAAAGACCCTATGTCTTGCCCTAGTGTCCTAGGCCTGCCAGCACGCAGGGGTGCCTGCATGCCACCTCCCGCAGAGGTGCCCACTGTCTGTGCCAAGTGGTGTCCACACACTGGCTGCTCAGCATTAACAAGACACCCATCACTTCCTGGAGCCTTCTGTGTGAACAACTCCATGTGTGTATGTCCACCTTGTGCTCAGAGCAGCCTGGGAGGTCTGTGTCACTCACCCTACCCCCAGAAGAGGAAGGTGAGGTGCGGAGGGCCGAAAGACTGGTCCAAGGTCACAGAGGTATCAAGTGGCAAAGCAGGGACCACTGAGCCTCATGCAGTGCTCCTCTGCTTCAGACTTCCCCACCACCTCGCTCTGCCCTCAGTCCCACAGCCGGGATTCCAGCTCGTGGGCTTGTTCCTCACAGGGATGGACCAGTCATGCCAAGGGAGGCCCTGAGGCTGGGTAGCCAGCCAGCAGCTGACCAGCTCCAACCCCAGAAGACAGTGGTTAGGGGGCTCCATGGCCCCCCAGCCCTACTGAAGGGGACATCTTGAGAATCACTCCTTCCAGTCACTGGGGGTGAGCAGGCACTGTGGGCGCCAGCCTTCTCCCCTGCTCTGCTCAGAGGCCACACACACCTGGGGTGCCCACCGCCTGTGTGGCTCCAGCCAGCTTGTCACGGAGCCCACCCATGCCTCCTCTCACCTTCCTCACATTCACTCCAGCTGCCACCACCATCAGCATGCCTCCCACACTGCCCTCAGCGTCCTCAGCCTCCAAGCTCACTCTGCTCATGCAGCCCCTGCCCTGGCACGCAGCCTGGGGGCCCTCACGCTGGGGCAGCACCTTGGCCAGCCCTGTCTCCCTGGATCCAGTGCACCCCGCTGCTGCAGCTGGCATGTCCTCCTCACTGCCCCCTCCCCACATGCCTTGGAGCAGACGGCTCTCCCTCTGGGCCTGTTCAACACTGACAGTGAGCCTGCCACGTGCAGACTGCAGGATGAGGACAACTGGTCATTGCCTACAAGAACGCCCTCCCTGAAGGGAGAGACATGCTCATGACTGAGGGTGTCGGGATGGATAGGACAGGAGGAGCGGAGAGGAGGAGCGAGTGTTGAGTGAAAGGGCACGAGGAGGGTCTGGAGAGTGTGGAGTCCAGAAGGTATAGGCTCAGCCAGAAGAAAAGCAAAGAGGAGTGCAAGTCCAGGTCCTGGATGGTGACAGAGGCAGCTGGGGTGACAAGAAGCAGGGTAGACTGGGGGTCTCGACCCCACTCTCAGGCTCAAGGTTCAGCCCCAGCCTGACCACACAGCCACCCCACCCCCCAATGACACGCGTGCCCTCCTGCAGTTTGGGATCTGAGACCGCAGCTTAGCTCTGGGGTAGGCTGGGTGCGAGTCCCAGCCCCTCTGGGGGCTCAGACCAGGCACTCAACCTCTCTGCCCTGACTGCACTCTACACATGGGGGCAACGACAGGGAAACCTCGGTGGGCTGCTGGGAGGAAGAAGTGAGATCACGCACACAAAGGGCTGTGCAGGGCCTGGCACGCTGAGTGCACACCCCAACGCCACTGTCTCCACGGCTGTTGCTGATGTCACTGTCAGGCTGTTTTCTCCTACCCCCTGGGCTGAAGGGCTCCCAGGCACGGGCGCTGACCCTAGACACGGACCTCCTGGCCATCGGCAGCAGTCGCCACGGCGCTCTCCCAGCCGGGGCTTAGCGCAGCATGAAGCCGGCAGGCCTCTGCCCGGAACACTCCTCCCTCCTCTCCACAGCTCCCTCTGAAGTCCTCCGCGTTCCAACTCAAACACCACCTCTTCAAGCAGTAGTCCCTGAACCCCAGCCCTCTTCTGCATGCTCCCCAGCCTCCTGTACCCGAGACACGGCACAGGGGCCGGAGGCTCCAGACCAGAGGCACTGGGGGTCAGAGGAGGGGCTTGCAAGTGAACGTTCCGTGCCCCTGGAAGCAGAGCCGCCCGGCAGTCCGCCAAAGCAGAGAGAGCCCATCCCACCCAACTGGGAGTCGGGAGGCCGAGCCGCCCCAGGGCCCTCCCACCTCCGGGGCGACGCCGAGGCGCTGTCGGCCCGGTTCTGCCCTGACTGGGGTGGGCAATCTCGGCCCGCCCCGTCTCGCCGCGCTGCCCACCTCGGGGAGGTCGGCCCTCCGTGACCCCCGACCCCGGACCCCGAACCAGGGCGGCAGGTGCCCGGCTGACCCTGGGGCTGCCCCGCCGCCCCGGCTGACCCTTCCCGGCTCCCGATCCCCGGCCCTCAGCCCTCGGCCGCGCGCCGGCACTCACCGCGCGGGTGCGGCCCGAACGCCACCAGCACGAAGTAGTCCGCGAGCCGCGCCATGGCGAGGGGCGCGGGCGGGCTCCGCGGCTCGGGGACGCGAGGACGGCGCTCTCATGGCCCGGCCCCGGCCCTGGTCCGCGAACCCCGGACGCCTCGGGCCCGCTCCACCGCGGCTGCCAGGGCTCCAGCCGCCATCTTCCCAGCCAGCCGGCCCGCCCGGCCGCGCCGTGCGCCTGCGCGGCCTCGCTCCGCCCCTCCGTGGGCGGGGTCCGGAGCGAAGCTCCTTCATTGGACCAGCGGCGCGGGCTCGGTTCCCGGGGGCGGGATTCAGCCGCTCACCACCCTCAAGCGGTGACAGCGACGGCGGCTCGGGCGGGTCAGAGCGCGCCTCGCCGTCGCGGCTCCCACGCAGGGCGGAGAAGGGTCGGGCCCCGCCTCTGGGAGCTCCGTCTGGAGTCCGCGCGGCTCCCGGAGCTTTCTACCCCGGCGCTGTCAGTCTGCAGGAAGGCTGGAAGGCCCGGCCCTACCCACAGGTCTCCCAAACTGGGGCCCTAAGCCATCCCCTGGGGCTGCCAGCCTGGTGATAGGGGGGAGTACCCACCCAGGCCCTACCCTTGGGGTTCCCAGCCTGAGGAGGGCTCTGGCCCCACTTGGAAGCCCAGTCTAAGTGAGGTGAAACGCTTAACACATGTACTTTTATGTTTTTAATTTCTATTTATTTATTCGTTCATTCGTTCATTCATTTATTTATTTTTAACACATATACGTTTTAAAAGGCGCGCTGCACGTCCTGCTGTAAAGAGCCGCGTACTAGGCCGTGAGGCGCCGGGGCCTGGGTGCGCTGCTTGGGAGAAGGCTGCACCACTCAGGGTCCCTGACAGTGCCCACCACCCTCAGGGCCGGGGCCGGCCAGGGCCTCCCCCGCAGTGACACAGGGATGGGCAAGGGGGACACAGAGTCTAGGGCAGAACACGCTAGGAGAGGAGATGGGGGTGGGGAGAGGGGCAGCCTCAGGGCTGCTCGCTGACAGGCTGGGAGGGGAAGGCAGGGTTGAACTTGTTTGGGGGTGACTTTGGCTCTGCTTCAAGAACCTACGAAGAAACAAACTGCTGGCGTTCCTCCTCCACCCCCTCGCAGGGGCCCGCCTGGAGAGTGAGTGGAACACAACCCAGAGAAAAGCGCTGAGGGGTTAGACTGCCAGGCTCCCCTCCCTGCCCCGGGCACATGCCCAGCCACAGCCTCCTCTGCTTCTGTACGGTACTGCGTAGATGGGCTGAGAACCCCTCCTTTCTGCCCCACCTGTCTTGAGTTGGCTTTTGTCACTTACACGCAAAAAGGTCCTCACCGCCACATTACCACACCACTGAGCTTGTGCACGGGCAGGCAGTGTCCCAGGGAAGCCCTCTGGCCTAGCACATGAGCCCAGGGCTGGGTCTTCCACAGAGATGGTGGGGACCCTGCACTCCATTTTCTTCCACTCTCATGCCCTCCTTGCAAGGAGCCCATTCCTTGAGCACCTTAGGGTCAAGGGTAGGTTTGGGGTCACTTCTAGACCATGATAGCCCCACTCAAGTTCCTTGCTACCACACTGTCCATGTTACCCTCAGAGGCACTCGCTGCTGCCTGCTTCCTCTCAGTGTGGCTCCAGTCACCTGTCATCCTGCCAACATCGTTGCCCCCCGCCCCGGACAGTTTTCACTGTCCTCACCTGGCAAACCCCAGCCACGCACAGTCCTGCCCATCTGTCTCCTCGAGGCCTGCAGCGCCAGCTGGTGCAGAGTAGCCACAGTGACACCGCGGCCCCAGCTGTGGATGCACTCTCACCACTGCCCAGCCTGCTGACATCTGGTCAGCTCTGTTCTCTCTGCAGTCTCCTCTGACCCCCTTCCCGTGTCTCAGAAATGACCCCACTGTCCTCCTTCACAGAGAAAACAGACTTGCATCACCCCAAATCTGCCTCCCTCACCCCCGCCTCCCCCTCCACAGCGACCACAAAGGCTCTGCCCCTCCTGCCCCCTCCCCACCTCTGGCTGTTTGCTAGGTACCCCCATCCTCAATCTTTCCCTCTCTGTGGATGCTCGCCATCGGGATTAAACTCAGTCTCTCCCACCTTAAAACACTCAAGCAAAACCTCCCTAGATGCTGTCTGCCCAGCCAATTGCCACCGTCGCTTTTCCTGCTCCACGATGATTTCTCTCTAAAGCATTCCTCCAGGGGAACCTCTGGTCTGCTTCTTGTGTGTTTCCATGGGTGAGCGGTGCTCTGAGTGGCTCCGCAGAAGCGGTTCCTCCACCGAGGATCAGTGGGGGAAGCCCGTGGACTTCCCCTTGGGGGGCACGTGGACAGTTACAGACCACAAGTGCCACGAGCTGTGCTGTGCAGGGGCTGTGGGATCACAGGGGGTCTCTGATCCAGTCAAGAGGGATAGGGGTGAAATAAGCTCCCAGGCTGGAGCCTGAGGCCAGAGGACACCCTGCCTGTGAGCTGTCGGGGAAATGAGACCCTAGGCCTGTGGTGGCAGCCAGTGTTCTGAGAGAAAGAGTGCAGTGGCCGAGGGCCTAAGAGACTGCGAATTTTTATCTATTTCTTCCTTATTGGTGGGGTGAGTGATACGGTCACATGTGTTTTGGAAAGACGGTACTGGCAGCACTGTGGAAGGCAGATTGAGGGAGGATGGGGGTGCTGGTGGGAGAAGCAGCAGCTGCAGAACCGGGTCCACCCCTGGGGCCCCTTGCCTGCCCCTCTTCCCACGCCGGGTTCTGTCCTCTCTCTTCACTGTCTGTGGGAGATGGTCACCACACTCCTCACCTCTCAGAGCCTTGCCAGCTCCAAAACTCCCCAGACTGTGTTCCAGGGCTGCCTTCTCTTCAGCCCCAGGCCCAGGACGCTGGAGGCCAGCAAGACATCCCCGCCGGGATGTCCCCCAGGTAGCTAACCCCTCCCCCCACTCTCCCTGCATCAGCAAACAGATGGGTAGGCTGACCCTCCTCATCTGCCCCCCTGCTCTGCTCTGTTTCTCTGACCCATTCTCTCTGTCCCCACTGCACCCTTCCTACCAGCCCTTCAGCACCCACCTCCCTGCTGAATTCCACTTTTCTAGTATAAATGTGATCACATCACCCACCCTCCTTTCGGTAAAAATAAAAAAATAAATAAACCCTAAAAATAAAAAAAATAAATAAACCCTACTGCTCTTTACCATGGCAGGTGGTCACCACTTGTTGATTTATTCATCCTGCTAATGTTTGCTGAGCTCCCACGGCGTGTGCAGAAAGAGGGACGGAGAGTGACCAGGTCACTCATGATGACCCGCTAAGAGGGGGCAGGACCGGAGCAGGGAAGACAGAAGAGGAAACACAAGCAGATGCAGAGATGCTCAGATGACCAGAATGTGTGAGTGTGTGATGGTGTAATTGTCCCCTCCCAGAGGGACACAGAGATGAAGAACCCCGGCACCAAGTCCGTTATCGGTGGACAGGGCATCAGCTTTGTGGAGAGCAGTTTGGCTCCATCTGTCCACACAAACACGGGCTCACCTCTGCCAGAAGGATCCTATAGAGACACATCCATGAGCTCATGAAGAAGGGTTCCTGCTCTTGGAAAGCTTGCAAATCACCTGATTGCTCCCCAGTAAAGGATCAGTTAAGTCACAGAACACCTACATTTTGGTGTAGGATCAACCACAAGAAAGAATGGCAGTCTCTATATTTACATATATTTTTACCTACGTATGTAAGCATATGTGTCTGTATACAGCGCACACACAGGATGCAAACCCCCCTCAACAAAACGCACACGAGAGAAAGTCAAGAACGGGGCCATCCGGACCTGGGAGAGGAATCCACTGGATGGCAGTGAGAGGTTCTCACTTTCTACTTGTTTAAATTTCTGACAAAAATGGGGGGGGGGGGGGGGGCGTAGAGTTTTTAGGAATAGAGCTGCTAGGACCTCTTGAGGAGGGGTCTCAAAATCGCCTCTGCCCAGGCCCCTGCCACTCATTGGCGCGGACATTCGGGAGGCGAGGCCCTGGGACCTAGAGGTGGCGGGCGGGACCCAGCCCCGCCGATTGCACGCCGCAGCATTCAGTTCTTTACCCCTCCGGGCTCAGGGACGGTGTCCCCCACCAGAAGGTGGCGGAGGTGAGGCTGGCCTGCCGGGGTCTCTGGCCAGCCGCCCGCGCTCCCTACGGCCGCCGCCCTCTTTCGGGCGGCGGGCGGAGTTGGGGTCCGGGCGGGAGCACCCCGCCCCGCCCCGTCCCGCCGGCGCGTCCGGCTCCGCCCCCCTAGAAGACTATTTAGCCCCGAGGCGCTGAGGCTCAGGCCCCAGCAGGGCCCCGACCGCCAGCTGACCGAGGAGCTTCACGCACCACTTCGTGTCGCTTCGTGTTGGAGACCCTCGCCGACCTACCGGCGCCCGCCCGCGCGCCCCGAGGTGCGGGCAGAAGCGGTGGCTCAGCCGAGGGCCGCCCCCAACACCTGCCCGGCTCACTGCCCCCTCCGGCCCCGCCCTCATGGTCCGGCTCTTGACGGTCACCCTCGGTTGCATCAGCTTCCTCCACCTGCAGCTCCCAGGCGCGCTGTCCCTCGGCCTGGCCCGGAGCCGGCCGCCCGCGCGACCCAGGTGAGCAGGCCTCAGACCACCCTGGCTGCCGGGGCAGGAAACCAGAGTGCTCGGGGGAGGCCTCCCTCCGACCCCGACCCCTCCCCAGGCCCTCTAGCCCCTGGTTGGGGAAACCCCCCACCTGCTGCTGGGGCTCACCCCCTAGATCAAGGGCCAGCCCCAGGCCTTAAGCAACCCCCCAGCAGGGCAAGAGGCTCCTCTTTCTCTGCCTGTCCTCCTAAGGCATGCCCACTCCTCGACACTGGCAGAGTAGACCCCTCAAAAGGAAAGGTCAGCTGTGGGAGAGGAGGCTGGAGGGGCCCTCAGGCCCGCCCACCTCCCCCCACCCCAAGGGAAGGGCTGAGAGGGAGTCACCTGAGTCCTGAGTTTAGTGGCCCACAGAAGCCAGGGCTGCCCCTTGCCCAGGGAGGAGCAGGTAAAAATGGGCTACTGAGTGGCTGAGGGCCAGGCCCTGAGCCCTGAGCTCAGTGGGCTTCCCCTGCCAGTGACCCCAGGCCTGTGTGGAAGGGAAAGTGCGTGGGTTTATGGGTCCCTGAAAGGCTGGCCCGCCGGGCTTACTTCCTCCATCTCCCTCTGCAGGGAGCCCCCAGCCCGGACTCCTTCCAGTGGCTTGCAGTCCCGGCACCCTGCAGCCCGGCCTGTGGTCTGGAAGCTGCACCAGGCCCTCCAGCCCCAGAGGAGTGCCAGCCTGGCCCCTGCTATGGGTCAGCCTCTCCGGAATGGTCCCCGCCGACACTTGGGTCCCCGCAGGCCCCCAGCCCAGCTCCTGCGTGTGGGCTGTGTGCTGGGCACCTGCCAGGTGCAGAACCTCAGCCACCGCCTGTGGCAGCTTATCGGCTCAGCCGGCCCACATGACTCAGCCCCTGTGGACCCCCGCAGCCCACACAGCTACGGCTGAAGCGTGGCAGGCCATACCCCTGCCTGTCCCAGCTGGGATGCCGCACCCTAATCCCAGAGCTGCAGCTGAGCCCCCAGCCCAGAACTAGCCCCGAAGCTCCTGCAAAGAGCAGTCACTGGAACAGCGGTGCAGGCCCCTGAGGACACCCCCGCCCCACCCTACCCCCACCAGGTTCTGCAGCAGCCAACCTCGGATGACCGTGGACACAGAAGCCAGTGCACGTGTGTGGACCCAGCAGATCCTGAACACCCAGGGGCTCTGCCCCTGGGGAGTGTAACACTTGGAGGCGGTTGGCAGCATTAGAGGACAGGGTCTGCCCAAGCACGTAGGGCAGATGCCAGGGACCTGAACACCCTGGGCCACCTCTGGGCAAGCAGGAGAGAGGAGGGGCCCGGAGTTGGCCCAGCATGGCCTCTTCCCTGCTGGTCCTGACATGGTAGGATTAAAGCTGGACTGCCCTGTTCCAGCTGGGCCCAAGGTCACAATGGAGACTCCCTGCCTGGGTGCCCTGAGGGCAGCTGGGGAAAGGGTGCAGGGGTTCTGGGGCAGAGCAGGGCAGAACACCCTTCCCACTCCCTAGGGCAGGGTGGGAGTGGGGCGGGGCAAATCTCCCAGTTAAGGCAGAAGCACCACCACCTCAAGGTGGGTAGGGATGGCCCAACAAGGGTTGGGGCCCCGCGGGCCACAGGGGCTCCCTGAGCCCCATCCTGCCTGGCGTGGGGACAACAGGAGGCTGGAGCAGGCTTGCCAGGCGCCTGGGGGAGGGGACTGGCCTCAAATTATCAGAACAAGTCCACAGCCAGGGGGCGGAGTTCTTGGTGTGCGTCCGCCCCCGCCCACCGCGGGGGAGGGGGAGGGGCTTTAAGTGCTGTGACACCAGAGCCTTTTGCTAGTCCTGTAGTACTGGCGCCCTATGCCTCAAGGGTTCAGAAATGTGGTTTCCGTTATTTAACAAATGTTCATACAGCACTTAATTTGTCGATGTTTGCCATGTCACCCTCTCAGCCACCCTGTGAAGAGAGCATGCCTTTATCCCAGCTCTGCAGCCAGAGATCAGGGAGGTGCCTGCGGTCCCTGCAGTGTCCACCCACAGAGCCCATACCCTGGGTCGCTGGCAGGCCTGCCCCTCAGATCCCCGGGGGCCCCCTAAGGGCGGGAGGCTCCTGGAAGCGCCATCTGTACTCCCACCCTTGCGCTTGCTCTTCCAGCTCAGGGCTCACCTTCCTTCCACCAGGCCCTGTGGGAATAGTTCAGGCTGGTCCCCGCCCCGCTGGGGAGATGAACTGAGGACAGCAGGGGCCCCGGGGGAGGAGCCGAGAGCGCCCAGGCCCTGAGCCCAGGGGAGGCGTGGATGGTGGGGGGAGGCTGGAACAGGTGTGTGCGTGGGGGCTGGATGGGGGGCAGGCTGGGCCTCAGAGCTGGGAGCCTGTGGCCACCGAGGGGTGTAGAGCAGGCAGGGAGGGTGGGCTATGGCACAGGGCCAGGGGGACTGCAGGGTAAGGAAGAGGAGGGCTCCAGGAGGGCCGAGTCAGGGAGAGTCAGGAGCTCAGCTCAGCCCAGATCCTCCCTGGCCCTGGCCCTGGGGTAAAGTCCCTTGCGGTCTGGCTCTCCACGCGGGATGCTCCCCCGGCCAGAACACCACCCCACACTGCACCCTCCTTGTGGCAACGCAGACTGCCAGGAGGCCCCCAGGATTGCACCACCTGGTGCCCTTGCCGAGGTGCTGCCTGAGCCTTGGGCTGTTTTTCCTTAGGGTCGCCTGCCGTGGTCACAGCATCGCACTGTGGTCCACATGGCCCCTGAGCTCCAGACCGTGTCCTGGCTGCCTATCTGGCACCCCACTTGGAGGCCTGGTGGCAGCCCCCCAGCCCCCCAGCTCCCCCACCCGCTGCCCCTCTCCCGCCTCATCTGGATCCACCGGCTGGCCCTTTGTCCCTTCTCTTGGTCCAAGCCACCACCTGCTTTGGGGTCATGGTTCCAGCCCCCGTCCCACCTCCCCAGGCCCCTCTACAACCTTGCAGCCAATATTTTCTGAGCACTTGTAGAAACAGCGAATAAACCCTGTCCCCCACCCACAGGGACTGATTCCAGTGGGAGGAGGCAGAGGAAACCAACCTCAAAAGTACGGTGCGTGAGGGATGCACATGCACCTGGGAAACTGGAGGCGCTATGGGCTTACATGGGCCGAGAGCACTTTGCCGTTTTAAGTGGGGCCCGGTTGATTCTCAGCGTGGGCAGGAGGCGCCTCGCGGAGTGCCCAGCACCTCGCACCTCACCCACTGCCCTCTCCCGTCCCACTCACCCTGACGGCGCTCAGTGCCCGTCCTTCGCCAGAGTGCCGGCCTCTTTCCAGTGACGGGACCGTCAGCTCCAGGCGGTGCGGTCCCTGCTGTGTCCTCACTGCCTAACTCAGCCCGCACATGACCAGTGCTGTGAATTCATCTCTGCCCTGACTCGAGATGGAGGCCCTCACTCCAAGAGCCCGACAAAGACCCCCTGGACCAAACGTGAGCCCAAGGCTCCAGCCTTGCCCAGAATTAGCAAGAATCACACCCTTGACAGAATCCTGGGGTTTAGCAAGAGTGCCCCCACCCTTGATGTCTCTCCTCTGGCTCTTTTCTCTCCTGACCCCTGCCCACCCAGCCCAGCCCAGGCCCCCGCCCGGCCTGGTGGCTGTAAATCCCCAGCTGACTGTGCTGGGGATTTACTCTGTGTTCAGAGTGGAGCCCGACCTCTCCCTTCTAGGAAAACGTGAATAAAGTTTTCTATCCCATTTTAACAAGTGTCAAAATGACTTTCTGAAATAAGCCCCACTCTGCCCCGCCCCAAATCCCAGGTGCCTGGGGATGATAGGGTGTTGGGAGGGGCCTACCACCTGGGGCATGGAGGTGTTTAAAGCTTGGGAAGCAGGAGTGGGAGTCTGGCTACAGAGCAGCCTCGACCTCCCAGGCAGGTCAGTTGCTCCAGGTACGCTGAGGTTGGCTGGCGGTGGGGGGGTTGGGGGGGGGCGGGCCGCTGGGGCTGCTTCTGTGCTGACACATTAACTCTCAGAGGCCAGGAGGAGGGTGGATGGTCACTCATTACCGAGGGCCAAGGCCAAGGGGCTGGGTGGTGTCCGGTCACTTATGTAACCTGTGGGCATATATACGGGCACCCGGGCCTGTGGAGCTCTGCCCCCTCTCAGGATGAAGGTGGCTGTGGTGAGTACCCCAGACCCTGCACGGGCTGCTCCCCCGGGGAAAAGGCAGCAGCACCACGCCCTCTCCCAGCGGGTTTCTGCTGCCCACTCATCTGGGTCAAAGGTCTCCCTCCTTCCTGTCGTGGTCTAGCTGGGGCAAGGGTCGTCGGCCCAACCCCTGGGCTCCCTGCGGACCCAGGTCTTGAGAAGGAGATGCCGGGTAGGGGTGCTGCCAGAGCCGTGCATCACTGGGGAAGCAGGCATCCTCGGCATCCACCCTGCAGATAAGGACACCAGGAGCCTGGAGTACCCACCACGCCTGTGCTGGGAGGGGCTGTGCCCTGGGGCACCCACTGCATCGCGGCTGCTCCGCCTCTGACAGTCTCGTGCCCCCTTGGGGATGTCCTCACTCCCTCACGGAGCTGGCATTGTGGTGAAATGGGTTCACTCCCCCACCCAACCAGGACCCGGACCCTTCCCTGGTCTACCGGCCTGATATGGAGCCAGAGGTGGCCAAAGACAAGGGCAGCTTCCGAAACTACACGGTGAGCACCTGCGGCTGCCCCCCACTGCGCCCCTGCCTCTCCCACCCCTGGGAAGGGCAGCGCCCCTGTCCCCTTGCACAGCTCCAGGGGCCACCCTGGGGATACCCCGTTCACATGTCGCGGGGCCAAGCCTGGGAGAAGGAGGCAGTGGCCCCATGGGTGTGAAGGGCAGGGGTTGGCGAGCTGCCTGGCTGACCCTCTGCCTTGCAGTCTGGCCCTCTCCTGGACCGTGTCTTCACCACCTACAAGCTTATGCACACGTGGCAGACCGTGGACTTCGTCAGGAGGAAGGTAGCTGGAAGACTCCTAACCCGAACCCCCCGAGGGCCGACCCTGGGGCTACGCTGACCTCTCCCTTACTGGCCCAGCATGCCCAGTTTGGGAGCTTCTCCTATAAGAGAATGACTGTCATGGAGGCTGTGGACATGCTGGATGCGCTGGTGGATGAGTCGGACCCCGACGTGGACTTCCCCAACTCCTTCCACGCCTTCCAGACGGCCGAGGGCATCCGGAAGGCCCATCCTGACAAGGGTGTGCTCCCCACCCGCCCCGGCTGGTGGTGGGGGAGGGTGGAGGTCCGGCCCTCTCCCAGCAGGCCCTGCCCCCGACCCCAGCCCCAAGGCTGTCCCTCTGCCCTGGCCCCTGCACCCCCTCTAGCCTGCCCTGCCCCTCTCTCTCCCCCAGACTGGTTCCACCTCGCCGGGCTCCTGCACGACCTGGGGAAGGTCCTGGCTCTGGCAGGGGAGCCCCAGGTGAGGAGAGGGGTGGAGGGGGTGGGCAGGGCGGGGCCCAGGGCAGCCTCGGCTCTGGGCTCTGGACACCCACTTGGGCAGGCCAGTCAGGCGCACCCACCGCTGCCTGTCTCTCCCCAGTGGGCAGTCGTTGGAGACACCTTCCCAGTTGGCTGCCGTCCCCAAAGCTCTGTGCTTTTCTGGGACTCTACCTTCCAGGACAACCCTGATCTCCAGGACCCTCTGTACAGGTAGGCTTCCCTTGCCGTTGGCCCTCCCCTCTGCAGGGTGTTTCTGAGCCCCCCTCACCCTCTGTCTCTCCCTGCAGCACAGAGCTTGGCATGTACCAGCCCCACTGTGGGCTCGAGAACGTCCTCATGTCCTGGGGCCATGACGGTGAGGCCAGTTAGAGACAGCAACAGTGGGGACTGCGGTGGGGGCCACGCCTCTGGGTGCCTGGTGGTGACACTCTCTCTCCCCCAGAGTACATGTACCGGATGATGAAGTTCAACAAATTCTCCCTCCCAGCGGAGGTAGGTGGGCGGGACCAAACCAATAACCCCGCCCCACCCAGCCC
>NW_006780611.1:297651-298413 GCF_000442215.2 Lipotes vexillifer | reverse complement strand
GCTCACCCAAGTGCAGGCCAGTCCAGTTGAGCCCAGCCCAGCCCAGTGCAGCCCAGTGCAGTGCAGCCCAGTGCAGCCCAGTCCAGTTCATCCCAGCCCAGCCCAGTGCAGCCCAGTGCAGCCCAGCCCAGTGCAGCCCAGCCCAGCCCAGCCCAGTCCAGCCCAGCCCAGCCCAGTGCAGCCCAGTGCAGCCCAGCCTGGAGCGTGGGGTGTGGTTCCTCCTGCCCCAGGCCTTCTACATCATCCGGTTCCACTCTTTCTACCCGTGGCACACGGGCGGCGACTACCAGCAGCTGTGCGACCAGCAGGATTTGGCCATGCTGCCCTGGGTGCAGGAGTTCAAGTACGGTCGTGCCCGTGGGGGGGAGGTGGGGGAGGGGACCGGGGCTTCATGAGGCACTGTCCCTCTGCGCTGCAGCAAGTTCGATCTCTACACCAAGAGCTCTGACCTGCCAGATGTGGACAAGCTGCGGCCCTACTACCAGGGGCTCATTGACAAGTACTGCCCCGGTGTCCTCCACTGGTGACTGGCCTGCCCACCCTGCCCACACCCGGCTGGGTGCCCTGGGGTGACAGCCACTGTCAGGCACAGTTACGACCCACCCTGGCCTTTCTAGGGGACCCCACATACCCACCTGCATTCCCTGCCCCGTTGGCCCCTCTCCCCGGTTGCAATAAAGACTTTGAAGCGGCTCGTGAGTCTGACCCTCAAACCCTCATTGAGACCGAGGCGTGTCATGGCAGGGCAGTTACTTGGGGGGG
>NW_006780611.1:294990-297039 GCF_000442215.2 Lipotes vexillifer | reverse complement strand
TTCCTGCTGCCATAAGCATCTTGCTCATCGTCCCAGCTCTGGCGTCAGAACCTGGGGTCACCCTGCCCACCTCCACATTCTGAAAACAGCCACCGAGTGCTCTGGGCTCAGTCCCTTTAAAGAAAACAATACAAAATACCTGATAGCTAGAAGAACGCACTACAGGAAACGTCATGATAAATGCTCAGGTTAACTGCCATGAACACGACCCACGAATTCACGCCAAGAAACCCTCCGTGGGCCCCAGGGTGCAGCCCTCACCTTGGCCAACAATCACCTTCTTTTCCTTGTGGTTTCATCCCCCAAGTGTGCACCCCTCATGCTGCAGTTCAGCGTCAGCCTTCCCTCTACTAGCGGTTTATTCCTTTGAAGGAAGTGGCTCACGTGTCTAGGGACTAACTGTTGGGATTTGCTGGTTGCGTCCCCATGGTATCTATCAGTATACTTTCCTCGGTCTTTCTTGCTAATTGGTAAATAAATTTAGAGGCTTAGTCAGATTCAGGTTTGACTTATTGAGGGCAGGGGTACCCTAGGGGCGGGGGCTGTGCTTTATCAGGAAGCCCCACTGTTCCCTGTGTTGTCAGAAGCTGCTGTGCTGTGCAGCAGTTTCGGGTCTAAGAACACCCTCCACCGGATAGAGTGAGAACAGCAAGGCTCCAGTTCCATCCTCACTCACCTGGCAGAGCCCTGCAGTAAAGAGCGGCTCCCCTGGTGCTGTCTGGTTCCTGTTTAGGGAGGAAAGGGAAGTAAATGCTCCTGTCTCTCTCTTAATTTACCGTTTTGCAAGAGCTGGTTCCCTAGCATCCTTCAAACATGATCAAGTTGTCTGTTTTTGAATCAAGAATGTGTAGTTTTCAGCCTGTTTGCGCCTCAGTGAGTTATTCTTACTGATACTCAGACAGGGTTGGGGAGGGTCTTTCCTGTGGGCCCCTGGCTTCTTCTGACCATCGCAAGGGTCTCTGGGATGTCTTGCCGTGTCTGGTGTAACAAGACGCCCGACCGTCTGTTTCCTGTATCTGCTGTAACAAATTATCACAAGCCTGGTGACTTAAAACAACAGAAGTTTATTCTCTCAAGTGCTGGAAGGAAGCCAGAAGTCTGAGATCAATGTGTCAGCAGTGCCCCCGCCGGAGGCTCCGGGAAGATCCAGCCTCAGGTGACAGCCAGCACACCCTGGCTGGTGGATGGCTGTCTCTTCTCTGTCTTCACGCAGCTCCTTCTCTGTGTGTCTGTCTCCCTCTGCCCCTCTTAGAAAGACACCTGTGATGGCATTTAGTGCCCACCCAGACTATCCAGGATGACCTCCTCATCTCAAGGTCCATAATTATATCTGCAAGATGCCTTTTCCAAGTAAGGTTACACTCACAAGTTCCAGGGATCGGATGTGGACATCTTTGGGGGCCATTTTCCAGTTTACCACAGAGGCTGCCCTAGACATAGAATTGGCCCTTTCTCCAAGGAGCCTTGGTTTGCGGAGTGGGAGGTGGTATTACAAATCCACGTGCTGGGGCTGAAGACCCAGTCACTTCTTGAATGTCCACTGGTTGTAGCCACGAAAGGTGGCACTGCCCGCCGCCCTCCCTGCCTTGTCCAGGCTGCTGCACGGTCAGACCCTCCTGTTCCGCTCAAACCCCACCCCGGCCCTCCCTGTGTACCCCAGCCCCTCTGTGCGCTGGTGGCAGGAGAGGACGGGCTCGAGTGTGTCAAGAGGCTTTGCCCAAGCTCTTCTCTGCTCCCTGTGCTTCCTTCTGGAGAACCCCTGCCTGCCCTGGGCTCCCTTGCATCGTCCCTGGGCAGCCATCCCAGCCGCGGCCCCCTCTCAGCCTTTGAGCTCAGGCAGGGCAGGTGCAGGGCGCCAAGGGGCTCCCTCCCTAGAGTTGCTCGTGGGGTGCAGGGGGCTCTGAGCCTGGACTGGGTGTGGGCAGCAGGGCCTCTCAGCCTTCCTGGGAGCAGGGAAGAGGCTGGGGTGGGGAAGAGAAGCATAAGCCCTGGAGCTGGGCAGGGGGATATTGGACAGACGCCCCTCTGAGCCCTGAAACCCCCCGGGGG
>NW_006780611.1:265420-294861 GCF_000442215.2 Lipotes vexillifer | reverse complement strand
AGGAATGGCCACCTTTGCCCCTGCTCCTGGGTCCCCGGGCCTCTCTGTGGCCCTGCAGACCCTAACCTGGCCATCTCCAAAAAGGCTCCCACGTGGGGGAAGGGCAGCAGGGGCCAGGGCTCCCGTATTTCTGTCTACCAGGGCCCCGCTGGGAGCCTCAGGGCACTGGGGCAGCTGAGGAGCCCGCAGAGAGGAGGAGGGGCTTGGCCCTCCCTCCAGCCTGCTCTGCTTTCCGCCACCGGACCGCTGCCTCCCTGCACCCGCCCCTCCTGCAGCCCGCCGACTCCCACGGCCTGGGTCAGGCCTTCCAGCACCCTTCTAACTAGCCACGTTTCTCTGTCAAGGAGCCAGTTTCTTCTAAGAGAGTGGTAGCAAGCCACAGAGTCTCAGAGGAATGTAGAATTTGTGATCAGGCTTGTTTGGGGCTGAAAGTTGGCAACGCCTCTGCCGGTAATGAAAATCTGGCGGGCTTGTGGCCTGCAGGAGCGTAGCGGCTGATTATGGCCTTGTTACTCTGGCCAGGCCGAAGGGACTGTGACCAGGCACTAGAGGAAGGTGGCTGCTTCCAAGGGCTCTGATGGCCTAAGAAAATACAACAATAAGTTCAAACCCCTAAATTTCAGGCTCAAGCCTGCACTGAAAGAGAAACAGTCTGTGACAGTACCCAGACTGCAGCCCTTAGGGCTTGGTTGGCAGCTGCCTGGCTGCCCCCGAAACTCTAGGCTGTCAGGGGCCTGTGAGGTCACTGCTATTTTCACCCAGAGACGTCATTGCCTTTTCACTGAGCCCACATTCCCATGGTGACAGAAGGTCACAATGGGGGCAACGGTCATGGCCGTGTCCCTCTGGTCCTCACTCTTGCAGTTTAGAAAAAGGTAAGTTTTACTTAAGAATGTCTTTTTTTATCTTTCGGGCGGCGCCATGTGGCTTGCGGGACCTTAGTTCCCCAACCAGGTATTGAACCCAGGCCCTCGGCAGTGAAAATGCTGAGTCCTAACGACTGGGCGGCCAGGGAATTCCCAAGAATGTCTTGGAGGAGGTAGTGAAAGGTATTAACACTGTTAAGTCTCCTCCTTGAGTGCAGCTCTTTTTTAAGCTGGGGGGACAGGATGTTCTACGCGGGCAACAGCAGGACGGCTGCCTAGGGAGACCGGGTGTGGCCCCAGCTGCCAGCTCAGCGGGTCACTCGGGAGAACAACTGACAAACACACCCGAGTCACTCAGCCTTGGGGATTTGGTGATCATTTCCTCAAAAATTGACAAACTGAGGGCTTCCCTGGTGGTGCAGTGGTTAAGAATCCACCTGCCAATGCAGGGGACATGGGTTCGAGCCCTGGTCCGGGAAGATCCCACATGCTGCGGAGCAACTAAGCCCGTGAGCCATAACTACTGAAGCCTGTGTGCCGCACTGAAGAGTAGCCCCCGCTTGCCGCAACTAGAGAAAGCCCCCGCGCAGCAATGAAGACCCAACACAGCCAAAAATAAATAAATAAATATATAAATAAATAAATTTATTGTTAAAAAAATGGACAAAGGAAAACGATGACAGCATTTATTGCCAATGATAGCATTTAGCTTTCAAGAAAAAATTGGGGTTTGGGAAAACTTGTGTCCACCACCGTGAACTTGACAGCTTCCTCATACTTAAAAGATTTGTCTGATAAGGTGGATGGTGAAATTAATGAGTGTGATTTTTTTAGACTGTACGATGGAATGTGTCAACATCTGGAAGATTTGCATAACTCACTGAGCCAAGATTTTCCAAATGACCAATATGTGACCCACCAAAATCACGCCTGAGTAAAAATATCCAGAGTGCCAGATGCACACATGGATTTTCACGTGCTAGAGGACAGAAAGCTCACTGGTAAGGTTTCAGATTCCAGATTGCAGTAACCCCCCAAGAAACTACCACCCACACCACACAACCCCAAGTCAGTGATCTGATGGGATGGTGCAGCCACCAGTCGAAGCCCTAGCTGTGGTGCCAGCTTGGAGACAGTGCCTCTGGGAGTCGGGCTGTGGAAAATGCCCTGTGTCTGGGAGCCATCTGGTGCACGTGGCTCTCACCCCTGCACCCGCCACCCCTGGAGAAGCTGTTGCTGCCTGCCCCAGTGACCGGGCGATGCTGCCTGTGGAATGCACTTCTCAAGGAAGCAGGGCTTCCTCCCACAGACAGCCCTGTGAGCTGGGCAAGGCCAACCACGTGGCCCTTCTGAGCACCTCAGCCGCTGAATGAGCAGGCAGCTGAGGGGCGTGACCAGGGCTGACCTCCACTGGGAAAGGGCTGCTGGTGCAGGACTGAGAGGCCAGGAGGACTGGGAGCAAGCTCCTGGAGACCCATAGACGTGCAGTGCTGAGTCCAGCAGCCAGCTTAGTGGAAGACAGCAGCGCCCTCTGCAGACGGGCCCGAGGGCTCAGATGCCTCAAGATGGTGGGAGTGGAGGCCCGACCAGCCCTACCTCGTGATTGTTGCAGGACCAAGCACAAGCTGTATTTTTTCCTTGCTGTCCTTCAAACATCTTCTGGTGGCTAACTTCACCGTTCTACGAGATGTGAGATGTAGAATTTCGAGATGTGACTGTACTGAGCTCAGGGACGGGTGTCCAGCTGGAGCCTGGAAGTGATGTGGGTGCCTCCCCACCTGGCATGAGCGAGGGGTTTCGAGTGAGATGTAGAGTGGCTGCCTTGTGTTAGCGGAACGTTGTGTGGGTGTAGGGAGGGAGTGTGAATCAGAAAGATGGACTCGTCAGGGGCCTAGGCACCCAAGGGGGTGGGTGTCGGAACTCTTCCTGTGGATGGAGGCTCTGCCTTTCCCCGAGTCTGGGTGGGAGGCTGGGCTGCACTTCCTCTCCCACCTTTCCTTTTGGAAGCCAAGAAGGGGAGAAACTTGGTGCTTGCCCAGGAGCCACAGGGCCCACATCCCAGTCCCACTGGACTCCGGAGTCAGCCCTGGGTCCCGGCACTGTGTGTCCTCACCAGGCCAGGATATGGTAAGGTTTTGCCTCTGGTCAATCTTAGTAAGTTTATTCTTGGTAAAGGGACGTTCAAGTGAATTACTGGCTCATTGCATTTGTATGTTTATTCATTTATGGTTTTTTTTTTTTTTTTGAAGCTTGGGAAGATTGTGTTGCGTCAGATGACTGAACGGTTAAAAAATAAATTTATAAAGCACTTAGAATATTTTAGGCATTTAAAATTTATAAATGGAACCCTTCAGAGTTATTGCTAAAACCTGCTAGAGTTAAATAGAAGAGAGAAAATGAAAGTACATGGATTGGGAGACTCACTATTGTTAAGAAGACAATACAGTTACCCCTTGAACAACTCTGGTTTGAACTGCACGGTCCACTTGTATGTGGATTTTTTTCACTAAATACATCTTACAGCACCACATGACCCTCGGTAGGTTGAACCTCTGGATTTGGAACCTCGGATATGGATGGCAAACTGTAAGGTTATCCTCGGATTTTCGACTGGTTAGCGTCGGCGTTCCTAACCTCAGCGCTGTTTAAGGGTCAAACTGTACTATCAGTGATCTACAGATTGCATGCAATCTCTATCGAAATTCCAATGGCACTTTTTTTTGAAGAAATAAAAACATCCGTTCTAAAATTTCAAGGGATCCCAAATAGCCAAAAAATCTTGAAAAACAATAAAGCTGAAGGACTCACACTTCCCAATTTCAAAACTCACTATAAACCTGCAGTCATCAAAACAGTGTGAGGGACTTCCCTGGCAATCCAGTGGTTAAAACTCCACACTTCCACTGCAGGGGGAGTGGGTTTGATCCCTGATCTGGGAATAATGATCCAGCGCACCACGTGGCGAGGCCAAAAAAGAAAAGGGGGGTGGGCAAAGGACTTGGATAGACAGTTCTCCAAAGGAGATATACAAATGGCCAATAAGCACATGAAAATATGCTCAACATCATTAGCCATTGGGTAAACGCAAATCAAAACCACTTTGAGGGCTTCCCTGGTGGTGCAGTGGTTAAGAATCCACCTGCCAACGCAGGGGACATGGGTTCGAGCCCTGGTCCAGGAAGATCCCACAGCCGCAGAGCAACAAAGCCCGTGCGCCACAACTGCTGAGTCTGCGCTCTAGAGCCCGTGAGCTACAACTACTGAGCCCATATGCCACAACTACTGAAGCCCGCGCGCCTAGAGCCCACACTCGGCAACAAGAGAGGCCACCGCAATGAGAAGCCCGCGCACCACAACGAAGAGTAGCCCCCGCTCACCGCAACTAGATAAAGCCCGCACGCAGCAACGAAGACCCAACGCAGCCAAAAATAAATAAATAAAAACAAAACAAAACAAAAACAAACCACTTTGAGATACTATTTCTTACCCATGAGGATGGCTTTTATCAAAAACGAGAAAATAACAAGTGTTAGTGAGGATGTGAAGAAACGGGAACCTTGGTACACCGCTGGAGGGAATGTAAAATTAAAAGATGCAGCTGCTGTGATAAAGTTTGGTGGCTCCTCAAAAAGTTAACCATAAAATTGCCATATGATCCTGCAATTCTACTTCTAGGTATACACCCAAAAGAACTGAAAGCAGGGGCTCAAACAGATACTTGTGCACCCACGTTCACAGCAACATTATTCACAACAGCCAAAATGTGAGAATAACCCAAATGTCTAGTGATGGATCAATTCGACAAAATGTGGCATAAACATACAATGGAATATTATTCAGCCATAAAAAGGAATGAAGTTCTGACACAGGCTACTGCACAGATATACCTTGAAAATATTATGCTCAGTGAAAGAAGCCAGACATATAAGGGCACAAATGTATGATTCTATTTACATGAAGTGTCCAGAATAGCTAACTCCATGAAGACAAAAAGTAGATTAGTGGTTGCTGAGGTCATGGGAAGGAGGGGTTGGAATACGCCAGCTAGGCAGAACAGGGTTTCTTCTTGAGATGATAAAAAGGTTTTAAAATTGACTATGGTGATTGATGCACAACTCTGTGAATCTACTGAAAGCCACTGAACTGTGTCCTTTAAGTGGGTGAGTTGTATGGCACGTGAATTACATCTCAAAGCTGTTATGGAAAACAAAACACCTCCCCCACCCCACTCCAAAAGAGATTCATACACTGAGCTTAAAAGCCTAAAGAACAGATTTTTAAATTTTAAATATATTACAGTTTAAATATATATAGTTTAAACTGTTATATTACAGTTGTCCCTCTGTATCCAAGGGGGATTGGTTCCAGGAATCCCCCCAGATACCAAAATCCATGGATGCTCAAGTTCCCTTACATAAAACAGTGTAGTGTTTGCGTAAACCTACACACATTCTCCATACACTCTAAACAGTCTCTATATTACTTATAATACCTAATACAAGGGAAATGCTATGTAAATAGTTGTTGATTGTGCAGCCAATTCAAGTTTTGCGTTTTGGAACTTTCTGGAATTTTTTTCGATTATTTTCAACCCGCGGGTGGCTAAGTCCGTGGATGCGGAAGCTGAGGATACAGAGGGCCAACTGTACTGTCTTTGTTTTGTTTTGTTTTGTTTATTGCTTTCTATTCTGTTGATATTTGCTCGTTTTAAAAAATCTTCATTTATGGCTGTGTCTTAGTTGAGGCATGCGGGATCTTTTGTTGTGGTCTGCAGGCTCTCTAGCTGCGGTGCGCAGGCTTAGTTGCCCCGTGGCATGTGGGATCTTAGTGTCGGACCAGGGGTTGAACCCAAATCCCCTGCGTTGGAAGGCGGATTCTCAACTATCTGACCACCAGGGAAGTCTGCGGGCTGTTATGTACTGTCTTAAGCCAAAGGTCAACTTACAGATCCTTTAATTGTGTCTAAGAGCATCCGAAGGCTCAGGTCACAGGTCCCCTTGAGCCACGTGTGACAGTGGGCACGGGCTGAGCGTGGAGCACTGTCTACCTGGGTCAGTCGGGGGGGCTCAGTGACTTGGGGGGAGGGGTTGGGCACACTGGGGGGCTCTCCAGGGGTCTGTGAGGTGAGAGCATGAGGGGTAGGGGCTGAGGGCAGAGCCAGACACAGGGGAGGCAGTGCCTTCCTGATTGACAACCGATCTCCAAACCGAAACCTGGACGGTGCCTTCAACTGCTGCTCCCAGGAAGTGGTCAGAACACAGGTGGTCATACGCATCCTCCCTCTTCCGCCCCCGGTCCAGGGCCTCTGTTCCTCCTTGCTCTCCCAAGCCACGCCCCATTCCTCTGTCACAGGCCTGACGAGTTCCCTCGCCCATCTCTCCTCCACCCGTGCCTAGGCAAGGGCCAGTGTGCTGACCCTTCAGTTCTGCCCTGAGATGAGGAAGCAGGAGCAGGAGAGTGGGAAGGGGCTGCGTTCTGGTGAATCCTACAGCCCTCAAGATGGTTTCAGGCCCCACCTTCCAGCACCAACCTCGCGGCCTTGATGTGTAGAGCTGACAGGCCGGCCAGGCTGTGCGGCACTGAGGCTCAGGGCCTCAGGCAGCACCAGCTCAGACCCTTGCGTCCATTTTATAAGCAAGAATGTTGAGGACCGCACAGCAAAGGCACCCAGGAAGACTGGTCAGCGATCAGCCAGACAGTATCTGGGCTGTGTCCACCGTCAAAGGCAGGGACGGCCCACTGCCCTCAGGCCTCCCCAGTGGGAAGGAAATGGCAGGCACAGGATAAAGCACGAACTGCCTTTATTCATTCACGGATCCAAATGACAGGACAGGCTGCTGTGGAGATGACCTCAGGGTCATCTTTCTTCCTCTCCCGCAGCAGGTCAGCCTCATCCCTTCCTATGCAAGAGCTCACGTCAGGGGCATCAGGCCCGGACCCCTACGGTGGGAACAAAAGGGAAGGACCTCCCACAGCCCTGATTACAATGTCCTGGGAAGGACCCTGGGCCAAGTCACACACGGGCCTCCTGGGCCATCCATCAGGCCAGAGAATGCCCTGGGACGGGACGTGGTTAGCATGGGTGGACGAGTGGGCCCTCGAAGCAAAAGGGCAGCCAGTGCCTGCCCCACAGGGCAGCACCCCAACCTGTGTCTGCGTGGCAGCTGGCTAAGGCACGGTGGCTGGGCCACATCCTGCTGCAGAAGGCCAGAGACGAGCTGGGACCCTGACCCTCTCCAGACGTGTGGCTGACAGAACGGGGCTACTTTTTCCGCCGAGGGGTCTGGGAACTGCTGCTTACGTAGGGGGCTGGGGAAGCTTGTTTGCTGGCAGCCCCCGAGGCCTCCGGCGGGGCTGGCCTGTGCTTCTCCTGCTTGGCCCGAGGGGAGGACTGGGGCCCCAGTAGGGCCTGCATGACCCTAATGGCCCCCACGGTTCCAAGGAGCCCCCAGAGCAGGGCAGGGGCCTCCAGGGGAGACAGCTGTTTCCGCATCCAGCGGAGCGCCTGAGCCAGGGTGCTGCTGGAACTGCGGACCCGGGGCGGGCTCTTGTCCTGTTGGGGGGCGGTGTGGAGGTGTGGAGTAAGGCCTGGGCCCACCCCTGCCACCCACCCCAGGCTGGTTGACGCCTTCCCACCTGAAGGCCAAACTGCTGGAGCAGCATGTCCAGCGTCGGGTCCCCCAAGGACACGGACGGGAAAAATTCCTCCACCCACTGGCGTCGCCACCACTGGCTGCAACAGCACGGGGCACTCAGGTGGCGCCAGTGCGCAGGCCCCGCACCCCGCCTGGCGCCCGGCCTTACCCCTGCTCCCCGGGCTTCGAGAACCAGTACTTGTAGCGCTGGGCCCGCACGTAAGTGGGCGGCTGCTTGTGGAAGGGGTACCTGGGCGCGTGGTTCTGGATGAGGCGGATCACTGCGAGGGGCGGGTAGCTCGCTCAGCACCAGGCAGCTCCCTCAGCCTGGGCCCTCCGCGCGGCCCCGCCCCCCGCCCCCCAGGCCCCGCCCCTCCCAGCGACAGCTCCAGCAGTCCTGCCCCCCAGGCCCCGCCCCTCCCAGGGACACCTCCAGCAGCCCTGCCCCTGCAGGTCCCCCCAGACCTCCCTGTAGGCTCCGCCCCACGGCCCGGCCTCACCGGGCTCTTTGCCCTGCAGCAGGCGGAGGACCAGGCTTGTGAACCAGGGACTGTGCGTGTGCGGGCCCAGGGCCGCGAACCACATCTGCCAGTCGAGGCGCGGCTGGTGGGGCACCACAATGGGGGGCGCCCGGCTCACGTTACCGGGCTTGTACATGAACTCGATTTCCTGCTGGGCAGAGTTAGGGTTAGCCTTGTCAGCAGGACCTGGTTTCCGGCTCTTCCCCCCAACCCCATGCCTGTGGGCTCCCCAGCCCCGTGGAGCCCGTCAGGTGCCCCAGACAGGGGCCCCAGGGAGCTCTCACCGTCCAGTGGTGCCCATCATAGCTGCCCTCGAGCACCACCTCGGGCCGTCCACCCAGACCAGTCATCCGGCGGAAGAGGCCATAGGAGTGGGCCAGTTGCAGGTGCTCCACAGTGCCAAACAGGTGGTGGGCCCCAGTCCAGAGGCGCCCATGGGTCGAGGGCTCCATGTAGGAGTATGGCACCTAGACACAGGTAGGCAGAGGCTCGGCAATGACCTTCCAGCCCTCTCCCGACCCCCTACCCTGGCCGCAAGGGACTACTCACCAGGCTGATCATGAACAGAGCCACCGTGGCAGTGCCAAAGATGGACAGCTGGACCGCAGCACAGAACTTCTGTAGCCAGCCTCGCACTTGCGTCCACCTGGGGGGCAGGGGACCGAAGCACAGTCAGGCCTGCTCTGCACAGCCCTACCCCACCCCCTTAGACCATGTACCTCCAGAGGGCGGTCAGCAGTTCCCAGGCAAGGGAGGCTGCACCCAGCCACATGGTGGGTAGGGTCACCATCTTTAGCCACTGGGAGAACTGGTGGAAGGTGAAGGCTGTGGAAGGAAGGGGGCGTGAGGAGGGATGGCCCAGCCTCTGCCCTCTGAGCCCCCAGCTGGCACTCACTGGTCTTGGAGTGAACAATGCGCTGCTTCCAGTCCACCTCCAGGCCAAAGCAGTGCACCACGCCGCAGGCCAGCAGCCCGTAGACGGCCAGCTCCAGCAGCAGAGCCAGCAGAGCCAGCAGGGCCTTGGGCCAGGCTGCAGGGCAAGGCAGTCACGGGTCAGTCGGGAACAGGGCTGGAGGGTCTACAGCCGGGGGGCTGGGGCGGAGCTAGAGCAGGGTCACTTGGGGGGTGCTGGCAACACTCTGGCGGGCAGCAGGGGTGAGGACGGCTGTCTGTCCGGGACAGGCTGACACTCACAGGTGGGCGTCTTCTTGCGGCGGCTGTTGCCAGACGCAGCGGCCAGGTGTGTGTCATCCAGGAGGGCAGTGGTGAGCACCAGGGTGAGCAAGTTGAAAAAGTTATAATTGCCAGTGACGATAATCAAGACTTGCAGCAAGACCTGGGGAGGGGCTGGACTCAGAGCCTGCAGGCACTGCCCCCTTCCTGGGCCCTTCAGAGCCTACTTCCAGGCCCCTCTGCACCATCGCCCCCCCCCAGCCCCACCTAGATCTCTCCTGCAGGCCCCTGTGCCCTCCTCGTCACTGCACGCAGGCCTCTGTTTTCCCACTCCGCCTGTCCTCCCGCTGGGCTCACAACTTCCACGGCTCCCCACCACCACCTGGAGAAAACCCGAGCTCGGCACGCCTCGTGCGGCGGCCCTTCCCCACCTGCCCCTGCTGACCCAAGATGGACATCCTCCAGCAAGGCTGAAGCCCTGCCCCACAGGCATCCCTTCAAACTCAGGCTGACTCGCTCCTCTGCCCATGAGGCCTTTCTGACTGCTGGCAGCAGACACTCCATCCCCAGTGGGACCCTCTGGACAGTGCAGAGGAAGGCCACGTCCTGCCTGTCTTCCAGATGGCTAAGGCCCCCACCCACCTGGGAGTAGAAGGCAGCCAAGCGCAGGCGGCGAACAGGAGCGAAGAACAGAGGGGGCACTGCAACCTCGATGAGGAGAGTGGCCACCACGCCGAGCTTGTGCAGCCAGACGGGCAGATGGTGGGCAAACCAGGAGGCGGGCGTGGGCAAGCACTGAGTCTCGAAGTGGTAGGTGAGGGCTGCGGGTGACAGGCGGGTAGTCAGGGCTGGGCAGAGCCCCCAAGACTGCCCCACGTCCAGACAGGGACCTCACCGGTGAGCCCCCACCACGCGGGGCAACGGCTGGTCAGCTTGACCACACCCGAGGCAAACATGAGGCGAAACAGCAGCCAGCGCACAAGCCAGAAGGGGAGGTCTTCGTGGGGCAAGACCCCTGCCAACCTGCCCTGGGCCTGCTTGTGGCGCGGGGGCAGCCTCAGAGGGGCCACCAACAAGGCCAGAAAGCCAGTCTCCAGCAGAAGGGAATCCCTGTGGGGGGAAAAAATAGCACAAAGGACCTCCTCCCCATCAAGGCTGCCCCCCTAAGGGGGTCCTCCCGGGAGAGGCAAACACACCCCACCCCATCCCACTCACCCAGCCTCCTGCAGCCCCACACCCAATAGTCACTCACCACTGGAAATAAAGAAACACCTGGCCCACCTGCAGGGAGAAGGGCTGTCAGGGAACAGGGGGTGTGTCTGCAAAGGCAGGCAAGGCAGAGGCAGGGGTGGGGTGGAGAGCGCATGGGCCTGGAGCGAGCTGGAGTTAAGGGTTCCAGTGGTGCAGGGGGCAGCAGGCAGCCCTCACTTGCCTGGTAGGCAGACAGGTAGGCAGCCCAGAGCAGCAGGTAGACAAGGAGGTGGCGCAGCTGGTGCAGCAGCAGGGCTCCCAGGGCCAGCAGGGTGCCCAGCAGGCTCAGCAGCTCCAGGCCCTGTGCTGTGTCCAGCCCCAGTAGCGGAGTCTCCCACAGCAGCGTTGGGGTCTCCCACAGCTGCGGCCAGCGTCCCTTTCCCTGTGGCCGCAGTGTCCTCCGTGCAGGCAGGATGCCCTCAGGGCCGTACAGGCCTGTGAGAGGGCACGTCAGGGCCAGGCACTGGACACTGCCCTCCAAGGCTTGACTCCTCCCACCAGTCAGGGCCTTCAGACCCACCTCCCCAGGTCAAGCCCTGCAGACCCCCCCCCCCAGTCTAGGTCAGAACCTGCTGACTCTACCTGCTCACAGGTCAAGGCCTGCTGACCCTCCAGCCCCCCCCCACCCAGGTCAGGCCCCAGGCCTACCCGACTCCCCCAGGTCAGGACCTTCCACCCGGCATGGCCCTTTTCCCCCTTCCTCCACGCCAGAGCCTGTTCTCCTACCTACCCACCAGGTCTGGGCCCACCCCCCTCAGGGCTCTGCTCCCCCTCCCCAGGTCAGAACCCAGAACCCTACTGAAAAGGGACCCTTGTACGCCTTCCCACTGCCCACACCCCCGCGGCCCGCAGGACACAAACCGCAGCCCCCTACCCCGTGCATCAAGACCTGGACCTCACTCCCGCCCCCAGGCAGCGGAGTGTCGGGTGGGGAGATGAGGGGTCACAGGGCGCGGGTTGGGGGGGGGTCCGCCTTCGGCGCCCTCACCCGGGATCTGCATGTAGAGGGAAGCGAAGGCGAACATGAAGACGGCGGCCACGCCCTGGAGAAAGAGCTGCCGCGGGAGCCGGGGGCCAGCCATATCCGCTACGCTGCGTGATTACGACCTTGAAAATAATGAACAGAACTTAATTCCCGACTGTTTGATTGAATCAGCACAAAGATTCTCACCGATAATTATTCACGATTTTACTGAAATGCTTTATTTTTCCTTCTTACCGTTGGAATAGTACTTCTTAGCAATGGGACCAAAAGTGGTCCCATTAAAGTTAGATGTTCCGAAGAACCGAACAAAACAAAACAAACGTCCAAAACAGTGCCCCTACGTCATCTCTGACCGCCTCACGTCAGGGCCAATAGACTGGTGTAGCTTTATTGCTGAAGGGGCCGTAGCGCGTATCAATTGCAAGGCTGCAAACTTCAGCCTGCTAAGCCAAACCCCAGCACGCCATCGCGCTCCCGCCCCGCCCCGCCCCGCCCCGCCCCACGCAGACGCAGGCCCCGTCCCCACGCATGCCCCGCCTCCGGCGCGTCCTGAGACCCTTCCGGCGCGATTCGGCAGCCTCACGTCAGAGATGTGCGCGCGTCGCTGCGCGCTACGTATTTTCCTGGGCGGGAACAGTAAAATGGCGCCAGAACTAGTGGCGGGCTGAGCACGCTGGGCTATTCGAAGCCGGCCCTGCGGTCCCCGGGCCGACCCGGCGCCTCCCGGACATGGAGGACGTGGAGGCGCGCTTCGCTCACCTCCTGCAGCCCATCCGCGACCTCACCAAGAACTGGGAGGTGGATGTGGCGGCCCAGCTGGGCGAATATCTGGAGGAGGTGAGGGCGGCCCCCGGGGAGTGGCGCGGGGCGGGGGCTGCCGGGGGCCCCGCCGCCTCCTGGTGTGTATCCATCTGGCGCTCTGATCGCACTCATCCTCAGGCTCGTTTCTTTTTTCCCAGCCTCGTCTCTGCCCCTCGAAATCATCCTTTATTAGATTAGCCTGGAGCTGTCCTTACAGCTCCTGTAAACTACCCGTTAGTGAGCCTTGAAATCGACTTAGTGAGTGGCGACCAGCAATTTTCTCTGATAGAGTAGAATACGATTTGTGTGCATGTATGGGTGTGTGAGAGGTCTGGATCACGATGTAAGAGGGATATCTTATGTTAGATTTTCAAACCAGTTTCAAGCGACTGCCATGTTCCATCTCGTCAGCATTTAATCTTTTTTCAGTATTTGACAGCTGTGTCTAGACGTCGTTAAGGAGCTGTCCGCTCCATTTCTGCACTTCACTTTCACTCCTTAGCCCGCTTGGACTGCTCTTGTCTTGATCAATAATGATATCCCTCTTACCAAATTCAAGGGTCACCAGAAGTGTCATCTTATTCAACTCAGCAGCATTTGGTGGGTTGAGCACATCCTCTTTTTTGAAACAGGTTTTGGTGTTCTGATTTTCTTCCGATTTCGTTACCTCCTTTTTCTCTCCTATCCAGTCTCAGTGTTGAGCTCCTCAGGGTATGGCCTGAGCCATCTTTTTACACATTTCCCCTAAACCATTTCATTTATTTCCATGATTTTAAGTATCACTTGTATGAGAACCACCCCTAGGTTTATTTATTTATTCCCTCCTCCCTCAATTTATATTTCCATTCCAGGTCTTTTTTCTCAATGTTTTGTGTATCCAGCTGCTCATCTTGACATCCCACTTAGATTTCACACAAGCAGCTCAGGTTTAATATATTATAAAAGGGAGCTCTTTGTTTTCCTGCTCGAATCCCAGCCTTCCTGATCTTGGCATATGGCACTACTGTTCAACCAAGGTGAAAGCTAAGAACTATTGAAACCCCACACTCCGCACCAGTTCACCCGTGAATTCTGTCATGCCGCCAGAATTTCACTTCAATTCATCTATTTTCCATTTTCTCTGATCCAGGCCACAATCTGGCTCCCATTCATGCTAAAACCTTCCTTCCTGGCCTCCCTACTGTTGTTTTTGGCCCCATCCAATTCATGCTCCACCCAGCAGCAAGTGTGATGCTTAAAAATTAAAATCAGGCTGCAGCACTGCCCTGCCTGAAACCCCTCAGTGGCTTTCCATTGCTCCCAGAAGAAAATCCACATTTCCTTCTCTGAACCTGGTCCTGCCCACTGTCCTAGCCTTGTGGCAGGCTCTTCTCCACCTGTTCTTGTTTTTTTTTTCTTTTGGGTCCACCTGTTCTTTTGAACCTGTCAGTCGACAACACCCAAGTTCATTCTTCGCTGAGAGTTTATATTTTCTGCACTCAATGGCAAAAATTCTTTGCCTAGTTCTCTTTATGACTAATTCTTTCTCATCCTGTATCTCTCAGTTGAAATATCAGCTGATCACCAGGTCTAAAACAGTTCTGTGTCATAGTACCTTCTGTAATTCAGAATGTTCATCGTAAGCTATTCTCTAACTTGTTTATGGTCTGTTTCCACCCTAGAATGTAAATTCTGTGAGGGCAGGGACTATGTTCATGCTCTCTCCCCTTTGCTTAATACAATGCCTGACACGTAGTAGATGCAGAATAAATGTTTGTGAAATGGACACTTGATCTGACAATTGACCTCTGCTTGGACATAGAGTCTCCTGAGAACATGCAGAGAACTATGCTAGGTGGGGCTGCTGTGGATTCAGGCTTCCACATTGAGCAGGGTGCTTGTGGATGCCTGGGAAACCTACTTGCTTGGTCAGCTCCCCTCCTGCTTCATGTGTCTGCTTTTCCAAACCTTCTCTGCCCCGTGAAGTTCTGATTTCTCTGCCTCTAGTTTTGTCTTTCTCCTTTCACTTTCCACATAGCTACCAGAACATTCTTTCTTTCTTTCTTTTTTTATAAACACATTTTATGTTGCTGTCCTTTTCACAGACTTCCTCTGTCTTTCAGGAATTAGCAGAAGTGGTGCCGTGGTGGCTCCTCTCAGACTCCCCCCTTTGTTGTGCCACCATAGTACCTAATATTTCACCTTATTCCCCAGCACACCCTCTGCTTTGGACATGTTTGCCTAGTACTCATCTTCCTAAGTCGTTGAAACCTGTGTCTGCTAGCTGCCTCTGTGTGGGTGCCTTTGCTTTTCCTAAAATGCCGTTCCCTTCATCTGTCTGGGAGCATCGATCTGTCTTCAGGCGTAGCTCCGTTGTCACCAGCTTGCTCATCAGGCACTTGCTGAGCACCGGTGTCGGGCACTGAGCTGACGGCTGGAATCACCCTAATGTTGGTCACAGTCTACTGGGGGAGGAGAGCCTCGGTGTGACGAGACCACCCCAGCAGTGGTGAGGCCCAAGGCACGCCCTAGGGAGACTGCCGCAGAGGCCGGTCTGAGCGTGCTGGGGCTGGACGTTCCAGGCAGATGGAAAACAAAGGCAAGGAGCTTGAAAACCATGTGGAGGCTTTAGCTGTTCCCTGAGAGGAACAGGGGAGGAGCCGGGTTGTGGGGAAGATCCTGAGTTAAGTATGGAGCTAGAGCTTGGGGACTTCGGATGTCTTGGTGGACATACCTAGTGGGCAGCTATAAACACAGTTCTGCAGCTCAGGAGAGAGAGCTGGTCTAGATGGGTTTGGGGACTGTTGTCATATGGTTGGTGGACACAGATTTAGGGGGTGGTAGGAATTGGGGCTCATGAGGGGCTGTGGGGTTGGTGGTTGCAGAGGAAGGAGGAGGATGTACTTGGAAGTGTTTCCTGACTTTCCTGCTCAAAGGATTGAGACCCCAGCATTTTGTCTCTGTCTCCCCCACCCCTGAGGGTCCTCAGTCCTTCTCTCGGGGTGGGCGTCTTCCTGCTGGAGTCTGGCTGAATTGGCCCCGACTAGGATGGGTGAGGTGTGAGCACCTGCCGAGAGGAGGTGGTGTGTAGCTCTGGCTGTTCGTGGATGATACACTCTAGGGGCCTCCCTCTTCCAAAACACTAGGTCTCAGAGGTTACAGGAAGTAGGGAAGATCACAAAGACCTGTCTTTTGCCTCTAAAAAAATGCACAACCGGTGAGCCCTAAGCAGAGTCAGAGCTGTCATTCTGAGGGGCTGCTTGTGGTGATGGGTACTTTGGGCCAGTGGCACTGGGAGAAGGTGGGGTGGTGGGTGGGCTGCTGGCGAGAAGGGTGCATAGACTTCCCACTGCCCTGCGTTGTGTCTTGCAGCTGGACCAGATCTGCATTTCTTTTGACGAAGGCAAAACCACAATGAACTTCATTGAGGCAGCACTGCTGATCCAGGGCTCCGCTTGTGTCTACAGTAAGAAGGTGGGCCCCTCCTGACTACTGGTCTTGGAGTTGTAGTGTCTCGTGAGACCGAGGTCTGCTGTCCTGCCGGGGCAGGTGGTGGGCTCACCAGCGCCTCCCACCTCCTTCGCCAATTCCTCGCCACCTTTTAACACCGAAGAACAAACTTGGATTTAATAATTGCAGGGTTGGGACTTCCCTGGCCGTCCTGTGGTTAGGACTCCGCGCTTCCAGGGGGCATGGGTTTGATTCCTGGTTGGGGAACTAAGATCCCACATGCCACGCAACATGGCCAAAAAAAAAGAAGAGGAAGAAAAAGAAAGAAAGACATTTTATTGTAAAGAGAAGGAAAGAGATTTGGGCAAATACTAAATCGGTGGCTCTCAACCCAGGCTACACTCCAGTTAATCACCAGTGCCTCGGCCTAACCCAGACTGATTAAATCAGGATCCCCAGGTGGTGGGGTGGAGGGGCAGGCAGGTCGCAGGATTTTCTGAACTACCCTCTGACAACCAGAATTGAAAACCACGGAGCTGGGGTGGCCAGCCGGGTGGGGGCAGGGGAAAGGGGAGCTGGGAGAGGAAAATGGATGAAACAGAGAACCAGAAGAAATAGGTAAGGAATGGGTCAGAAACATGGGCTGATGGGCTTGCCTTGAAAAAAAGAAAAGACAGCTCCTCTCAGGAGACTGCAGGGAGAAATGCTGATGCAGAGAAGGTGGGCTCAACGGTTTGCAGAGTTCACACCTAAGGCCCCAATTTTCACAGTGGAGCATGTAAGTCAGCTACTGAGAATCAGCTACTGGATTGGAAATTTGGAGAGTGAGGTTTGGTGAAAGTTCAAAATATTTGCTGAGGGGAATGCAAAATAAAAGATTAATTGAAAGCATTGGTAGATTCTAATGAAGATTAAATGCTGGAAATTCTCCAGCAGGAGTAGCTGTCCCCTAGTGGAGGAGCGTGGAAGAGTGGACCACAGCACTGGTCCCAAATTGGTGGTTTAGTGGGAGGGGGGGGGAATAAAAAGTGCACAGGAGGTAAGAGTTCAGAAGAAGTGTGTTGAGGAGCTCAGTAATGGGGTCCCAACCAGACAGAGGAGGGGGAGTAACCTACATGCAGGTTAACGGGCGCAGGGTACAGTGGACCTACCTCTGGGCACTGTAAGTTATTAAGATGGTCTGAGATTTAATTGGTTTTTGTCCTAGATGACCCAATTAAATTGGATTCTTTTGTCCTGCATTTGTCCTAAGAAGGAATATCTGCAACTAACTTTGAAAGCACAAAACCTAAGGTGAACTGGTACACAAATACGTAGACGGGTAGATATGTGATAAAGCAGGTGTAGCAGAATGTTAGCACGAAGTCTGGAAGGTGTGAGGGGAGCGTTGGCTGTAGTCAGCGCCGTCCAGCCGCACCTTCCAAGGTGATGGGAACGTTCTATGATCTGTGCTGTCCAAGGCGTGCGGCTCCTGAGCCCTTGAAATGTGGCAGGCGTGACTGAGGCATCTTGTGTTGTAGTAACTTTTACTTACATTTAAATTGATCGCGCCAGCTGCGGCTCACGGCTGCCGTGTTAGTTGGCGCAGCAATGGATTTCTACATCCCTGGCGCAAGTCCTGGACCCGCCACTGACTGAGGTTACTTTGATTCTCTGAGTCTCAGTTTATCTCGCATACAGTGAGAATAGTGATGGCACCTAATTCAGACAGAGTAGATGAGATGAAGCATGAAGCACAGCCCTGTGTATGTGACAAACACTTAAGAAAGTTAATGTTTATTATTCCTGGTGAGTGGGAACCATGCGATCAGGGACCACCATCTGTTTTGCTCACCACTGTCTTCTATTGGGTGCTGTCACCCCAGAGGAAATGGCCCAGGGGCAGCGCGTGTATGTACCCTCCTGGTGGGTGCTTTGTGGTATCTGGAAGATCCCAACCCTCACCCTAACAGTGGGGCCCCACCGGTTGTGGCTGGAGCTGTGACGGGCCGGCAGAGACCCCCAGGTGCTCCTGCAGGTTGGGCACTGATTGGAGCAGCAGGGACGTGGGCTGCAGGCAGGGTGGTTGGTGTGCCAGCAGTGAAGGCAGACAGGGCTGCGTGGGGCACAGGCCGGAGTGCCACAGGGCGGAGGTGGCCACACCTGCCGCGGCATGGTGTGAGGGCGCAGAGCAGGGGTGGGAGCTGCGGCTGTTAGGTAATTCTGGGGAAACATACTAGTTTTGATTGGACAAGTATTTCTGGCAGCCACATTGGCAGGAATTGTGCTGGGGGGTTTGGACAGGACATCTGGGCTTCTCCGTGTACTTGGACGACTAGTTGGAAAGGCTCTGGGGAGGGCCCCTCCTTTCTGCATCCTCACTGCCCGCTTCTGGTTGCCAGGTGGAATATCTCTACTCGCTGGTCTACCAGGCTCTTGATTTCATCTCTGGCAAGAAGTGAGTACTGGAGGTGGGGCCTGCATGCAGCTCGGGAGGCCCCGTGGCCTCCTGTGATGCCCTTGCACTGATTCTCTCTCAGGCGGGCCAAGCAGCTCTCCTGTGAGCGGGAAGACGGGCCCATTGGGGATGCCGGCTCCAGGGCCCCCCAGGAAGTGGAGTATGAGGTGAGGTTTCCTGGGTGCCTGGCATTGCCCCCTGTGCTCGCCAGGCACCCTCCTGAGCTCTCCACTCCCCCGCAGTTCCTGTCATTGGACGACCTCTCGGATTCCCGTGCTAACGTGGATCTGAGGAGTGACCAGGCCCCCAGTGTGAGTGCCCCTGTCCTGCGTTTAGCTGATGGGGGTGTTGGAAGGTGGTGTCATGCCATGTGGGTTCTCATGGTTCTCCCACTCTCGGCCTCTGTTCAGGAGACCCTCATCGTGCCCCTGCTGCCCATGGCCCTGGTAGCCCCTGATGAGATGGAGAAGCATAATAACCCCCTGTACAGGTGCGGCTTAGCCTGGGGAGTGGGGGGTGTGTGTGTGTGCTGGGCAAGGATCACTGCAGCACCCGTGTTTGTGCCAGCACAGCTGTCAGGGGGAGGTCCTGGCCAGCCGGAAGGATTTTAGGATGAATACGTGCACCCCCCACCCCAGAGGAGCCTTCATGTTGGAGCCGGTGGGCATGTCCCCCACGGAGGCACTGCTGCCGAGGAACCAGAAGGGTGAGGGTGAGGGCTTGGATGTTGGTGGGAAGGAAGGGGCCTTGTGCGGGGGAAGCGGGGCTGACCCCTTTCAATCCCCCGTCTTTCCCAGAGGCCTCTGGGAGGGCTGAGGAGCAGCCAGTGGAAGTCTCTGTGCGCAGGAGTCCAGTCCCGCTGCTCAGAGCCTCCCAGGAGCCAGGTGAGGAGAGAGCTGCTGCGTGGAGCTGCAGGGTGGGGTGGGGGGACGGGGCCCTGCACTCATCCGCCCCTGCCTGCCCACCGCTGTGCAGCCTGTGGAGGGGTGAGGCGTGGGGAGCAGGCCTCTGTGCTCAGGGCCCACCTTGGCCAGCCGTGCTGTCTTGGTCCAGTGACCACCCCCTGACCATTCTGGGGCTCTGAGGTTTGGGCCCATCCCCTCCTCTCTGGGCAGACAGAGGTGACAGCATTTAAAGAGAAAAATTACTAAGAAATAAAATGAACCAAACAAAGCAGCAGTATGATGAGTGTAAAACGCCCTGCTGCATTCTCTGGTTCTAACAAACGAATCTGAGAGAGGAGTGGCCTCTCAGGTTCTCCTTGGGGTCGGCCCCTCATCCCGGAGAGGCAGCCCCCCTTCTGCTGTCTGGTCTTCAGGCTCCTTGGGCCTGACTGGTTTCTTCCTTCCCTGCCCAGGCACCACTCCAGAAGGCCCAGTGCCCGGAGGTGGGGGTGAGGAAGAGGATACAGAGTGGGCAGCAGAGCCCCCCGAGGCCTCAGCCCCTGAGGTCCCGATGGAGCCGCAGGAGCCCAGGAGCCCAGAGCAGGTGGGACCCACAGTCCGGCCTGCAAAGCTCTAGCCCTCAGCCCTGGCGGGGACAGTCTCGCTTACACAGGGAAGGCAGTCCCCTGGTCTTTGCTCCCTCTCTGGTCCTTGCACACCAGGGCAGTGGGTGCGTCCCCCAGCCAGCCCTAGACCTGGCCCTGCACCCTGCCCGTTTGGGCCGCAGCTTTCATGTCTCTCCCCTCTCCGAGCAGAGCAGCTGCTGCTCTCAGGGAAGGGCGGCTGGTGTCCAAGAGTCCAAGGCCCACGGTGCTCAGGGTTACTACCCAGAATGGCAGCTGGTCTCCAGAGCTGACTCTCCCAAGGCCAGGCTGGCAGGAGTGGACAGGCCGGCCTCCCTCAGCCCCGAGGGTCAGCTCTGTGCTCCAGCCTAGAACTAAGAAATCTTTTTTTGTAAGAAAAAATCCTGACATATAGGAAAAAATATTAACATTTGTCAATTTTGGCTGGTAGATAACATGGGTATCACATCGTCGTATTCTTTTTTCTGTTTTTTAAAGAAGAAAAAGTACCCCGTGACCAGTTTACTAATTTGTATGTTCTCCTAAAGTTTTTCTTAGAACTTTTGTTTTACTTTTTAGTCATTAAACTATTTGAACTTCCTGCCCCCAGAGAAGGTCCCTGCAGGGTTCTTGGTGTCTAGCCCCGGAGCAGGGCTGCTGGGGTGCCTGGAGCCTTGGGTGGAGGTGGAGAGGGGAACCCTCGGCGTTTTTTTGCAGAGTGCGGCCCAGCCCAGGAGGTGTGCGCTACGGGAGCGAAGGGAGGCCCTGGAGCCTGCGTCCCGGCTGCAGGTGAGGGCTGGGGGGCCTGGATCCCCGGCAGGGAGGGTGTGCCTGAGGCCCCTCGGCGGTGGCTGCCTTTCGAGCAGTCCTCTTCCCCAGAGTCGGACCTCTGTCCTGCAGCCCCAGGGCCTCTCTCCCTGTGTCTCCCGACTGGGGGCAGGGTGCACGTCCTCCACTCTCCTGTGTCTGCTTGTGCTCTGTGCTCAGGAGACCCCAGACCCCTGGCAGGGCCTGGACCCCTTCGACTCCCTGGACTCTAAGCCCTTCAGGAAAGGTAACTGGGGGAGGGGCACTGCCCCTGGGCATCCGGGGCTGGGCTCACCTGGCTTGAGTGGAGGCTGGGGCTCCGGGGCCCGTGGGCACGGTGATCTGCCCTGGGCCACGGTTGTGCTCCGAGACCGTCTGTTTGCCCCCAGGTAGGCCCTACTCTGTGCCCCCCTGTGTGGAGGAGGCTCCAGGACAGAAGCGTAAGAGGAAGGGTGCTGTCAAGCTGCAGGACTTCCACCAGTGGTACCTGGCTGCCTGTGCGTGGGCCTGGGGGCTGGGCCAGGGCCAGAGGGCCCAGGTGTGGCTGTGGGACTTGGCTTGGCGCCTGCTGACCCAGTCCTCTTGCAGATGCTGACCATGCTGACAGCAGGAGGCCCCGGCGAAAGGGCCCTTCCTTTGCAGGTGCGGCCGGGGCCTTGTGGGCTCTTCTGAGGGATGATGGCACCGTGCTCTGCCACCTACCCTCAGCCTGGGGACACTTAGGGCCCTGGGTGGATTCGGGTGGACCTGGGCAGGATGAGGGAGCCCTTCTCACAAGGCTTTCGTGTGCAGACATGGAGGTCCTGTACTGGAGACACGTGAGGGAGCAGCTGGAGACCCTCCGGAAGCTGCGGAGGAGGGAGGCAAGTACTGGCCACCGCCTGGACCCCGCTTGGCCCCTGGTGGGAGATGGCAGTGCCCCTCAGATGCTCTCTTTGTGCAGGCGGCTGAGCGGTGGCTGCCGAGGGCTCAGGAGGAACCGTGGCCCGCGGAGGAGGACCGGCTGGAAGACTCCCTGGAGGATCTGGGAGCGGCAGGTGGGTGCCTACGGGGGGCAGGCTGGGTCGGGGCTCAGCGCCGGCTGTGGGCTAACCTGCCTCCTGCTCGGGTCCTTCCCTCCCAGCAGGTGACTTTCTAGAGCCCGAGGAGTACGCAGAGCCTGAGGGGGCCGAGCCTGGGGAAGACGCAGACCTGGGTAGGTGTGGGAGCGGGCTGCTGGCCAGGGGACCCTGAGGGGAGGAAGGAGAAGGTGAGGCTCACGGCCGCAGCACCTCATGGCTGCCCTTTTCCAGAGGCGGAAGCCATGCCGGCCTCCCTAAGCTACGAGGAGCTGGTCCGAAGGAACGTGGTAGGCCCAGGTCAGAGTGGGTGGGGGAGCCGGGCGGTGGGCCCTGCACAGAGGCGATAGCCCCTGCTCCTCCGCCAGGAGCTCTTCATCGCCACCTCGCAGAAGTTCGTCCAGGAGACAGAGCTGAGCCAGCGCATCAGGGACTGGGAGGACGTCATCCAGCCCCTGCTCCAGGAGCAGGTGAGGTGGGCTGGGCCAGGGCCTCTGGTGGAGAGCTGGAGTGTCCTGCTGCCTGCCTTGGGCCAGCCCCAGGACCTGCCCCTCCCCTTTGCAGGAGCAGCATGTGCCCTTTGACATCCACACTTACGGGGACCAGGTAGTCTCAAGGTTCAGCCAACTCAACCAGTGGTGTCCCTTTGCGGAGTTGGTGGCTGGCCAGCCTGCCTTCGAGGTGTGTCGTTCCATGCTGGCCTCCCTGCAGCTGGTGAGTGGCCTGGAAGCCTGGGAGGGAAGCAGTCCCTGGTCTCTGCTGACGATCTGTCTCTACAGGCTAATGACTACACAGTGGAGATCACCCAGCAGCCTGGGCTAGAGGCGGCGGTGGATACCATGTCCCTGAGACTGCTCACGTACCAGCGGGCCCACAAGCGCTTCCAGACCTATGCTGCCCCCTCCATGGTCCAGCCCTGAGTGGGGAGCACTGAGACCGGGGTTGGGCCCTGGAGCCCTGTCCCCAGCAGGTGCTGGGCATGCATCTGCTCACTCTACTTTGCTTCCTGGCTCGCCCAGCCCAATAAAGTGTTGCCACCCCGCCAATCCCTTTTAAAAACCTTTACAAAACTTCCGTGTGGAGGAAAGGGCTGTCCATCTTCTGCACCCCAGGAAGCTACCACGTCTCCAGCCCCTTTCCTGCCGTGGCCTCCAGGGGCTGCTGGTATAGACCTCAGGCACACACAGCTCCACCACATCCTTTTAATGACCCAGCTCAGTGCAGGACGCTGCGGAAGACAGCCATGTGGCGCCTCACACTGTCTGCGACCTGCTCGGCCGACATGGCCCTGCCGTAGTAGTCTGTGAAGAGGCCGTCAGGGCTGAGCAGGTAGATGGCAATGGAATGGTCCACGATGTAATCCTGGTCCTCGTCCTTGGGGCCGGCACTGTAGTACACGCGGTAGCTGCGGCTCACCTGGGCAACCTGCTCAGCAGAGCCAGTCAGGCCCAACAGCCTGGGGTGGAAGTCCTGCACATAGCGGGCCATGGCCGCCACGTCATCCCGCTCGGGATCCACAGTAATGAAGATGGGCTGCACGGGGGGCAGGCCAGGCTCTGCCTCCAGCTGCCGCACCACCTGCACCAGCTTCTCCAGTTCCTCGGGGCAGATGTCAGGGCAGTGAGTGAAGCCGAAGTACATCAGCACCCACTGGCCCCGGAAGTCAGCTTTGCAGCGAGCCTGGCCCCGGTGATCCAGCAGGCTGAAGTCACCCTGGCCCACAGCAGCTTGGCGCAGGGCGTCTGTCCGTCGTTGCTGCTGCCACCGCTCCTTCTCGGCTCTCATGGCCAGCCAGACCCCACCCAGCCCAGCCCCGATCAAGGCTGTGATCAGCAACCTAGTTCGTAGCCCAGGGCCCTGGGGCTGGTCCTGCCTTCCCGTCTCTGCAGGGCCCTGTCTTGATAGGAGCCGGTGCCTCACATGCTGGGCCTCTCCTCCTGGGGTCCTAGGGAGGGCTGGGGGCTTGAGCTGAAAGAGCCTGTGCCAAGCCTTGGGTGCCTGAGCCAGCAACAGCATGGTCTAACGCTCCTGGAAGAGAGCACGAGTGTCGGGAGCCAGAAGGTGCCTCCGCCTCCCGGGTCGTATCCCATCATTCTGGAGATGCTTGCTGCCATCTGAAGGAGCAGCCCTACACAGGCTCTGCTACCAGCAGCTGCTCACCTGGCGTCAGACCTGCTTCACCTCTGAAACCTCAAACTCCAGCTGAGGTGTCTTCAAGCGTCCACCCCTGTCCCTCCCGTCCTTTAGCCTGAGCGCCTCAGTCTATCGCATCCCACCCAGACCCTGCCCCCGGTCCTGTGCCTGCAGCTCTAACTAGCCCAGCCCCCGCCTGCACCTGAGCGTCTGAGCTGACCAAGAGCATTCCAAGCGCATGCCTTGCCCGGTTTCCTGAGCATATTTATCTGTTTGCAATAAACTCCCATTTCTTGAGAGGAGGTAGGTGAGTCTCTGGCTTCAACCCCCCCCCCGCCCCCCCCCCCCCACCAAGACTGACTCCTCCGGCCCTTTTGCAGCCTCTCCCCTCTGAGGCCGCTACAACCGTGGTGCTTTGGCCCTCAGCCCCGCGGAAATCCTGTGCCACCCGCACCGCAGCCTGCAGCGCCTTCCCCCCCGCCACGAGCCCCTCGCACGTAGAACCTTCCGGCCGGCAGTCACCCTGGAAGAGAAACAAGGTTTCCGCTTGCCTCGAGCCCACTCTCTTCACAGCCGGGTACCCGACAGCAGCTCTGAGCTCGTGGCCCACGCCCTGTTGTTGCTTCCGTGACCTCTGCGCCTTTCTCAGGGCCCTATGGAGGTTTGCTAGGCGGAGGTCTTAGGACCCCCCTCCCCGACGCCTCACCTGTTCAGCTGCTGCTGGGAGGACCCTCTGGAAGACTCCTAAACGTCCGGCCTCCGCCCCGCCCGACGGTTCCTGGGCTGGACGACCTTGGATACACCCCTCAGCCTGTTGACATCAGCTTCTTCCTTTACAAAATGTGTTCTAAGCGGTGCACGAGATGGACCTGCAAACGGAGGCAGCCTGCGAACGTTTCCAGGGCCCCTCTCCGGGAGGCCCCTTTCCTCCAGGAGCCCCGTTCAGGGCGCCCTCCCGGAACGCGCCTCGCGGGCCGGGGTCGGTGCCAGGAGTCTGGGGATGCGACCTGGCAAGCTGCGGAGACCATCCGTCTCGCACCACGCCAGCGCGCATGCGTCAACGGCGCCGCGCTCGCGCACACTGGCATGGAGCTGGCCGGCGCTGGGCCGTGCGCGTGCGCCGAAGGTGGCGGGTCAGCCAGAGGTCACGTGTTGGAGGCGGGGCTTCTCTGCGCCCCCGCCCCCCGCGGCGGCGGCTCCTTGTTCGGCGCTGTAGCTAGTCGCTGGCTCTACCCGCCCTCTCGCTTACGGCCCCGGCATCCGCAGGGCTGCGCGCCTCTTGGGCTTCGTTGCTGCGTGTCGGCCTGCGCGCGCGGTGGGGCGGGGAGTGAGGAGCCGGGCTCAGGAGGGGAGGGCGTCTCTGGGCGTAGGGCTGAGCCAAAGCGGGTGCCCCTTTTCCTGTCCCCTCACCGAGCCTGGTGATGGGTGACCGGGTCCGCAGGCCCGGTGGCCCCAGGCCGTCCAAGCACAGCAGCGCTTCCTCCACTCCAAAGCGTGGCCTACGGCGGGGTTGCTCCTGGCGGTCAGAGCGGCTGCCCCATGCCAACCTGCGGAGACACGGTTCGGCATGGACCCACCCCGCGTCTCGCGTGCAGTCAAACTCCAGCCCCTGATGCACCCTTGGTCGCCAGTTCCCCTGGAGTGAGGGGGCGGGGGAGACGTGAAGCGACAGTGTGCCTGACTTCAGCGGTGGGGGTCAGGAAGTCCTTGTATTCGGCCTGGGCGGGAGGGCCGTGAGGGTTTCCCCAGACCCGAGGCCAGGTCAGCCTTGTTCGGATAAGGTCACTGGGTGGGAGTTGAGGAAGGGGGGCGGGGGGACTGCCAGCGGTGAGGCCGGTCCCGGCAGAGGCAGGGTGAGACAGGGCTGCTGAGGTACTTGAGGACCAAGGCTGCTGGAGTTATGAACAGGAGGTTGGGGCCACGTAAGGAGATCCACGCCAACAGACATGCCACAGCCACATGGGGACCCCTGTGGAGAGGCCACACAGGCTCCAGGCGCTCCGGGGCCTGTCCTGGCTGGGGAGGACTGCGGCCTCTCTGAACTTCCTGCCTACCATCAGAGCAGACAGGCTGTCCTCTGCTTTCTTACTGAGGATGAAGGCTGTGTGGGGGAGGCTAAGGTGATGGAGATCCTCCAGCTTCCTGTGAGATGCGGGGGATGCTGACTCTCGGGTCAGTCATGAGAGGTCAGGGACCCTGAGCATGGAAGGTCAAGTTCCCTATGTGATGGGATGACAGGTGCATCAGTCAGGTCACCTTCTTGAGTGGGTGGTCAGGCATCCTGTGATTGGGACACTGACCGTGGTTTTGGGTCAGATCACCTGTGGTTGTGTGTGTTCATAGGTCAGGGGTCTTTAACATGCAGGAGGTGGACCCCGGAGTCTGGGGTCAGGTCACACGTGATGAGTGGCAGGCTGTCGACAGTGGCCGTCACATCTCTTGCTTCATGCAGGTTTCCGTCTACAGGAACAAGCTTCCTGCTCTGACCCACGATACAGCGGCCCACTTGCCCTGGCAGCCCTTGCATCTGGCCAACCTCCCCTGCATCAGGACTCCCAGTGACCCTCAGTGGCCTCTGATCAGTGATCGCATCACTGACCCTGACCAAGGACTCATCAGCAACCTTGACAAATGTCCAAAATAATGACCAGTGACGTGAACAATTCTGGTAAGTCCTCACTAATGACCCATCAAAGATATGGATCAATGTCCTATGGCCCATTAATGATTGATCAGAGGCCCATCAGTTATTTTGACCAAGTCCCTATTAATGACTCCAATCAAATTTCCGTTGATGATCTTGACCAAAGTCCAATGACCCATGAATAACTGATCAGTATCCTCCCTAGTGACCCTTCAGAGATTCTGGCCAATGTTTCTACCAAACCCAGATCAGTGACCAATCAGTGGCCCGCCTATACATGCTCTGGGCTCTGGGTGACAGGGAATCCATGAATAGACTCTAGTTTACCCAAAGTGCCCCCCCCACGTGCCCCAGACCACGTCTGCTGACTATTGGTACATGCTAGGCAAGGATGCTGTTCACCTGCACAGTCACCTCCCCACGCCCACATTTTTCCTCACCTTCCTTGGTTAGGACTCAGCTGGAGTTAAGTATTTACTGAGCAGTGTAGTGGGTGTCCAGCTGGAGAGGGAATGGAAAATAAATTGTCCTGGTTTGGGATGGGGGGTGTCAGTGGGGGGAGGAGGCTGGTACCTATTGCTGGGGGTACAAGTCTGGGGGCTGGAGGGAGAGCAGCTCTTCCCTTGGGAACCGAAGGGGAAGGGGCAGCTGGATGATTTGGTCCTGTTATTGGGGGCTGATGGGAAGGGAGATCCAAGTTCTGTCCTGGGGCTGAGAAGCCTGGGTCCTGCCTTTGGGGGCTCTGTCTGGGTCAGGCATGAGGTTAGGAGCTGCCTGTGGCTGCTGGCCTTTTTTTTTTTTTTTTTTTTTTTTTTTTTTTTTTTCGTGTGCTGATTATATTTTGTCTAGCTGAGAGTTCAGAAAAAGCTTTTCCATGTGAGGCAACGTTTGGGCTCATCCTGCTTTATTTAGCTCTCCTTGTTCAATCTCACTTAGTGACTGAGATGAAAGCTATTCCAATAACTACCAGAGGGGATGAGATGATGCTAGCAAATAACTATGAAAAACAGAAGAAAATATTTTAGCCTATTTCTCGGGATCCTCCCGAAACGGGGCACGAACCCGCATCCCCTGCATCGGCAGGCGGACTCTCAACCACTGCGCCACCAGGGAAGCCCCTGCTGGCCTTTTTGAGGTCAGAGGTTCTGGTCTGGAGAGGAGGTGTCTTCTAACCTTGCAGCCACAGGCAGCCAGGGCAGGTGCCAGGACTCTGCCTCAGGGCATATTTGTCCCCAAGGTATTGGCTCCAGGCTTCCGGCCACTCCAGCTGCTGCCCAGACTTGGCCAGGGCCGCGGTCTCCTCCAGATTCATGCTTCGCCAGATGGCCAAGAGCATGGCCCCTCGGCATGGGTAAGGTGGTGTAGACAGCACAAAGGGGGCGTTCCCACAGCAATGGGTTATCCTCAGTGTCAGTGACAGTGGTGGGGCGCTGTGGCGTCCCTGGGGGCAGGCAGTCTCTGGGCCTGACCTCTGGGTCGGGGTCAGGGGCAGCCAGCCGTCCCCACGCACGGATGTGTGCACCCTGCTTGTCCGGTCCAGCACAGCGCGCACGAAGCCTCTGATGTACCCTTGCTTCAGGCTGATCAGCCCCGGCAGCTGCTTGGGCTCTGGCTCCCGCCCCGGGAGAGATCAGCAGGTGCGACAGGGGTAGGTGGGGCCGCCACCACTCCGGGCTGCGACACACATCTGGAACCTGTCGCCGCTCTGTGTCCGTGTCACTGAGGCCAAGTGCCCTTGTCCTGACCCCGTTCTCGTTTCTCTCCCGTGTCCGCCCCTCAGTCCCGTGTCTGTGTCGCCCGTGTGCATGTCTCCGTGTCTGGCTCTCACGTCTCGGTCTCACAACTTGATCCGGGGCCGTACCTGTCCTGCACAGCGGCGCTCGCCGGTCCTCTTTCGGATCCCAACCGGTTTCCGTCCCGTCTTGCGGGAGGCCACAGGGTGGGAACAGTGGGACTGCGCCCCTGGCCGGAGCCGCGGAGGGGCGGGGCCTCCCGACAGGCAGGGTTTTAGGCCAATCGCCGCCTCGGAGGGGCAGGACGACCGGCTCACTTCTGTCCTGGCCAATCACGAGGGCCTGCGGGAGCTTGAGAAGTCCGGGACTTCGCGGGCCCGCCCACCTGTCTGTTTTGCCGGCCCGCCTCGCCGCAAGCACAGAGAGGCCGACAGGCTGCTGGCTCCAGAGGTTTTAAGAAACATTCGTGGGGCCGCGCCCGCCCGGCTGGTCAGTCATCCACGTCGATCACCATCGGGGCCAGGTAGTCCGAGTGCCGGATCCCGAAGCTCCAGCCGCGGGGCTTCCGGTGCTGCGGACCCAGGAGACGTCGCTGGCCTGGCGCTGCCGGCCGGCCCAGGGCTCCCGGGTCCCAACCTCGCACCTCAGACCCTCGATACAGACCCGGACCCCTTTACCCCGCCTCTGACCCTTGACCCTGAACTGCAGAGCACCTGGTCCACGTTGTAGGCCGCAGGCCCGGGATTCAGGCTGTTGCCTTGGGGGAGCGAAGTCCGCGCCAGCATCGAGAACTGGGGGGCCCGGGGCTTGTAGATCCCAGGGCTCACCACATGGTAGGCGCAGGGCCCGGGGGTCTGCGGGAGGGCGGGAGGGGCGCTGTGTCCGGCTTCTAGGACCGTCGACCGTTGACCCCTCGCCGCGCGGTGCGGGCAGCCCCTTCCCCACCTTACTGAGGTCCTCGCAGAAGCTGCCCACCGCGCTGCGGCCGTAGATGGAGTAAATCGGCGCCGAGACTTTACCAACGACGCGCGGGCCCAGGAGCGAGGGCACAGTGTAGGTCCCGGGGCCTGGGGGAGCCAGCGAGGGTGGGTCTTTGAGGACCGGCCGGTCTCCCCGCCGCAGCCAGTGCAGGGTGGGCCTTCCTGGGCTCACCTGGGGTCTGCGACTCTGCGCGGAGGCCCCAGTTTCGGGGAGCGATGGTGTGCCGAGGCGCGCTGGGGTACGCCGCGTTCCCCGCTCGCTCCGGGAAGTACCTGCCTGCGGGGCGGACCGGGCTGTGGGCCGGAGCTGCACTGGGGGCCTGGTGGGTGCCCGGGCTGGAGTCCAGGGATTAGGGGGAATTCGAACCACGATTTATCGAAGCCCGGTGAGGCTTGGAGCTCTTTTGAGATCCGGAGATAGGGGGACCGAATTTGGAGTGTTAGGGTGCCCGAGGGGGACTCGGGCTCGGGGGGGGGGGGG
>NW_006780611.1:238040-260336 GCF_000442215.2 Lipotes vexillifer | reverse complement strand
GGGCACTGAGTGCCCAGCCCGCCCCCCTCCTCCGTGTCCGGATGAGCTTGGGTCCTCCCGCCTCCTTCTCCGGGCCTGGCGCCCTGGGAGGGATGTCGGCTCTTCCGCAGACAGTCTGCCTTCTGGCCTCAGGGGTCTCCTCTGTGTCTGGTCCTGCCCAGAGCGACCTCGCCTCTCTGTTGTGCCGGCCTCACCGGCAACTCAGAGAACTTAAAAGCTCGAGGGAGATGCGGGTGTGCCGGTGGCCCTCCCTGGGGGTCTGGAGCCATCCTGCTTTCGGTGGCATCCTCATTTCCGAACGAGGAAGGATGTTGTTAGGGTCTAGGCTGGCGGGGGGGGGGGGGGGGGGGTTCCCGAGTGGGCGTCCCTGGAGGCGGCTCGGCGTTGGGGAGGCCGGGGTCCCAGGGTCCTGACCCGGTCCGGGAGTGAGGAAGGGCGCCGCGTGGCGCGGGCGGCCGAAGATGGAGTAGGCGGGGGCGCCGTCGCGGCCGCGCACGGTCATGCGAGCGGGCACCAGGTGACCTGGCCCGGGGCCGCACAAAGTCTGCTGCGTGGGGAGGCGTGCGCCGAAGGTGAAGGCGGGGGCGCGGGGCCGCGACGGGTCGTGCAGGATGTAACCTGCGGGGCGCCCCAGCATCACCAGGGTTAGGGTTAGGGTTAGGGTTAGCCCCTGTGTGCCCCCCTCCCCCGGCCCCGCCGCTGGTACCGGTGCTGGCTGGCAGCTTGTACTTGGGCCCCGGGCCGCTGTAGAGCGCTGCGATGGGGCCGCGGGGCCGGTGCGGCCGCCACGGGCCGACCCAGACTTCCGAGCCCATGGTACGGTGGGAGCGCTTGCTGCGGACACAAGGTGGCGGCCCCGGCCCCCCCACCCTGACTCGCGAGGCCGCACTCCCTATCCCCTCCAGACAGGCCGCACTCCGGGACGGGGCCCGCGCCTATCCCAAGTACCAGGGAAACAAACGGTAGCTTTCCCAGCTCCAGAGGGGCGCGGGTCAGGGACAGAGCTTCGAGGCCGTCTCTTGTCCCCCACCCCCAAAATGAGCTCAGTGGAGGTGTAGGTGCGCGCTCCAAGTTTGGACTCAACACTGCGGGAGAGGAATTCCCCGGGGTTCTGGAGAACTGGGATATTTTAGGGATATTTGGGGGAGGATACCGGGGCGAGGGAGCGGCGTGGGGGACCTGGTGCCGGAGGGTGGCCCCCGAAGTTGATGCACTGACCTGCTCCTGTGTCTCCTGGCTGGGAAGGTAGGGTTGGGTGTCTGGATTTCTGCGCCTGCCCGGCCCGGCTCCCAGACCCCATTGTGTCCAGGTCGCGCCTCCAGGCAACCAGACGGACCGTCCCACCTGGCTCCGCCCCTCCCCTCCCCCCGCCTCTCCTCCTTGGAGTCCATGGCAATGGCAGGCGTCCTGCAGGCTGTGCCACAGACCAGAACTCTGTCCTCACCCTTCCCCAGGCTTCAATACACCCATTCCAGAGATGGACAGATATGCAGACAAAAAACAAGTGCGAGAATAAAGAAATCAAGCTTAATTTAATTGTTATGTGTAGGGGAGATAACTTTGCATCTATTTAAACCCATGGAATACTTGCAGAAAATAATCATGTACTGGGCCACAAAAACGTCCATACAATTAGCAGATGTAAACTATTATATATAGGATGGATAAACAACAAGGTTCTACTGTATAGCACCGGGAACTACATTCAATATCCTGTGATAAACCATAATGGAAAAGAATATGAAAAAAAAGTGTCTATGTGTGTGTAACTGAGTCACTGCTGCACAGCAGAGATTGACACAACATTGTAACTCAACTCGACTTCAATTTTAAAAAGAAGCCCATGCGAGTCGAATAAAGAGATATAATAGGATACATGATTGATCACAATTCAAAATCATTCTTAGCCAACAGTAAAATGTGTTTTTTTTTGAATTTTATTTATTTTTTTATGCAGCAGGTTCTTATTAGTCATCCATTTTATACACATCAGTGTATACATGTCAATCCCAATCTCCCGATTCATCCCACCACCACCCCACCCCACCGCTGCTTTCCCCCCTTGGTGTCCATACGTTTGTTCTCTACGTCTGTGTCTCTATTTCTGCCCTGCAAACCGGTTCATCTGTACCATTTTTCTAGGTTCCACATATATGCATTAATATACGATATTTGATTTTCTCTTTCTGATTTACTTCACTCTGTATGACAGTCTCTAGATTCATCCACTTCTCTACAAACGACCCAATTTCGTTCCTTTTTATGGCTAATATTCCATTGTATGTATGTACCACATCTTTATCCATTCGTCTGTCGATGAGCATTTAGGTTGCTTCCATGACCTGGCTATTGTAAATAGTGCTGCAATGAATATTGGGGTGCATGTGTCTTTTTGAATTATGGTTTTCTCAGGGTATATGCCCAGTAGTGGGATTGCTGGGTCATATGGTAATTCTACTTTTAGTTTTTTAAGGAATCTCCGTACTGTTCTCCATAGTGGCTGTACCAATTTACCTTCCCACCAACAGTGCAAGAGGGTTCCTTTTTCTCCACACCCTCTCCAGCATTGGTTGTTTGTAGATTTTCTGATGATGCCCATTCTAACTGGTATGAGGTGATACCTCATTGTAGTTTTGATTTGCATTTCTCTAATAATTAGTGATGTTGAGCAGCTTTTCATGTGCTTCTTGGCCATCTATATGTCTTCTTTGGAGAAATGTCTATTTAGGTCTTCTGCCCATTTTTGGATTGGGTTGTTTGTTTTTTTAATATTGAGCTGCACAAGCTGTTTATATATTTCGGAGATTAATCCTTTGTCCGTTGATTCGTTTGCAAATATTTTCTCCCATTCTGAGGGTTGTCTTTTCGTCTTGTTTATGGTTGCCTTTGCTGTGCAAACGCTTTTAAGTTTCACTGGGTACTAGTTCCGTAAAAAATGCCATTGGTAATTTGATAAGTATTGCATTGAATCTGTAGATTGCTTTGGGTAGTATAGTCATTTTCACAATATTGATTCTTCCAATCCAAGAACATGGTATATCTCTCCATCTGTTGGTATCATCTTTAATTTCTTTCATCAGTGTCTTATAGTTTTCTGCATACAGGTCTTTTGTCTCCCTAGGTAGGTTTATTCCTAGGTATTTTATTCTTTTTGTTGCAATGGTAAATGGGAGTGTTTCCTTAATTTCTCTTTCAGATTTTTCATCATTAGTATATAGGAATGCAAGAGATTTCTGTGCATTAATTTTGTATCCTTCAACTTTACCAAATTCATTGATTAGCTCCAGTAGTTTTCTGGTGGCATCTTTAGGATTCTATATGTATAGTGTCATGTAATCTTCAGACAGTGACAGTTTTACTTCTTCTTTTCCAATTTCTATTCCTTTTATTTCTTTTTCTTCTCTGATTGCCGTGGCTAGGACTTCCAAAGCTATGTTGAATACTAGTGGTGAGAGTGGACATCCTTGTCTTGTTCCTGATCTTAGAGGAAATGCTTTCAGTTTGTCACCATTGAGAATGATGTTTGCTGTGGGTTTGTCGTATATGGCCTTTATGATGTTGAGGTAGGTTCCCTCTATGCCTACTTTCCGGAGAGTTTTTATCATAAATAGGTGTTGAATTTTGTCAAAAGCTTTTTCTGCATCTGTTGAGATGATCATATGGTTTTTATTCTTCAATTTGTTAATATGGTGTATCACGTTGATTGAGTGCATATATTGAAGAATCCTTGCATCCCTGGGGTAAATCCCACTTGATCATGGTGTATGAACCTTTTAATGTGTTGTTGGATTCTGTTTGCTAGTATTTTGTTGAGGAGTTTTGCATCTATATTCATCAAGTGATATTGGTCTGTAATTTTCTTTTTTTGTAGTATCTTTGTCTGGTTTTGGTATCAGGGTGATGGTGGCCTCATAGAATGAGTTTTGGAGTGTTCCTTCCTCTGAAAATTTTTGGAAGAGTTTGAGAAGGATGGGTGTTAGCTCTTCTCTAAATGTTTGATAGAATTCACCTGTGAAGCCATCTGGTCCTGGACTTTTGTTTTTTTTTTGCAGTATGCGGGCCTCTCACTGTTGTGGCCTCTCCCATTGTGGAGCACAGGCTCCGGACGCGCAGGCTCAGCGGCCATGGCTCATGGGCCTAGCTGCTCCGTGGCACGTGGGATCCTCCTGGACCGGGGCACGAATACATGTCCCCTGCATCGGCAGGCGGACTCTCAGCCACTGTGCCACCAGGGAAGCCCCTGTTGGAAGATTTTTAATCACAGTTTCAATTTCATTACTTGTGATTGGTCTCTTCATATTTTCTATTTCTTCCTGGTTCAGTCTCGAGAGGTTATACCTTTCTAAGAATTTGTCCATTTCTTCCAGGTTGTCCATTTTGTTGGCATAGCTTTGCTTGTATAGTCTCTTAGGATTCTTTGCATTTCTGCAGTGTCTGTTGTAACTTCTCCGTTTTCGTTTCTAATTTTATTGATTTGAGTCCTCTCCCTCTTTTTCTCGATGAGTCTGACTAATGGTTTATCAGTTTTGTTTATCTTCTCACAAAACCAGCTTTTAGTTTTATTGATCTTTGCTATTGTTTTCTTTGTTTCTATTTCATTTATTTCTGCTCTGATCTTTATGATTTCTTTCCTTCTGCTAACTTTGGGTTTTGTTTGTTCTTCTTTCTCTAGTTCCTTTAGGTGTAATGTTAGATTGTTTACTTGAGATTTTTCTTGTTTCTTGAGGTAGGCTTGTGTAGCTATAAACTTCCCTCTTAGAACTGCTTTTGCTGCATCCCATAGGTTTTGGATCGTCGTGTTTTCATTGTCATTTGTCTCCAGGTATTTTTTAATTTCCTGTTTGATTTCTCCAGTGATCTCTTGGTTATTTAGTAACGTATTGTTTAACCTCAATGTGTTTGTGTTTTTTACGTTTTTTTCCCTGTAATTCATTTCTAATCTCATAGCGTTGTGGTCAGAAAAGATGCTTGATATGATTTCAGTTTTCTTAAATTTACTGAGGATTGATTTGTGACCCAAGATGTGATCTATCCTGGAGAATGTTCCATGCACACTTGAGAAGAAAGTGTAATCTGCTGTTTTTGGATGGAATGTCCTATAAATATCTATGAAATCTATCTGGTCTTGTGTCATTTAAAGCTTGTGTTTCCTTATTAATTTTCTGTTTGGATGATCTGTGCATTGGTGTAAGTGAGGTGTTAAAGTCCTCCACTATTATTATGTTACTGTCGATTTCCTCTTTTATAGCTGTTAGGAGTTGCCTTATGTATTGAGGTGCTCCTATGTTGGGGGCATATATATTTATAATTGTTATATCTTCTTGGTTTGATCCCTAGATCATTATGTAGTGCCCTTCCTTGTCTCTTGTAACATTTTTTATTTTAAAGTCTATTTTATCTGATATGAGTATTGCTACTCCCACTTTCTTTTGATTTCCATTTGCATGGAATATCTTTTTCTGTCCCCTCACTTTCAGTCTGTATGTGTCCCTCGGTCTGAAGTGGGTCTCTTGTAGACAGCATATATATGGGTCTTGTTTTTGTATCCATTCAGCAAGCCTGTGTCTTTTGGTTGGAGCATTTAATCCATTCACCTTTAAGGTAATTATCGATATGTATGTTCCTATTACCATTTTCTTAATTGTTTTGGGTTTGTTTTTGTAAGTCCTTTTCTTCTCTTGTGTTTCTCACTTAGAGAAGTTCCTTTAGCATTTGTTGTGGAGCTGGTTTGGTGGTGCTGAATTCTCTTAGTTCTTGCTTGTCTGTAAAGCTTTTGATTTCTCCCTTGAATCTGAATGAGATCCTTGCCAGGTAGAGTGATCTTGGTTGTAGGTTCTTCCCTTTCATCACTTTAAGTATATCATGCCACTCCCTTCTGGCTTGTAGAGTTTCCCCTGAGAAATCAGCTGTTAACCTTATGGGAGTTCCCTTGTATGTTATTTGTCGTTTTTCCCTTGCTGCTTTCAATAATTTTTCTTTGTCTTTAATTTTTGCCAGTTTGATTACTATGTGTCTTGGTGTGTTTCTCCTTGGGTTTATCCTGTATGGGACTCTCTGTGCTTCCTGGACCTGGGTGGCTATTTTCTTTCCCATGTTAGGGAAGTTTTTGACTAAAATCTCTTCAAATATTTTCTCGGTTCCTTTCTCTCTCTCTTCTCCTTCGGGGACCCCTATAATGCGAATGTTGTTGCATTTAATGTTGTCCCAGAGGTCTCTTAGGCTGTCTTCATTTCTTTGCATTCTTTTTTCTTCATTCTGTTCCACGGCAGTGAATTCCACCATTCTGTCTTCCAGTTCACTTATCCATTTTTCTGCCTCAGTTATTCTGCTATTGATTCCTTCTAGTGTAGTTTTCATTTCATTTATTGTGTTGTTCATCTCTGTTTGTTTGTTCTTTACTTCTTCCAGGTCTTTGTTAAACATTTCTTGCATCTTCTCGATCTTTGGCTCCATTCTTTTTCCGAGGTCCTGGATCATCTTCACTATCATTATTCTGAATTCTTTTTCTGGAAGGTTGCCCATCTCCACTTCATTTAGTTGTTTTTCTGGGGTTTTATCTCGGTCCTTCATCTGGTACATAGCCCTCTGCCTTTTCATCTTGTCTGTCTTTCTGTGAATGTGGTTTCTGTTCTACAGGCTGCAGGACTGTGGTTCTTCTTGCCTCTGCTGTCTGCCCTCTGGTGGATGAGGCTATCTCTAAAATGTTTTTTTAAAAGGGTTAAATACTTAGAAATTAACAAATTCTCTTTTAAAGCCAGCAACCACTGAGGTAGAAGGAAAACAAAGGGTAGGGGCACTGTGAAGGCTGAGAGCGCATTTCAGGAAGCTGTTGGGTCTCTGTTTAATATTCTTGAGAAGCTGAGGAAGGCCAGTTTCTTGAGGCTAATGAAATGGGACTGCTCATGAGGAAGACAGCTAAACTCCCAAATTAAAAATGATGAGAAGACATAAGTGCCGCCTGCACACAGACGTGCTAAAGTATACATCTATGCTTCAATTTAAATGTTTAAATAAATAAAAGTATTTTGTTTCCCTCTGAAAGATACCCCCAAGTGTAATTCCTGCATCATATGTTCTATTTTTAATTTCTCGAGGAAGCTCCATACTGTTTTCTATACTGGCTGTGCCAGTTTACATTCCCACCAGTAGTGCATGAGGGTTCCATTTCCTCCACACCCTCACCAACACTTGTTATTTCTTGTCTTTTTTTTGACATCTTTATTGGAGTATAATTGCTTTACAATGGTGTGTTAGTTTCTGCTTTATAACTGTTGTCTTTTTGATAATAGTCCTTCTGACAGGTGTGAGGTGATAGTGTGGTTTTGATTTTCATTTCCCTGATGATTAATCATGTTGAGTGTCTTTTCAGGTGCCTGTTGGCCATCATATGTCTTTTTTTTGGAAAAATGTTTATTCAGTACTTTTGCACATTTTTTCATTTCTTTTTTAATTTTTATTTTTTTATTTAAAAAATAGTTATTTATTGGCTGCGTCAGGTATTAGTTGCGGCACGCAGGATCTTTTGTTGCAGCGCAAGGGCTCTTCGTTGTTGTCGTGGGCTTCTCTCTAGTTGTGGCACTCAGGCTTAGTTGCCTTGTGGCCTGTGGGATCTTAGTTCCCCGATGCATTGCAAGGCAGATTCTTAACCATAGGACCACCAGGGAATCCTTTCTTTTCATTTTTTTAAAATGAAAATATAGTTGATTTACAATATTATATTGTAATATAATACTGCTGTACTGCTGTACAGTTTCATGTGTACAGCATAGTGGTTCAGTATTTTCCTGCCCATTTTTTTTGCGGTACGTGGGCCTCTCACTGCTGTGGCCTCTCCCATTGCAGAGCACAGGCTCCAGACGCGCAGGCTCAGCAGCCGTGGCTCACGGGCCCAGCTGCTCCACGGCATGTGGGATCTTCCCGTACCCGGGGCACGAACCCACATCCCCTGCATCAGCAGGCGGACTCTCAACCACTGTGCCACCAGGGAAGCCCTGTTTGTTTTTTTTTGATGTTGAGTTGTAATATATATATATATATTTTTTTGTTTGTTTGTTTGTTTTGTTTTGTTTTTTTTTTTTTTTCTGACTACACTGTGTGGCATGTGGGATCTTAGTTCCCTCACCAGGGATCGAACCCACACCCCCTGCATTGGCGGCACGTAGTCTTAACCACTGGACCACCAGGGAAGTCCCAAGTATAAACTAGTCTTCAGGGACTTCCCTGGTGGCACAGTGGTTAAGAATCTGCCCGCCAGTGCAACGGACGTGGGTTCAAGCCCTGGCCCAGGAAGATCCTACATGCCGCAGAGCAACTAAGCCCGTGCGCCACAACTACTGAGCCTGAGCTCTAGAGCTCACAAGCCACAACTACTGAGCCCACGTGCCACAACTACTGAAGCCCGCGCGCCTAGAGCCTGTGCTCCGCAACAAGAGAAGCCACGACAATGAGAAGCCCACCCAGCGCAACAAAGAGTAGCCCCCGATCCCCGCAACTAGAGAAAGCCCATGTGCAGCAACAAAGACCCAACACAGCCAAAAATAAATAAATAAATAAATTTATTTTAAAAAAAAATCTAGTCTTCAAATAGCTACTTAAAATTTTACATCGTAGAGGTTATATATATTTTTTAATAAATTTATTTTATTTTATTTATTTTTTATTTTTGGCTGCGTTAGGTCTTCGTTTCAGTGCATGGGCTTCTCACTGTGGTGGCTTCTCTTGTTGCGGAGCACAGTCTCTAGAGCACAGGCTCAGAAGTTGTGGTGCATGGGCTTAGTTGCTCCTTGGCATATGGGATCTTCCCAGACCAGGGATCGACCCGTGTGCCTTGCATTGGCAGGCGGATTCTTAACCACTGCACCACCAGGGAAGTCCTCATCAAGCTTATATTTGAACACTATTTCTGAGGCACCTCTGTAAACCCCAGTCATTATTTTGGAGGACCCCATGCTCAGCACTCACCTCCAGTGGGCACTCTGTACTCACCATGCCCCCTCACCCCATTGCTCAGTTTGTCTAATTATTGTTCAGGACTTATCATTGGGGAAATTTTTTGTAATATTTGGCAAGGAGGAAATTTAGGGTTTTTTTTTTTTCTTTTCCGATTTACTTTGTTCTTATTTGTCACAAATTTAAAAACAAATCCATGTGGTATGACTTTTCCCTTCGACATTATAATCAGTGTCACGGGAAGCACACTCCTCCGTCTCTGCACTCAATGCTTCTAAATAAAAAATAATTTTGTTTTCTCAACTGTTACTTCTTGATTACTTGTTTATTTATTAAATATTGGTTGATGTTAACAATTAGCCTGTTGATTCTTAATGGGATTTCTCAGTTGTTGGTCGTGAATCTAGACGTTGCTTCCCTTTTCAGGCGTCTTAACTGAGAACCGACCCGTCTGGACTGGGCACTTCGTCCCGGAGACATCAAGGCCTGATGCTGGTGTCCTGCTGCCAGGACCGTCATATTCAGCCTTAGTTCTCGGTAGGCACACTCCTGAGGGCTGTTCTTGGGCTTGGACAGTCTTTGATTCATTTCTCATTTCTTGGAGAAACTAGACATGCCTAGTCCCTCTTGAGGAACCTACAAATGTATAATGTGATGAGCGCTCCCAGTCACCCTCGCTGGTGGGATCTTACATGGTGTCTTCAGAACATCGACAACTGGCCTGTGCTGCAGAAAAATGACAGTTTGGGGACTGGGTGTTAATATTTATCATTTTAGCCATTTTTAAGGGGACAATTCAGTGGCATTAAATACATTCACAATGCTGTATACCCTTCACCACGATCTGTACCCAAAACTTTCATCATTGCCGAGATGAACTCTGTCCCTGTTGAACAATAACTCGCCTCCCCTCCCCCAGCCCTTAGCAACCTCTACTCTACTCTCTGTCTCTATGAATCTGACTACTCTAGGTGCGTCATATAAGTGAAATCGTGCGATATTTGTCCTTTTGTGTCTGTCTGGCTTATTTCACTGAGCATAATGTTTGCAAGGTTCATTCATGTCATAGTCCGTGTCAAGATTTCTTTCCTTCCTTTGATGGCTGATCCAGTGTATGTACAGATCACAATTTGTTTATCCATCTGTTGATAGACATTGGGCTGTTTCTTCCTTTTGGCTGTTTGGAATTGTGCTGCTATGGACATCTATGTACATACACTTGTTTAAGTACCTGTTTTTAATTCTCTTAGGTCTATACCTAAAATTGCTGGATCATGTGGTAATTTCTTGTTTAGCTTTTTGCCGAATTGTTTTCCACAGTGGTTGCACAGTTTTACATTCCCACCAGCAATATATGAGAATTCTAGTTTTTATACATCCTCACCAATTTACTTATTTTCTACCTTTTATTTTATTTTATTTTTTTCATTAAAAACACAATATATTTAAGTAATACGTACTATATTCCAGATAAATGACCAGTTTAATTTCTAAAACCAGTATACCATTTAACAAAGAGAAGCCCAAATTTTAGCTTTGCATTAATATCATATTTTGTAGTAAGTTTCATAAGCATTTAAAAATTTTGTTAGTTGTTTTCTGGCTGCTTTTATAGTTCTCTGTTCCTTTCTTTTTTAAAAAATACATTTAATTAATTTATTTATTTTTGGCTGTGTTGGGTCTTTGTTGCTGCGCGTGAGCTTTCTTTAGTTGCGGCGAGTGGGGGCTACTCTTTGTTGTGGTGCGCGGGCTTCTCATTGTCGTGGCTTCTCTTGTTGCGGAGCACAGGCTCTAGGCGTGCAGGCTCAGTAGTTGTGGCACGCAGGCTCAGTAGTTGTGGCACGTGGGCTTAGTTGCTCCGCGGCATGTGGGATCTTCCCGGACCAGGGCTCGAACCCGTGTCCCCTGCATTAGCAGGCGGATTCTTAACCACTGTGCCATCAGGGAAGCCCTCTGTTTCTTTCTTTTTCTCTTGCTCGGTTCCCTTGAGGTTTGATGGCTTTCTTTAGTGTTTATATTCCTTTCTCATTATGTTTTGTACATCTGCTATAGCCATGCCATACGGCATGTGGGATCCCTAAGCAGGGATCCAACCGGTGATCCCTGCAGTGGAAGCATGGAATCTTAACCACTGGACCTCCAGAGAAGTCCCTCTATCTTTTAAATTTACAGCCATCCTAGTGGACGTGAAGTGGCACCTCACTGCTTTCTTTTTTTCTTTTTTTGAAATTGGAGTGCAGCTGATTTACAATGCTGGGTTAGTTTCAGGTGTACAGCAAGGTGATTCAGTTATACATATACATATTTTTTTTTAGATTCTTTTCCCTTATAGGGTATTACACAATATTAAGTACAGCTCCCTCTGCTATACAGTAGGTCCTTGTTGTTTGTCTATTTTGTATATAGCAGTGTGTTTATGTTAATCCCAAACTCATAATACTCCCCCCCCCTTTTTGGTAACCAAAAATTTGTTTTCTATGTCTGTGAATCTATTTCTGTTTTGTGTGTAAATTTATTTGTTATCTTTTTTTTTTTTAAGCAATATCATATGCTTATATGCTCCACATATAAGCAATATCATTTGATATTTGTCTTTCTCTGTCTGGCTTACTTCGCTTAGTATTATAATCTCTAGGTCCATCCATGTTTGTTTTGTTTTGGGTTTTTTTTTTGGCCAAGTTGTGCGGCTTGCAGGATCCCCGTTCCCCGACCAGGGATTGAACCTGGGGCCATGCAGTGAAAGCGCTGGGTACTAATCACTGGACCACCAGGGAATTCCCTAGGTCCATCCATGTTGCTGCAAGTGGCATTATTTCATTCGTTTTTATGGCTGGGTAATATTCCATTGCATAAATATACCACATCTTCTTTACCCATTCCTCTGTCGATGGACATTTAGTTTGCTTCCATGTCTTGGCTATTGTAAATACTGCTGCTATGAACACTAGGGTGCATGTGTCTTTTTGAAATAGAGTTTTCTCCAGATATATGCCCAGGAGTGGGATTGCAGGATCATATGATAGTTCTATTTTTAGTTTTTTAAGGAACTTCCGTACTGTTTTCCACAGTGGCTGCACCAATTTACATTCCCACCCACAGTGCAGGAGGGTTCCCTTTTCTCCACTCCCTCTTCAGCATTTATTACTTGTAGACTTTTTGATGACGGCCGTGCTGACCAATGTCTGTTGCACGTCTATACACTAACAACGAACTATCAGAAAGAGAAATTAAGGAAACAGTCCCATTCACCATTGCATCAAAGAGAATAAAATACCTAGGAATAAACCTCCCTGAGGAGGCAAAAGACTGTACTATGAAAACTATAAGACACTGATGAAAGAAACTGAAGTTGACAGAAACAGACGGAAAGATATACTGTGTTCTTGGATTGGAAGAATTAATACTGTGAAAATGACCACACTACCCAAGGCAGCCTGCAGATTCAATGCAGTCCCTATCACATTACCAATGGCATTTTTTTTTGCAGAACTAGAACAAAAAAATTTTAAATTCGTGTGGAAACACATGTTCTCTTCATCATTCCCATATTGTTGAATGCTTATGTGTTTTAATTTTTTCCATTATAAATCACATTGTATTGTTTGTCTTTTTAAAAAAATTATTTATTTATTTATTTATTTATTTTTGGCTGCGTTGGGTCTCCGTTGCTAAGCCTGGGCTTTCTCTAGCTGCGGTGAGCGGGGGCTACTCTTCGTTGCAGTGCATGGGCTTCTCATCGCCGTGGCTTCTCTTGTTGCAGAGCACAGGCTGCAGGCGCACGGGCTTCAGTAGTTGCGGCACGCGGGCTCAGCAGTTGTGGCTCTCGGGCTCTAGAGCGCAGGCTCAGTAGTTGTGGCTCACGGGCTTAGTTGCTCCGCGGCATGTGGGATCTTCCTGGACCAGGGATCGAACCCGTGTCCCCTGCATTGGCAGGCGGATTCTCAATCATTGTGCCACCAGGGAAGCCCTGTTTGTCTTTTTTTTAAATTTATTTATTTATTTATTTATTTATTTTTTTATAAATTTATTTATTTATTTTTTGGCTGTGTTGGGTCTTCGTTTCTGCGCGAGTGCTTTCTCTAGTTGTGGCAAGTGGGGGCCACTCTTCATCGCGGTGCGCGGGCCTCTCACTGTCGCGGCCTCTCTTGTTGTGGAGCACAGGCTCCAGACGCGCAGGCTCAGTAGTTGTGGCTCACGGGCCCAGTTGCTCCGTGGCATGTGGGATCTTCCCAGACCAGGGCTCGAACCTGTATCCCCTGCATTGGCAGGCAGATTCTCAACCACTGCGCCATCAGGGAAGCCCTGTTTGTCTTTTTTAAATAACTTTTTTCTGCATAAACCTTTCCCCACCTCAGATGGATTCCTTAAAAGGTATCCCCTGTTGGGTATAACTATATAACTATTAAATGTGAGATTTATATTTTCTAAGGCTTAAACATTATTCTAGATTTATTTATACATATATAAAAGTACATATATACTTTTAACATAAACATGATTATATAGTATTCTTTGTTTTATATCATTTTTGATTATGCAATCTTTCTTGCCTTTAAAAAATTCCAATAATAGAAAAACCCTACATTTAGTGGAGTTTGCAGCTCTCTACCATCTTTTTTTTTTTTATTTTTGCAGTGCGCGGGCCTCTCACTGCTGTGGCCTCTCCCGCTGCGGGGCACAGGCTCCGGACACGCAGGCTCAGCGGCCATGGCTCATGGGCCCAGCCGCTCCGCGGCATGTGGGATCGTCCCAGACTGGGGCACGAACCCGCATCCCCTGCATCGGCAGGCAGACTCCCAACCACTGTGCCACCAGGGAAGCCCCTCTACCATCTTATTTATATTAGCTGTCCATTTGTATTTAGCTCTCCATGTGGAATCATGTCTTCATCACACTAGGCTTTTCCTCCACCAAGTGTTTCAGAAAGGCACCATGGGAGCTAGCGTAGTTGGGGCTTGGTGACCAGTTAGTGGGGGTCTTCCTGTGGGTGCTGCAGTGGATCAGCTCATGTGGATGGATTTCCCCACCTCCCGGGCCCCCAGCTGCATTGGTCATGGTTGCTGGCAAGCAGGTGACTGCCTCCATTCCTGTTTTGCTTGTGTTGTCTCTGAGGAAACAGGATCTCTGGGTCCATAGGCCCAAGTCCCTCTATTCCTTGGAGGGACTGGGACAGGGGTCCTGCCTCAGCAGGCAACTGGAAATGGAGCTCTGAGGAGGCTGCTACAGGTCAGACTTTCCTGGGACCCATATTTTTGATCTTTATTTTTACCTCAATGGGAATCTGTGCTATTTATGCCATCATTGCACAACCAGAACCATTACTCATGTTTCACAATTTCTGTGGGTGATCCTGTGTGCTTCTGAAGTTCTGTCACCTTTGCAGCAGTGCCACATTTTTACTCTCTATGGAAAGAGGGCAAAACTCCCACTATTTTGGGTGGTAACATGTCTCCGGTCACCTTCCCAGTAGGGAGCTGCTCCACGAAGGGCAGGGTTTGCCCTTGACAAAGTCAAGGGTTTTGACAAAGTCAGGTGTTTCCTTTCCACAGAGGAGGGGACTAGACCCTTCCTTGGTCCCCTGTGTCTCTAGGACCTGTCATGGTCCTCAGCACCTTGTGAAGTTGGTGTCCTAAGGTACCCCTAGTGGACACGTGTTCTCTGGCCGCAGCCTGGTGCTCAGACCGACAACAGGGGTCTTCAGGTGCTGGGTGGAGATGAGTGGTGGACACCACATGGCCGATACAGAGGTGCAGACGATGGTGTCATCTCCATCGTCTCAAGGTTGTTGGACCCCAAACTTAACCAAGAGGCAGAGCCTGGGACCAGGGCAGAGAATAAGGGCGGCATCCAGAAAGGCTGCCACCAGCTTGAGGTCCACCTTAAGACAGGGCCCCCTTCCATCCTTCCTCTTACTGTCACTTAATACGCTCAGGGAGGGGGGAGGCTGGGAGGGGACAGGTGGGTGAGATACCTGAGGCTCAGCAGAACCCAGGCCGGGTGCCAGGGACATGCCTTGGCCATCTCGCTGCCTGAGTCAGGGAGAGTCCTCTGTCCCTGAAGAAGGAACAAGTACATGTCGTGGGGGCCCTGCCTTTGTCCCAGGAGCTCCAGGCTCTTTTTCATGTCTCGGTCCCACATGGCACCTGTCCTGACACTTACTCCTCGGCTTAAGTGAGAAGCAGATGGAGGAGACAAGGCTTGTCCCCTGAGAAGCCGAGTGCTGCAGGGCACCTACACGCTGGCCTGTGAGGGGCCTGAGTCCTGGCGAGGAGGGAGGGGGTGGACGAGGGAAGGCTGAGGCCTAAGATGAGGCACCAGAAGTCAGACTGATAGAGCCCCGGGGCCAGAGGAGGGTTTGTGAAGTCTCCCAGGGCTGAGTGGTGACGGGAGATGGAGCTGGCGGGGGCTCAGGGTTCTCCACTGCGTAAGAGTGGCGTTCGGCAGTCAGGATGGCCCAGAGGGAGGCCCAAGGGCTCTAGAAGATTGTGATAAACCAGGCCAATAAAGAGGAAAACACAACTTTTGGATTTTCTTTACTTTGTTCACTCTTTACTAGTGATAGCTTAAAAATTCCTTTTGACAACCATCCCATCTCTGCTGAACTCAGGGTACGGAGAGTCCAGAGGCTGCTGGAGGAGGGGAAGGGAGAGTCGGCCTCGGCCCCCCCAGGCACCTGTGTGTCTGGGAGGGAGAAGCGCCAGCCTCTGCTTCACACCTGTGCACCTTCCCGGCCGCCCATCTGTGTGCTGGGCAGTGTTTAGGGTCAGGACCCCCGCCCCCATGGTCCCCCTCCTCAGGGAGACCCCCCCCCCACCCTGGCCAAGAGTGGAATAGTCTTCTCTGGTTTCTGGTAATTTCATCAGGGCCTCATCGTGTTGCTGCAGCTACAGATAACATCTTCCTGTGGGTAACTCTTCCCCGCCAGAGCCCCCTGAGGCTGGCCCCGAGCTCAGAGGAGGGATGCGGGGGTGTGGGATGAGTTTGGGGGTGTGAGGGTCTCTTAGGCAGAAGTGGGTCGGCTGGGATGCCAGAATAGTGCTGAGGAACGCTGCCATTTGCCATTGGAACCTATGGAAAAAGGGAAGGGGCAGGAGCTGGGCAGGGGCCTGCGGAGGCCCCTGAGCTCCTGGAGTTGCCGTGGGTTATGCTGTCTCCTGATACCTCCAGCCAGGCCCTCCTAACAACACCCAAGCCCGGGTGCAGACACAGAGACCCACCCCTCCCAGGTTGGGCGGCGCACTGGCCCCGGCACAGGGCCACCTTAACTGGGCAGCCCTCTGGGCGGGGCACGTCACGGATGCCATCTGCGCGACACCAGGTGGCACCCAGGCCTGAAGCAGGACCTGGTGTGCGCAGCACATAGCTCCCAGCCTGCTGCCCAGCTCCTCACGCTGGGTCTCCGCCCAGACCATGACCCAGGGCGTCTTGGAGGCTGACAGCCCCGGCTGGGGCTGGGACGGGGATGGGGACGAAGACTGGGATGGCGTCGTGCTGACCCTGCTGGCGCTGGCTGTGGTGGCCGCCACGGCGCTAGCTTTGCACTGGTTTGGCTCTGGGCAGGACCAGGAGGCGGCAGGTCCAGCATCCACAGCCCCTCGACCTTCACAGGTGGGAGGACCTGGGCCAGCCCTGCCCCCGAAATCCAAGGTCAGTGGTGGTGTCGAGGGACACAGCCCAGGGCAGGAGAAGCCACGCCCTCCAGGACGTGGCCAGGGGAGTCCAGCTGCAGCAGGGGCCCAGGATCGGGAGCCCCCGCGAGGTGAAGGTCTGGCTGCTACAGCTACACCTCCACTCAAGACACCTGGTGAGGTGGCCAGCGGAGGGGCCTGGGGACAGCAGCGTGGTAATGCCACTCCAGAAGCCCCCCGAGGAAAAGGAAGGGAGCCTCGCGGGCCAGGTGCTGCTCTCCTGGGTCAGAGCAAAGCAGAGGGGACATCTGCCCCCCTCCTGATACACTTCACCCCCCGGAGTCCTGGCGGAGAAGCGGAGGTGCAGGCAGAAGCAGTAGGCATCCGCGCCAAGGCACCAGCTCACCAGGCCCTCGTCCACATGGTGGAACAGGACACCAGCCGCTGGCAGCAAGGTGCGGCGTCACCTGGCTCACTGGGGAGGGGCCCAGGCAGCCGCCGGTGGCAGGTGGACCGCAGCTCAGGAGAGAGAACCTGCTGCTCCCCAAGGCTGGACCCCCTGTCCCTGGGCACTGTGGTGAGTGTGTGGGATTCTGTGGGTGCAGCCAGCAGCCTCCCCGCAGGCTCCCAGGGACTCCCTTTGCCCCAGGAGCTGCCCTCATCGTACACCCTGAAGACTAGTCCCCCGATTGATGTCTCAGAGAGGGGGCCTGGGAAGAGCAGCCCCCAACCAGCCCCAGTCCTAGCTCTGGACTCAGGAGCCAAAGCTACTGAGAGCAGGGAGGCTGGGACCCAGGCCCCCAGGGAGTCTCAGAGGTCCCCAGCCTCCATGGAAGGCTGGCCCCAGGTGAGGAGGGAGGTCCTTGTCACTGGGAGCTTCAGCCAGGCCCCAGGCTCCATGAGCCTATCACAAGAGGGGCCACAGGGGGGACACCGACTCTTGTCCCAAGGGGAGGGGACCACAGAGGCCAGCACTGCGGGTGAGGCTGGGGCTAACGGCTCTGGAGACCACCCATTCTTCAGTTCAGGGCCTGAAGGGACACAGGAGCAAGGGGGCCACAGTGTTAGAGAAGGGAGAGGATCCCTGCAAGGCCAGGTGGCTGGTGGCTCTGACAGAGGGAAGCGAGCCGCAGAGGTTCGCAGCCTCGTGCCCTCCCTGAGCCCCTCTCTCACGTCCCCTTCACACACCCCTACACCCCTCCCACCCACAGCACATCCTCATCCAGGTCTCTTACCTGTAGCCCCAACTCTTCTGAACTCCTCTCTGTCAGTCTCTTTGCCCCCCAGAGTTGGCCAGGGTCCTGCTGAGGATGAAAATCTCAAAGCAGTGCCATCCCCTGCCCCAGGCCCAGCCCCTGTCACAGCTGCAGCCCTTGCCCCAGGCCCATCTCCTGTCACAGCTGCAGCCCCTGCCCCAGGCCCATCCCCTGTCACAGCTGCAGCCCCTGCCCCAGGCCCATCCCCTGCCCCAGGCCCATCCCCTGTCACAGCTGCAGCCCCTGCCCCAGGCCCATCCCCTGTCACAGCTGCAGCCCCTGCCCCAGGCCCATCCCCTGTCACAGCTGTAGCCCCTGGGCCTGCTAGTGGGTCAAGGCTTGCACCTCAGAAGCCCAGTGTGGTTCTCTGCAAGGGCAGTCAGGAGGGGCAGTTCTCAACTAGCTGGGGAAACCTTATTTCGATGGTTCTTAGGAGTCACCCCTTCCCCAGGCCAGAGAGGCCCCAAGGGACTGTCCCAAGGGCAGCTCTGGAGAGCCCCAGAGATCCCAGCACTTCCACACCCTCTGAGAACAGAGAGTCTGGCTCTTCCCCTGAAGAGGCCGTCCCCAGCCGTGAGGACAGGCATGGCTCGGCTGGACTGGTCACAGGGGCAGGCACAGGGGGCCTGGCTGAGGCTGGAGCTCGGCCACAGCAGAGCAGCACCGAGACCAACGAGGCTCCCACCGCAGGCCCTCCCTCAGGCCCAAGAGGGGAGAGAATTGAGGACAAACATCCAGACTCGCTGCCATCTGGAGCTGCAGAACCCAGGGCCCCCTCATGGCCACCGGAGCAGACCCAGCCTGGCTCTGCACCCTCCCCAGTTACAAGGCAGGACTCACAGCCTGTCCCCCGGCCACGGAAACGCAGCTTGTGCGAAATATCCCAGAGCTCTGAGCGTGAGGCCAGCCCAGCGGCCCCAGGGCAGCGCCGAGGACAGGAGCCCGGGGAGGGGCCCAGCCCTGCAGGCAGCGGGCAGGTCCTCACTGAGAAGCAGAAAGAGGCCCGAAAACTCATGGTGTTTCTGCAGAGGCGGGAAGTCTCCTCTGTTTACGCCATGTTGTGTTGTCTTTCGCGCATGGGGGGGGCTGGGGGGGGGTGGAGGGGGCCCAGAAGCCCAGATCCTCGGCGGCAGCGGCTCTGCAGCGATGGCTGGACCTGGGCAGCTGCCTGGAGGCACTGGCCTTTGCCCAGCAGCACGGAGACCCCCGCCTGGCCCAGGAGACCTATGCCTGGATGAGTGACAATCTGCTGCACGTGCTGGGAGACCCGAGCCTCTACCGGCAGCTGAGTGGCGCTGACCGGGAGCGTATCCTGAGCCTTCGGACCAGCCGGGGCCAGGCGGTGCTGGGGGTCCTCGTGCTGCCCAGCCTCTACCGGGTGAGCCGCTCGGGGCTCACAAGGGACCCTCGTGGGGTGGAAGAAACTTGCACGGTGCGGCCCGCGCCCCCGCCTCCCCGCACGTTCCTGTACGTGTTCCACCCCCGGGAGAACGCGTGGCGGCCCCTGACCCAGGTGCCCCAGGAGGCCCCGCTCCGGGGCTGCGGCCTCTGCACCCTACACAACTATCTGTTCCTGGCGGGGGGCATCCGCGGATCCGGCGCCGAGGCCGTCTGCTCCAACGAGGTCTTCTGCTACAACCCTCTGACCGACACCTGGAGCCAGGTGCGGCCCATGCGGCAGGCGCGTGCCCAGCTCAAACTGGTGGCGCTGGACGGGCTGCTCTACGCCATCGGGGGCGAGTGTCTGTACAGCATGGAGCGCTACGACCCGCGCGCGGACGCCTGGGCCCCCTGCGCGCCCCTCCCTGCAGGCAGCTTCCCCGTGGCTCACGAAGCTGTGGCCTGCCGGGGGGACATTTACGTTACCGGCGGCCACCTGTTCTACCGCCTGCTCAGGTACAGCCCCGCGAAGGACGCGTGGGACGAGCGCCCCTACAGTGCCAGCCACCGGCGCTCCAGCGACATTGTGGCTCTGGGGGGCTTCCTGTACCGCTTCGACCTGCTGCGGGGCGTGGGCGCCGCGGTGATGCGCTACAACACCGTGACGAGCTCCTGGAGCCGGGCCGCCTCCCTGCCCCTGCCCGACCCCGCCCCGCTCCGCTGCGCCGTGCTGGGCAACACCATTTACTGCCTCAACCACCAGGTCACAGCCACCTTCACGGTCTCCGAGGGAACCGCCCAGTTCCAGGCCAAGGAGCTACAGCCTTTTCCCCCGGGGGCCAAAGGGGTCCTCTGCCCATTCATCCTGACGCTGCCCCCCGTGGACCCGCTGCAGACTGCCCTCTGAGTGGCTGCTGGAACACCAGGGACTTCAGCACTGCTCTCCGGGGAGACCCTGGGGCGGAGTCTGAGGGCAGGAGGGGCACAGGAAGAAGGCTGTGATCCAGAACTTTCTGCCGTTGTTCCCGGGACAACTTTCCTTTTCTGTTCTAATAAGCCTCCTGACTCCGCCTTCCACCCGCTCCCCTCCCCTAAGCCCCTCCCCTCAGAGCCCAGGCTCCCCGCACCTGGGAGCTGGTCGCTGGGTGTCCCTAGTCTGGTACCCTACCTCCCACCACACCCAAGCCGCTTCCTTCCTCTAGGACTTAATTCCCTCTCTGGTTACCCAGGGCCTCTGCTGGCTCACCCGCCCTCCTCCAGACAGAGATCCTCTCCCACAGCACCGCCCCACTGCCTGGGAATTACCTGCCCGTGGGACTCCCTGGGCTCCGAGAGCCTGACGTGTGCCTGGGCACCAAGACTTGGCCCACTGAGGAGCCTGGCAACCCCTGAGCCGAGGAAGGAGATGGCTGGGAACACATTCTGCTTCCTAGGGTCTGTCCCTGGGGCTCCAGGCCAGGCAAGGAGCCCTCAAGTGGGTGGGAAGGGGGACCAGGGAGCAAACAAGTCCCCAGGAAAACATCCTTGCCTCTGGGACTTTCTACCTGTCCTGAGGCCTCTGGGAGCCTGGCTGGCTCTCCCCTGGAACAGCTCTGAAGCCCTCTTTTGTCTGACTGACCTCAAGGGCCTAGAACCCTTGTCTGTGAAAGCGCCCTGCTGGCTCTAGCCCCTGCCCAGACCCCAGCCCAGGCTGTGCAGGACCACTCAGCTCATACCCCTCTGCAGCCTGGTGGGGTCTGTCCTGCCAGCTCAGCCCCTCGAGAAGCCCACCCCACTTCCCGCCAGCCCCCTTCCTAGGTGAGGCCTGGGTTTCGCCCTCGTTCTGCCCCTTATTAGCTGTGTGGATTGGAAGAGACATCTAACATTGCTTTTCTTGTCTGAAACGGGGCTGTGAGAACATAAGGACACACCCGAGAGTGCCCAGCCTGGTGCCCCAAATACACAACTGAATAACTAATGTTCCCCCTTATTCGCTTTGGAACTCACTGTAGGAAGGTAAATAAATCTGACTGAATACTGCTGCCCGTCCCACCCTCTGGCCTGGTGTGTCCCCGTCTGGCTCCCTTTTTGTTTTTTATTCGAAGTTCGGCGCCGCTGGCCCTGAGTGCGCCTACATCATCGAGAGCCTCTGCATCTCGCCCTCCTCACGTGCTGTCCACAAGGTTTGATATGCAGCTGGGTGGGACAGAAAGGGTCCTTAGGTTGTGCTTGGAAAGAAGTTTACTGAGAAACAAGCTCTGTGCACAGCCCTGCTCCGGGGCCGCTGCTACTCTGCCAAGCCTGCTCGGGCCGCGTGGGGCGGGCGGGCCTCCTGCGCTCGCCTGGTCTCATCGAGCAGCTCCTGCCAGTGCTTCTCCACCTCCTCCTTGCAGTTGAGGAAGGCGTCCTCCAGCCGCCGCATGGACTCCGCCAGTGTGGGGTTGGTGCGCATCACCACCATGTCGTAGGCCATCCACGTGGCCTGCACTGCAACAACCGGACAGGCTCTGGTCAGGCCACAGGGGGCTGCTGCAGCGCTGGAGCCCCCCAGCAAGGGCTGGGTGCCTCCGCTCATGCCCAGCATCCTGGGGACAGGACGTGCTGAGTCACCCAATTACTCGAAGGAGAGAAAGCAGGTCGGCCATGCGTTATAGGGCTCATGACAACCCTATTAAAACTCCTCTCTACACAAAGCAGTAATGAACCTTCCTTAATCTCACACAAGTCTTAACTGCTGGATACACCAGCCCACAACACTAAAAGGTTGGAGGCCAATCTGACATGAAATGTTAGGAAAAATGAGAGTAAACACTGGTCCTTACCTATCTGCAGTTCACAGCTGGTGGTTGCCGGGTGACCCCCAAGATGCCCAAGCTCACATACTCAGGTAGGGCTGACCACTCCCACTCCTCCAAGGCTAGAGCCTCAGGTTATCTCATGCTCATTGGCCTGGGATGCCTGCCTACCTCCACCTTGGCACCTCTCTGCTTTCAATAAGGCCAGCCCAGGGGCCCCTCCTTCTGGGACGGTTTGCCGAGCTCCACGTTAGGTGCCCTTTGGTGCCGCTCTAACCACTGCACTGACCACCTTTCTTGCTCTTTCCC
>NW_006780611.1:224675-237968 GCF_000442215.2 Lipotes vexillifer | reverse complement strand
TCCCTTTGAGAGCAACTTGAGGGCCGCATCCCCTGGGCCTATAGGTGAACACGTGCTTCCTGTACAAATCCAATGGTGTGTGCAGAAGCCCCACCTCCACCCCTTCCCTCTGCAGCACCCGCCCCCCCACTGGTGTGGTTCTCCCCTTTGGAACTACGAAGAACAGGGTTGTCTCTCTGTGCAGTAAATACATCTCCTTAGAACTTCTCCTGTCTGGGTTAAAAAATGCTGGATACTTTGGGAAACTATGTCCTTCAGGAAATTAACCAAAGAAGAGATAGGCAGGGAATTCCCTGGCAGTCCAGTGGTTAGGACTCCACACTTTCACTGCTGAGGCCGTGGGTTAAATCCCTGGTCAGGGAACTAAGATCCCGCAAGCAGAATGAAAAAAAAAAAAGAGATAGGCAGAATGATTAATAACAAATGCACATGTATGTCTACACACAACTGAGGTCAGCAGTGTGGCAGACTTGAAGTTTTATAGAAAGTGGCATCTGTTTGTTTAGGGAAAAATTGTTAGAAAAGATACGTGCAGTACACCTCAACAGATAGAGGGCATATGATATATAGCTAGCACAGGGATTCTCGATCTTCTGGAAGTATGAGAATCACTTGGGACACCTGTTAAAATGTAGACCACTGGCCCCTCTCAGAACTCAAAGAAGGTTCTTGTGTAGCAAGTTGGGAATGGTGCCCAGGAACCTGCATCTTGACAAGCATCCTGGGTAATTCTGGTGCAGGAAGCCTGTAGACCACCATGTGAGGCCACCTGGGCAGCAGGTGGAGCATGGACTTGAAGCCAGGGCAGAGTCTGCTTCCCAGCTCTCCACTCACTGGCTGTGTGACCTGGAGTAAGTGATTTAAACTTACTAACCTCATCTCCTCTTATGTGTAGGACGGAAAACGTCCGGATCTCATGGCTTTGCTGTGAAGATTAAACCGATGATGTATGTAACCTGTCTCCAACATATTAGGTGCTCAAGAAAGGAGAAACTCTTACTATAAAATAAATAATTCAGGTATTCAGAACAAAGAACTAGTGTGGGTAAACAAAACGAAACAAAACAGCCCACAGAAATGAATTTCATATAGTCCTACATAGCAGCTGAAATTCTAGTCCTGAGTTTCCTGAGCTCAAAGCAGAGAAGGAAACATGCTCGGTTATAAGATTCAGTGACCATAAAATAAAAACAAACCCATTGTTTAAGACACTTTTACCCTAAGAAAGAATTTCCTTATAGGTATATTTCATGAGAGGTGTGTAACATAATGGAAAATGTCCTTGACAACATCCCTACTTTAAATATAAAGACATTCTTCTATGTCTACAGTTGTAGGCACTGGTAAAAGAAAGCTGGCGGCACAGTACCAAAGCACACTTCAGAAAAGGCAATTCAATGAGACACTAAAACACTATATCAAGTGCATAGCCCTCTTATGATTTGATCCAAGGGGAAAAAAAAGAAAATATAGAATAGGAAGGACTCACAATCATCTGAAAATCCTTTGGAAATATACGTCGCCTGAGTTTTTCATTCATTCAATGTTTATCGCGCACCTGCTCTGTGTCGGCGTTTTGCTACGGCAGCCCTGATGATACAGCTGTCTACTACAGGACAGACATATCCCTGCCCTCGTGAGCTTCTATACTAGTTGCAGTGGGAGGAGACGGATAATAAACATATAAGACAATTACACATTGTGAAAGGAGCTGCGAAGCAACGTGTATTGTGACAGAGAAATGGAATAGGAAGAGTCTTATTTTAGACCAGGTAGTGAGGGCAGGCCTTCTCAGAGGGCTTTTTTTTTTTTTTTTTTTTTTTTTTTTTCGGTACGCGGGCCTCTCACTGTTGTGGCCTCTCCCATTGCAGAGTACAGGCTCCGGACGCGCAGGCCCAGTGGCCATGGCTCACGGGCCCAGCCGCTCTGCGGCATGTGGGATCTTCCCAGACAGGGGCACGAACCCGTGTCCCCTGCATCGGCAGGCGGACTCTGAACCACTGTGCCACCAGGGAAGCCCCGATGTGATGTTTTGATATTGTATGCATTGTGAAATGATTATCAGCATCAAGCTAATTAACATTTCCATCACCTCACAGTTATGTGGGCTTTTTTTTTTTTTGGTATGGTGAGAACACTTAAGATTTACATTTGTAGAAAATTTCAAGTATACAATATCATATTAGCTGTAGTCATGATGCTGTACATCTCCAGAATGCATTCTTCTTGCATAATTTCCTGGATATATACCCAGAAGGGGAATTGCTGATCATGTGGTAGTTCATGGTAGATCATGTGGCCCGTGAGCCACAACTACGGAGCCTGCGCGTCTGGAGCCTGTGCTCCGCAACAAGAGAGGCCGCGATAGTGAGAGGTCCGCGCACCACGATGAAGAGTGACCCCCGCTTGCCACAACTAGAGAAAGCCCTCGCACAGAAACGAAGACGCAACACGGCCAAAAATAAATAAATAAATAAATTTAAGACATATGTCAATATTTTAAAAAAAAAATTGGACAATCTCTTAAAAAAAAACAAAAAAAACCCTGGCCCTTCCAACTCAGCATATCCATAAGTGAACTCACTCTTCCCCACAACCTTCTAAACCTGCTATTCTTTCTGTATTCAGAAACTCTCATCTCTTCACTTTTCTCCTTTCCTCTTTCATTCAGCTAACTCATGTTCATATTTTAGTCTTAGCTGAGAAGTAATTTACTCGAGGAGGCCTTCCTTGGCTCCTTATATCAAATTAGGTTCCACTTTTGGCTACCCATAGCACCACGTAGATTATTCAGTCTTAACACTCATAGAAATCCGTTGTAACTACTTGTTTAGTTATTTTTCCTCTTCACATGATCGTCAGCTTCAGGAAGAGGCACCCTACAACAGTGCAGCTGGAGGGCTGCCCATCACGGGAAAGGAAATTATCAGACCTTTTGGGGACTACTAGACACTGGCTCTGAACTGACATTAATTCCTGGTGACCCAAAACATCGCTACCAGTGTAGTGATCTACCAGTCAGAAGACGGGCTTATGGAGGTAAGGTTATCAATGGAGTTCTAGCTGAGGTCTGTCTCACAGTGGGCTTAGTGGGCTTCTGAACCCACTTTATGGTAATTTTCTCAGTTCCAGGATGCATAATTGAAATATATATACTCAGCGACTGGGAGAATCCCCACATTTGTTCCCTAATCCACAGAGCGAGGGCTATTTGGTAGGAAAGACCAAGTGGAAACCACTAGAACTGCCTCTACCTATGAAAGTAGTAAACTAAAAGCAACACCGTATTCCTGGAGGGACTGCTGAAATTATTACCACCATTAAGAACTTGAAAGATGCAGGGGGTAACTCCCACCACAGTCCCATTCAACTTGCCTGTTTGGCCTGTACAGAAGACAAGTCTTAGAGAATGACAGTGGATTACTGTAAACTCAGTCAGGTGGTGACTCCAATTGCAGCTGCTGCTCCAGATGTGGTTTCGTTGCTTGAACAAATTAACACATCCCCTGGTACCTAGTGTGCAGCTATTGATCTGAAAAATGCTGTTTTCTCTACACCTCTTAGTAAACACCACCTAAAGCAGTTTGGTTTCCACTGACAAGGCTAACAATACATTTTCATTATCCTAATTCAGGTATATCAACTCTCCAGTTCCTTAGTTGCCTTTCCCTTCCACAGGACATCAAGCTGTTCCATTATATTGATATTATGCTGATTGGACCTGGTGAGCAAAGGAAGCCAGACACAAGTGTATACACTGTGATTCCATTTATATGAAACTCTAGGCAAGTATATCAGTTGTTGCCTGGTTCTGGGGAAGGAAGAGTGGGAATCGACTGGGGAGGGGCAAAAGGAAACACTTTGGAGAGATAGAAATAATTTGTACTTTGACAATAGTGTTAGCTATACTGGTGTATACATTTTGCAAAACTCAGTGAACATTACACTTAAAATATTTATTTTATTATTTATTTATACCTAAATAAAGGTGACTTAAAAGCAATAAAAAACAAGAACACTATTTATCAGTACTTATGGGTTGCAATGACATATCTAGAGATAAATGCACAGCTCCAAATGTTTTCATAACTTAAAAAGGAATAAAAATAAATGAATAAAGCATTTAACTCAAAGTTTTACTAAAACAATAATAAAATTTTAGGGAAGGCAGGATGAAAAGAGCCCAGAAATCCAATTAATTTAGAATGTAGAAAAACAAATGCATATTAAGATGCTTTCCCTGCCCATATGCCCTTCTCTGAGACTCTGTCTTCATCCACAGGTCCTACAGATGGGTTGAGCTTAAACTCCCATATTATCACCCATGTGGCCTAGCCTAGCCACTCATGAATGATGTACACTATTGCATACTTTGCAACATTTAAAAGCAACAGATGGGATGTATACATAGCATCTTGGAAAGAGCTGACACACATAATTCTGAATGAAAAAAAGTATGAAAAATATATAATCATTTATAGAAATTTAACATAAATTTACCATTTATAGAAATTTCAAATAAATGTATAAAATAGCAATATACATTTCACAAGAACATACACACAAAATAAATACACATTAGAATTGTTGCCTACAGGTGGAGAGAGGAAAGGGAATGGAGCATGGGGACCAAAGGGGATAAATAAAAAAATTAAACTAGTAGTGCCCTGCATGGGCCAATGGTCATCATGTATCACAAACTGAGGAGTATGATAAAATCAATTCTCTACATCTGAGGTTGAAAATAAAGAGACAAGAAAATTGTTATACAACAGCATATTCAGGGAACAGGGGGACAGTCTTGAGGCACTGACACAAAGTAAAATGGAAAATAACAAAAAAATAAAATGGATTACAGAGATGATGATGAAGATAAGACAAAAAGAGACAGACAATATGGATAACTGGAATTTCTGAAGAAATAAACCAAATAAATAGAATTAAAAGAATCCAAAGATACGATAACTGAATAAGATCTTATAAAAATACTCAAATCGGGCTTCCCTGGTGGCTCAGTGGTTAAGAATCCACCTGCCAATGCAGGGGACACTGGTTCAAGCCCTGGTCCGGGAAGATCCCACATGCAGCGGAGCAACTAAGCCCGTGCGCCACAACTACTGAGCCTGCGCTCTAGAGCCTGCAAGTCACAACTACTGAGCCCGCGAGCCTAGAGCCCGTGCTCCACAACAAGAGAAGCCACCGCAATAAGAAACCTGCGCACCACAACAAAGAGTAGCCCCTGCTTACCGCAACTAGAGAAAGCCCGCGCACAGCAACGAAGACCCAACGCAGCCAAAAATAAATAAAATAAATAAAATAATAAATAAATAAAAAATACTCAAATCTACAGCTCTAGAGATCTAACATGTCCTAGGAAATATGTCAGAGGGTATTAACACCAATCTTATGCTGGTGAAGTACAGAACTCCAAGAATAAAGAAAGAATCTTACAGGCAGAAAAGTCACTTTTAAGAGGCAGAGTGTTTCACACATCTTCACAGTGCCACTAAATGCTGAAAACATACTTTACGTTATAAAGAAAATAATTATATACATAACCAAGTTACCATCCAGTTATAAACACAGATATATTCTTAAGCATTTATGAATTCAAGGAATACAATGTCCAAAGCTATAGTTACTAGGTTTAACTCTTTGAATTATTTGAATACAGAATGTGTGAGTCTCAACCTTAGGAATTATGATTACAGAACAGAGTGCAAATGTTGTAAATGTTATTGTTAATGTAAACATTATCTGTACTTGATAATATACAAATACAGGTAATAGTATAACGAAAGACAGTTGTGCCTCAGTTTCTTTACTTGTAAATAGGGATAATAACAATCCCTATATCTCAAAAATTGTTGTGAGGATTAAATGAACAAATTCATATAGTGCTTAGTATAGGATCTAGCAATTAATAAGTAAGGCATAAATATCACTGATTAGTGTTATTAGATCCTGAATAAAGATAAAATATACAACTGAAGAAATAACACTAACTTCCTTAATGTTTCCCCACAAACTTTCTTAATTTTAGTATAGTTTTTATGGTGAAGAAATATTTATTTTAAGTAAAGAATTTCTTCAGTTTCACTTCAGTTTAAATTCTTAAGTAAAATTAAAGGTAGTACTCTTTATTTTAAAAGTAGCTTGTATAGTACGATTCCATTTTCATTAAAGTGTATCTGTCAAAAAAAGATTCCTCTATGCATCCCGTATTGGTCCATTATTCTGTTTTTGCATAGAGAGAGACTTGGAATCATGTTTGCCAGTGTTAACAGTAGTTAATTCTGAGTGGCTGGATTTTGCTGATTTTAAACTTTTCTTGTAATTTTCTATTTTAATTGAATTTACTTTGGATTTTAAAAACAATGTAAATGCAACATTTCTTTTAAAAATCATTGTTTATTTAATAATTATCAACTTACGAATTATAATATTTATTAAATAATAAACATGATTATTCATTACAATCATCTAATAATAGTTATTTATTTTAAAATGCTAATAATGCTGCATATAGCAGTAATCTAATAAATTAGAAAATACTGATGAAATGGATGAAGTGGGAGGATAAATGAAATACACAAACTGACACAATCTTAAAGCATTAACCAAAGAAGAAATTGAAAAAGTTATCAGAAGTTATCTCTAGTAGTTTCACCATTAACTGTTCAGTAAAGAGTTATTTCCAAATACTATATGTATAATTTCAGAATACAGAAAAAGATAGACGACTCTAGAGGCTGAGTAGAACTGGATATTACTACAGTTTGGCCAAGTGCCTTTGAGCAAGTTATTTATTTATTTATTTATTTATTTTGGCCGTGTTGCACGGCCTGTGGGATCTTAGTTCCTTGACCAGGGATTGAACCCGGGCCCTGGCAGTGAAAGCACTGAATCCTAACCACGGGATCGCCAGGGAATTCCCTGAAAAAGTTATGTAAACTCTGTAAGCTCTAATTTCCTCCTCATATGTAAAGTGGAAATAATAATAGTGTCTCTCCCCCATAAACTTGTTAGGAAGAATAAATGAGATAATGTGTGTAAAGCATACGGTAAAGAGACCAATACATGGTAAACAATAAACATAAGCTATGAATAATAAAATTACTACTATTATTATTATTAGAATAATACAAAATATCCAAGAATCTACAGCCTTCCTGTATACTAGTATTAATTATTCAGTAAATAAAATCGAAAAACACCCCATTTATAATAGGAACAGAAACACAGAAGTAAACGTACTGAAAAATCTGGAGAGTGCCCCCTTTGACGGCACATATACTAAAACTGGAATGATACGGAAGAGATTGGCACGGCCCCTGTGCAAGGATGACATGCAAATTTGTGAAGTGTTTCACATTTTTATGTAATGAACAGCATGATGACTATAGCTAACCAGACTGCATTGTATATTTGAAAGTTACTAAGGGAATAGTATCTTTAAAGTTTTCATTGTAAGGGAAAAAATAACTTGTAACCATGTGAGGTGGTGGATATTAACTAAATGCATTATGGTAATCATTTTGCAATATATACATATATCAAGTCATTATGTTATACAATCTAAACTTATACAATATTATATATCAATTATATCTCAATAAAACTGGAAAAAAACAAAATAAAATTGAAGGCAAAAAAAATCTGGAGAAAAATATTGCAAAACCCTTTGAGACATGTTAAAGAACACTGGAATAATTGGAGAGAAATACCACATTCCTACCTGAGAATGCTTAGTGTTAAAAATATATCATTCTTGGGCTTCCCTGGTGGTGCAGTGATTGAGAATCTGCCTGCCAATGCAGGGGACACGGGTTCGAGCCCTGGTCTGGGAAGATCCCACATGCCGCGGAGCAACTAGGCCCATGAGCCACAACTACGGAGCCTGCGCGTCTGGAGCCTGTGCTCCACAACAAGAGAGGCCGCGATAGTGAGAGGCCCGCGCACCGCGATGAAGAGTGGCCCCCGCTTGCCACAACTAGAGAAAGCCCTTGCACAGAAACAAAGACCCAACACAGCCAAAAATAAATAAATAAATAAATAAATAAATAATTTTAAAATATATATATATATGTATCATTCTTTCTATATTAACATATAGGTTTAACACAATTCCAAATAAAATATTAAATGAATCTATTATTCATCTGGAGAATAAACATGTGAGAATAGGTAAAAAAAGAAAAAAGGAAAGAAAAAAGAATAATGAAGGGGAACTCACTGATTAATAATAATGAAACCAGGGCTTCCCTGGTGGCGCAGTGGTTGAGAGTCCTACTACCGATGCAGGGGACACGGGTTCATGCCCCGGTCTGGGAAGACCCCACATGCCGCGGAGCGGCTGGGCCTGTGAGCCATGGCCACTGAGCCTGTGCGTCTGGAGCCTGTGCTCTGCAGCGGGAGAGGCCACAGCAGTGAGAGGCCACAGCAGTGAGAGGCCCATGTACCGCAAAAAAAAATAATAAAATAAAATAAAAATAATAATAATAATGAAACCAGTGTGATAAGCCATAAAACCTAACATATTACATAACAGGTTAGCTATCTCTGCTCTACTATATATAAAAACTTCTTGAGTAATAAAGAAATGACTTCTAAACTAACAGGATAGGATGGGATGGATTTGGGGATGAGGGAAACCAAGTTAGAATCTCTCCTTCTACCTGAGAAATTTTACATTCTCAAGGCTCACCCCCATAAGGCATTCTACAGCTAAATTTTTACTGTATCCTAGGTCATGAGTTGACTTAAGTTCAAGAGAACAGAAAGAGAAACTTTAAGCCTTGGAGTCAAGATGATTTGGGTTTTTAATATTGCTTAAGTTATGCATATATACTTAATAGTTTAAAATAAGCATATATATTTATATAAATACATATAAATATGCACACTTACATTTATTTGCTGGTTGGTGCTTTTGATAGTTGATGACTGCTTGTTTGGTGATTTTCCTTGCCCTGTGTGGTCACTGGAAAAATTGGGCAAGAGCCTTCCCAGGGGCAACAGAGGCCAAGAACTTACGTGTTGGGCTTCACTTTAAATTTAACCCAAAGGGTAAGGCTGTGAGATTCATCATGGCCCCAAATCATGCTACTTCTGTCAACAATATTTATCCTACTTGACCTAGGGACACTATGATAAAATAGTTCTGCTGCTTACACTTCAGGTAGAAAAATATTTTATTGTTCTCAACCGTTGGATTTGAGTCCGTGGACCCAAGAACGTATTGTTTACTTAAGAAATTACAAAAGGTAAATTTTACAAAACATTTTAATACTATTTAACCTGTGGTTGCTTATATGTTGATAAAAACATATCTTTACCAGCTGATAAACTGCTAAAGAAAAAATTTGAAAGATGTATATTGCCCCCCAAATTAGACAACTGTGCAGAACATTTATATTAAAATAGAATAATAAAAAGAGGAAAATATGTGCAACTAAAACGAAGGAAAGAATAAGCTAAAGGGGAAATAATGGACCTTCCATCAACTCAAGGAATGTGATGTGGAAAAGCACCAAGGGGAGGGGATGTGGAATCATGCACAACAGAAGCCTCATTCATGCCAAGTAGATACAGGCTACATTTGTTTTATTTCTGTGAGAAAGGAAGTACACAAGACTTCCAGGATGTGCAGATGCTTAAATACAATAGTTGAATCTATCAAACAATTTCAGGTTTACTTAGAAAACTTAAAAGACAAATTTTTAAAATTGTCAAAGCTAAGTCTTTTATGTGACTTGTTTCCATATAAACACCTGTCAACCTTGCCTCTAAGGTGAGAGAGCATTTTTTTACAACACTATTACCTTAGTAATATCATCTTAGCAATATTAACTTTTATTATTACTTAATAACTTACTTAACTATTACCTTAATTACTGTTGGAATTATTTGCCAAAAAGAGAGACTCTAGTGAATCTAAATAAAAATGCAGTACACAGCCTGGTTCCTTTGGCACACCAGATAGTTTAGAATTAAATGTTTAAGAAAACAAACAGGACTTCCCTGGTGGCGCAGTGGTTAAGAATCCGCCTGCCAATGCAGTGGACACGGGTTCGAGCCCTGGTCCGAGAAGATCCCACATGCCGCGGAGCAATGAAGCATGTGCGCCACAACTACTGAGCCTCTGCTCTGGAGCCTGCGAGCCATAACCACTGAGTCTGTGTGCCACAACTACTGAAGCCCACATGCCTAGAGCCTGTGCTCCGCAACAAGAGAAGCCACTGCAATGAGAAGCCTGTGCACTGCAACAAAGAGTAGCCCCCGCTCGCCACAACTAGAGAAAGCCTGTGTGCAGCAAAGACCCAACGCAGCCAAAAATAAATAAATAAATATATAAAAAAAAAAGAAAAGAAAAAACAAACACAAAGTAGAAGAAAATATAAATGACTATTTCACTGATCTTGGATTAGGGAAAGGTTTTCTAGGCATCACAGCAATGGAAATAAATCAGAAAGGAAAATATTGATACATTTTTACTACATATGACTTCTGTTTACCAAAGCTTCATATACAAAATTAAAGGAAACTGACAAACTGGGAAAAATATTTACTACAATTTTGAACAAGTCTTAATACATAAAGAGCTCTTACAAATCAATGAGAGATGCTATCACAGAAATCTGTTATTCTCTTACTGTTCTCAGCGCCAAGCCTGAGGTAAGGCTAGCTCCTTTTTAGCCTTTAGTTCTGCAAAACATTCCTAATTGGCCTTCCTGCCTCTAGTCTTCCCTCTCCGAACCATCTCTCACACTACTACCAGAGGTATCTTTTCAAAAGGCAAGTGTCTTCCTTGAAATCCCAAATGGCTCCCTATCACCTGAACAAGAAAGGTAAACCTCTTTAGCTTGGCACTGAAGACCCTTCTTCTCACCTTTTCAGCCTCTTCTTACTTTGGCCTCTGCCTCCTTGTGAATCTCATGCACTAATATGACTTCTTGACTATGCCAGGCTTTCCCTCATGGGCACACAGCCTTGGCTATCTCCTCCTACCCACGGGCCCTACCCCATCTGTCCAACCCCTGCTGCTTCCCTAGTGCTCTGCTCTGTTCAAAGCCTCACTTGCTTCCCCAGGCAGTCAGCCTCTCCTACTTCTCTGCTCCCTCCCTGGTACTTGGTATACACCATTATTAGCATTTCCCAGGTTATAATTTTAACATCAAGTTAAAATGTGCTTTAATTTTAATTTATATATTTAAATTATAACTGGTCATCTTGATGCCTGTTTCTGGCCCCTGCCCACTTCTTCTAATGAAGGAGCATCTCTATTCAACTTTGTATTCTTAGAAAAGCACATCGTAGGTGCTTAGTAAATGCTGTTAAATAAGAGACTATTTAATTAGATTGAAGGAATTAAATAACTTATAGTGGAAAATGAATTATAGAACATTTTAGCAAGGTATATATAAGACTTTCAAGTACATGGGCACAAAATTGCAAACATTTCTAAGCAGAAATTTTCTGAAGACTGTTGTAATAAATGGAGATTATTTATAAACTAATAATGTCCTTAAAAATAATTTGTTTTCGTTTGAATAGAGTATGCAGGCTTTCTAAAATTTGTTTTACATTATGGTTTTCTCTAGCAAAACTTAGGCTCACACAATTATAAGAATTACACATATTCTGAACTAGTAAAGAACAAATTAAAGAACTTATAATGGTATCACTACCACTGCTAGTTACCGCTTAGTGGAAACATGTTGAATAAAGTAACAGACAAACATTTTTTTCCAAAAATGGAGAAATTTGTTGAACTCTACTGCTGCTTCATTACACTAGCTGTACCTCCCATTTGAGCACCTCACCAGTCTTAGCACTATTACTCTGAACTCTTCTTATTTAAATGATTCACAGAAAGTATGTTCCAACTTTGTTCACAGGTGTTATATTAACATCATTTGTCATTTGCTGAGTACTTGAGCTTGGGTATGGTACTGTGTGCCCAGTTACAAAAGAAGAAGTCACTATTTCTGCCCTCAAAAAGGTAACAGCCCATTTGCAGAAATAAGATGCAAACGCACATAAAATGATCAGAAAACGAGTCAAGACAATATTCAGAGGTTAGTGTAAAATCTTGTGGTACAGTAGTTATATGGTGCAGAAGTTGAAAAGTAGTCAGGGAAGACCTGGCTGAGAAGGCACTTGATTTGAGCTTAGAAGTGTGGGGAGGATTTGAGCTCTTGGAAAGAAGGGTGAAGGTACCCTGCCTGGGAAAACATCTTACCTGAGATTTTTTCCATCTCTTCCAATAGCTTTTCCAAGTCTTTATTCAGGTCTGACAGCATTTTCAGCATGTTTTCATAGTTTCTTTCACCAGGGTCAGAATCAGCCATCTAGGCAGTGCACAGAAAGAAGATGCAGTGAGACAAACCAGTGTTTCAATTCTAGCTCCAGCTGGGTAGCCCAAGCTGGAAAACTTAGGTCATCTTTAACTCCTCTTATCTTCCTGACCTAAGGGGTCACTGAAACTCACCAATTTTATTTGTTTATGGAATAAACATTAAATCATCTATGGGTCAGGAAGGGTCAGTGCTTGAGAGTCACCAGTAAACTGAATCCTGCCCTTGTGGAGATCATAGTCTGGCCCAGCTCTTTAAAGTCTCTCCTGTCACTGCCTTCCTCCCTCTCTCCAAGGCTGCTGCTTTAATTGAGGTCCATTCCATTATCCACCATTGATTACAGATTTACTGGGCATCTACTATGTGCCAGACATCTACTAGGGCTCTGGGGACACTGCAGCGTATCTGAGGATCCAAATAGACCGGATGCTGTCATGGAGCTTCCATTCCAGGGAGAGAGACTGATAATAGCCAAGTTAACAGTTTCATAAAGATACCTTCAGTTTGTGGTCACTGCTACAAAGAAAATGAAAAGGATGGTGTAATAAAGATTTTTCACGGGCAGAAATGCTTTGGCTTGTAAAGTCCAAGAAGTCCTTTCTAATGAAGTGACATTTGAACTGCCATTTGAATGGCAAAAAGGAGTTGTCATGTGAAGATCTAGGGGAAGAGCTCTAGACAGAGGGAATGGCTCAAGAAAAAGCGGGAGTGTCCCTGGTGTGTTTTAAGGAATAGAGAACGGGGCTGAGAAGAAGAGTGGTAGGACATGAGACCAACTAAGTCGGCAAGAACTCTGGTTTTATTTTGAGAGCGCGGAAAAGCCACTGGAGGGTGAGCCGGCAGGGGATTATGTGATTATGTTTTAAGGTAACAGCAGACTTCAGCTGCTGTTTGGAACATGGACTGCTGCAGAAGGTTGAGAGGAGGAAAGAGT
>NW_006780611.1:183843-224529 GCF_000442215.2 Lipotes vexillifer | reverse complement strand
AAAGAGTGGGAAGACCAATTAGGCAGGAGAGCACACAAGTGGTCTAGAGATGACAGTGGCTTGGACTTCGGTGATAATATGAATAGTGAGAAGTGAAGTGTTCTGGTTATATTGTGGAAGATAAACCAACAGAGTTGGGTAGAGGACTTGTGTCAAGGTTTGCAGGGGCAAGTGATGGGAAGAGAGAAAGTAAAATGACTTCTAATTTTGGTGAGAACAACTTAATGGATGGTGGTGTTATTAACTGAAATGGGGAAGAGTAGGAGAGGAGCAGATTAGAAGGTAAACCAGGTGCTTTTCTTTTTTTTTTAGGCCGTGCCGTGTGGCATGTGGGATCTTAGTTCCCGGACTAGGGCTCAAACCCGTGCCCCCTGCAGTGGAAGCTTGGAGTCTTAACCACTGGACCGCCAGGGAATTCCCAGGTGCTCTATTTTGAACATGTTACTACTATGAGATGCCTATTAGGCCTCCAATTGGAGATACAAATAGGCAGTTGAATACATGGGCCCGGAGTTCAGGAGATAGGTTGAAGCTAAAAATATAAAGTTTGGAACTAGTGGTACAGGCTCTCTTCATCTTTCACTTGGACTATTGTCATAGACTCCTAACTGGTCTCCCTGCTTGTAGCTTCCTCCTGTCCAATCTATTTTCCAGTTCACTCCCAGAGTGACCTTTCCTAATGTACAAAACTAACCATGTCACACTGTTTGAAATCCTTCAATAGCTCCTATTTCTTTCAGGATAAAATACAACCTCTTTACTATAGATATAAGATCCTTCATAATCTAGCTCCCAACTGCCCTGTTCTCATCTAGTTCCAAGATGTGACAAAATAGCTGAAAGCCTTAAGAGATCCAAAATGTAATGAGATCTTATTAAATATAATAATAATCTCTTGTAAATAGAGATTATTATTTACAAGAGATGTAATGAAAAGATATCCATGAAAATAACACAAAACTCTGGAAAGTTAAAAATCTCTACAGTTTTCTTACAAAAGAGCTAAGGAAGTACAAAATGGAGTAAAATAATTCTATCACGTGGGTGGTTACAAAAATCTACATGAAGGCAAAGAAGTAGGTAATTACATACTTCCTATCTAAGTTGTGTGGACTGCTTGCTCAATTCATTAAGTTATAAAGTTCCACTTATTTTATCCATACATTCAACACTTATTTATTGAGTACTATTTCAGATCTGAGGATACAGCAGTGAACAAAACATTAAAATCCTTGCACAAGATTAATGAGTGAAATAAATATAAGGAGGGGATAAGTACTAAAGACAAAAAGTTAACCGGAGGTGGAGGGTGGGAGAGAGTATGTACAGGGCAGTGGCTGTACTCCAGATAAGTGTGCAGGGAAGGCCTTGCTGAAGTGATTTTGACTGGAGAGCTGGAGGAAGTGAGAGAATGGTGAGCCATACAGATATGTTGGGAAAGTGCATCCCAGGCAGAGGAAATAGTAAGAACAAAGGCCCTGAGCTAGGAGCCCGCTGGATGAGCTGGAGGAAGAGCAATAAGGATGGTATAGCTGGTGTAGAGAGAGTGAAGTGAAGAGTAGTAGAAAATAAGGTCAAAACTTGGTGGGTGAAATTGAGGTGGGCCTTAGAGACCACTGAAAAGACTTTGGTTTTTTCTTTGAGTGAGATGGGAGCCTGGAGGGTGATAATCCGATTTACATGTTAATAAATCACTAGATTGAGAATAGCGTATATGGACATGGGTGGAGGCAGGGAGACTAGTTAGGAGGAGGTCACTGGAATAATGCAGGTGAGAGATAATAACAGCTCAGATCAGCATAGGACTGATGCAAGTAGTGTGAAGGAGGACCGTTCAGGGTGTATTTTGAGGGCAGGGCTGACAAGATTTGCTGATGAGTCAATGTGAAGTCAGAGACAACGCTAGGGTATTTGACTGGGCAACCAGAAATGGTGGTACAATTAACTGAGACGGAGGAAGACTGGAAGAAGATAGTTTGCATGGGAAAGAAATAACTCAGTTTTGAACATATTAAGATGCTTATGAGGCATCCAAGTGGGAATGGTGAGTAGGCAGCTGAATAAATGAATTCAGGGGAGAAGGTAGGCTAGAGATAGAAATTTGGGAGTCATCAGCATATAGTCGATATTTAAAGACATGAGAATGGGAGAGATCAAGGGAGGAAACACAGATGGAGAAGAGGCCCAACATCAAGACTGGAGAGATGCAAAGGAACCAGCCAAAGAGACTGAGGAAGAGGGGCCAGAGAGGCAGAAGGAGAACCAGGAGGGTCATGTTTCGGAAGTCAAGTGCAGACTGTTACAGAGTCACTGAACTCCAGCCAATGTCCTCTGATCATTATGAAATCTCAGCAAGCTGAGAAGACAACTCTAAAAAGCACAAGACACTGGGAACTATACTCAATATTTTGTAATAACCGATAAGGAAAAGAATCTGAAAAAGAATGTAAATATACATACATAAAACTGAATCACTGTGCTGTACACCTGAAACTAACACGACACTGTAAATCAACTATACCTCAATTTAAACATAAATAAATAAAGTAAAAATAAAAAGTACAAGAGAAGGAAACTCTAAAAATCATATGGGTGAATAACATATTTCTGGGAAGGTAGGGAATTAAGATAGGAAATATTAAGAGCATAAAAACTAGAATTACAGGTTTCCCCACTATCCAAAAGTAGAGTGTTTGTATAAAACCTTTCATAAGCCCAAATGGCATAAGGCAAAGAAGCAATTACCTTAGGACACATCTTGCTAATGAACGCACAAAATAAACCAAGATAAAGCACAGATGCTCACAGACAAAGTTCAAAGCTGTGGCAGCCTGATGCTGAGATGCAGAGTGTAGTTCCCCGGGAATGAGCTTGGCGGTGCTACTCTCAGTGCTGGGGTGCACGCTGCCTCTATATGGCTCGCTGCAAAACAAATGCTGGACGCTATTTTCATTTTTTACCATTTTTAAAAATAAAAGCCAAAATCCTCTTCATATTTCTCTTGGTTAGTGAAACAGGTACTAATGTAGGTTTTTTCATAAAAGTGGAGTGGTGTAAAGTGAACTTTCACAAAGCAGGGGTTACCAGGGAAGTCCTGACTATCTGTTATTATATGCATTTGAATGCTTAAGAGAATTTGGTCTACCAGAGTAGCAGCTCAGCTTTGTCATTGGAGTTTAAAATGTGAAATTGATTATAGGTTGTAATTTTAAGTCACAGTCTTAGTAAGTTTACAGGAGTTCTAGGACATTTAAGAGAACTTGAGGTTTACAATATTTGTAAGTTTTACTTATGATTTTTATAAGAATTACATGGGGACTTCCCTGGTGGCGCAGTGGTTAAGAATTTGCCTGCCAATGCAGGGGACACACGTTCGATCGCTGGTCCGGGAAGATCCCGCATGCCGTGGAGCAACTAAGCCTGTGTGCCACAACTACTGAGCCTGCGCTCTAGAGCCCGCGAGCCACAACTACTGAAGCCCACGTGCTGCAACTACTGAAGCCCGCGTGCCTAGAGCCCGTGCTCCGCAAGAGAAGGCCCCACTTGCCGCAACTAGAGAAAGTCCACGAGCAGCAATGAAGACCCAACGCAGCCAAAACAACTTTCTTTTTAATTAAAAAAAAAAGAATTATATAAGAAGGTAGGATGGTTTGTTATTAAGACAACTGAGGTACTTAAAGAAGTAGAATACATTAAGTTTATAATTAAAAGTTTAAGTTTGTAAATGGAACAAAAACATTGTGACTACTAAAAATATGCTAGACCTAGAATAAGATTAAAAGTTTAGAATAAGATAATCCTATTTAGGGACTTCCCTGGTGGTGCAGTGGTTAAGACTCTGCACTCCCAGTACAGGGGGCCCGGGTTCCATCCCTGGTCAGGGAACTGGATCCCATATTCATGCCGCAACTAAGGAGCTGGTGAGCTGCAACTAAGAAGACCACCTGCCACGGCTAAGACCTGCCACAACCAAACAAATTTAAAAAAATAAATATTAAAAAAAACCTGATGGATCACTAGACAAAACAGATAGGGCATGCAGACTTAGACGAGGAGGGTAGAAAAAAACAGGAGATAGTGAGAAGGTGGTACAGAGTAAAAGTTTTTTGTTTTTTAAATTAACAAAGGCAGAGACTTGCCTGTCTTTGGTCTGTATGGAAAGGATTAGCTGTACAGAAAAGGCTGAAGAGTCAGGAGAAAGGGTTGCTGATGGTGCAGGGACTGGTCTCAGACAGGAGAATGGTCACCTTACCCTATGAAGGGAAGGGAAGGTAAAGAGGTACGGGTGGAGTCAGGTAGGTAAGGGTCCAGGGAAGTCCCTGTTCAAGCTTGAGGTCTCCAGCTTGCCTGCGAACGGCAATGAAAAGGTTTTTTTCCTGAGAACAGATGGTCGGCAGAGAGGTGCAGCCGAGAAGCAGTGGCAGTAATGGCTGAGGCCACATGGCTGCACGTATTCTCAGGACCCTGGGGTGGCACAGAGACCACGGACGGAGTGTAACTGGCCTGGGAACTGAAACGTGTACGCGGTGGAGGCACAACGAAGGCGTGTGGAAGATGAGAGGTGGATACAAAGCGGAGGCCTAGAGGGACAGGGAGTTGAGGGGCGGGGCGGGTAGGCTGGGGGATGGAGCATGAGACACCTAGAAGGATGGAGGCCGCGGCAAGGTACCCTTGGATCTCAGAGGAGGGGTGGGCCTGGAAAGCAGATCCAGGGAAGGGGTGTGAGCTCGAGTGAAGGAGGAAGGCCATGCCATTAAGGTCCATGGCATTCTTCCCTGGTGAGGCTGCCGAGGCTGACCGCGGGGTTAGGATGGAGAGGAGGCCTGGGCCAGCGCCAGAGCCCAGGGAATGAGGGTAATGGCTGACTGTGGGGTGAGGTGGGCAAGGGAAAGTGGGGGTGAGAGGGTCACCTTAGGGTGTGAAGGTTTGAGGTGCTGGCGACTGAGGAATTCAGAGGCATGAGAAATGCAAGGGCCTGGGGCCCTCTCTGTGGTCTGAGGGTCTCGCTCGCCCAGTACGAAGAGCTGTCACGGAGGCCGGGATCCTTCCTGGGGTGAGAAATGTGAGAGGATGCGAGGGGCTGGACCGGCGAGTCTGCGAGGCGTCCGCGTGTGCGTGGTGTGAACAGCATGCGAATAGAATGTGTGTGTGATGCTTGCGGTGGTGGTCCTGCAGTTGAGCGGTGTGAGTCTCGGACCACGCCTGGTGTGCAGATGGGAGGGAATTCGACGTGTGTGACGTGAGTCCAGGTGGGGCGTGAGGCTGAGAGGTTCAGGTGTACAGAGTTCAGGATGTGCGGCGTGAGGGGTCTGGAGGACGTGTGGGTGAGGGGCCGGGGGTGCGGCGTGAGGAGAACGGCGTGACGAGACCGGGTTGAGGGCCGGGTGGGTGAGGAAGCGGTAGGCGCCCCACCGGTCTGGCGTGAGGCGGTGGGCACCGCCTGGGAACGCCGTGACTCGGGGGTTGGGGCGCCAAGGGAGGGTCCGGAACCCCCAGACGGGCTGGCCTCGCTCACCTCCAGCTCGCTGGCGCTCGGGTTCCGCTCGGGAGCCCTCCTCCGCAGCCCGAGGCTTGAGGCGTCTCCTCAGAATGACGCCCCTCCCCTTTCCGTTACCAGACACGCCCCGGGATCTTGCCTCTGGCCCTCATTGGCTGGTCTCCTGGAGCGGAAGGGGCGGTGCTGCGAGCACCTGACTCCCCCCGCCTCACGCTGGTCCCAAGTCCCGGCCTTGAGGTCTCATTGGCTGGTCGCCTGGAGCGGAAGGGGCGAGGTTGCTCCCGGCTGGTCCCACGTGGTCCCGCACTTGGGTCTCTCCGTCTCAGGTGGGCCGAGTACCTGGATTGAAGAGTGGCTGAGGTTGAGGGATGGTAGAGCTGAGATGAGGGGAGACACCGCCGTCCTTATGAGAGTGTTCTCTCCCTTGCACCTGGAGCGTAAATCTGTGCACGGCGGGGGTGGGGGCGGCGGGGCGTCTGCTAGACCACTGTGTCTCCAGTGTACTGGACAGCAAGTGCTAGTAACCATTGTTGAGTGAGTAGGTGAAGGCCCAAGTATTTTGTCTCGCAGCTACCGTGGGTGGCCGACATTGTTGCAGCTGTCTCACGGAAGAGGACGCTGAGGCCCAAGGACACGAGGCAGGGGCCCAGGTCCATGCACCTGCGAGGTGCGGGCCTTGGTTACAGCCAAGGTCTGCCAGGCGCTCTGGCCTCCAGGCAGTAAAGCACAGATCACCAAGCAAGGCCAGGTGAGCGTGCTGCTCAACCCTTAGAGAGGCTACACATAAAACTCTGGTCAAGAGGAGGCTAAAGAGATCACTCTGGCCTCTATAGGTCAGTCCAGGGAGCTCGGTCTTTATTTGGAGGGCGATGGGCACCTTAGAAGGTTGGTAAGCAGAGGAGGGGCATGGTGAAGCAGTCTCTCTTGCCGGAGGGAGAGTAGAAATGGGGCTGTTGCTGGTTTTTGGGTGAATGATGGTGGAGCTGGGGACAGGGAGGCAGTGGTCGTGGCGGAGGGAAGTACACGGAGTCAGAAGCCATTTAGAAGGTCGCCTTGACAAAGCTTCGTAATGTGGGAAGGGAGGGAGAAAGAAGGAATGGCTGAGTCGCTGGAGGGTGACACCACCAGCTGAGATGGTGAAGAGTGGCAGAGAAGCCAGTTTGGGAGGTTGTTAACTTCGGTTTTGAATACCTTGAACTCTTTGAGATTCCTGATGAACCTGGGACCCACTGCATTTTCCCTCAGGGATTCCGATCCTTAGCAAACTGATCGCAGAGTAGGAAACACAGCTGGAGCTGAGCCAGACAGTTCTGGGCATAGAGTGCGGACTCGTCTCTCTCTTGAGGAGTCTGCTGTCTGGGCCACGTCCCCTCTCCAGGCTGCCAGGCTCCTTCCCCTTCTGAATCTTGTTCTCCAGCTGTTGCTTCCTACCTGTGAGCCACCTGCACACTTCCAATCATTCCACCCTTTGCTTAGACTTTTCTAGAGCTGATTTCTGTTATAGCACCACGGAAAAACATGAATCAGGAATAATTCTGAGGGGTAATGAAGGCAGCTTCAGGGAAGAGTAGGAGTTTACCAGGCTGAGAAACAATGGCACAGGATTCCAGGCAGGAGGTTCGGCAAAGGCAAGGGTGTGGATGTGCCTGCCTCCTTTAGGAATTAAAAGTGAAGCTGGAGCTCAGGGTTCTTGTGGAGGAGTGAAAGAGACTCAGAGAAGATCAGTTGGTCTGGAATGTGAGGGCCCAGCAGCTGGAGGTGGGCTTCTGAAACACCCTGTAGAGCCCAGGCCAAGAAGGATGGGCCCTCAGGGAGTCCAGAGACATGTGTCTGGTCTGCCCCATACCCTTGTGCATCGAAACTGGCTAACTGTTCATCAAATGTTTCTTTGACGTCCTGGGCACACAGCTAGACTACATTTCCCAGCCTCCCTTGCAGTATGAGTCCTGGCTGGTGGGATGTGGGTAGAAATGCTCTGTATCACTACCAGGCTGAGTCCATATAAGACTCCCATGAGTGAGCCCTCTCTCTCCTCCATGTACTTGCGGGATGTTGATGTCCAAGGCAAATTGGGAGCTACCTGAGGAAGGTAGGACCTCTAACAGCCAAGTCTTTGAATAATGGTATGGAGCAGAGTCTTCCTCTCAGCCAAGAGACCAAGAATTAAACTTCTGTTGGGTTAAGCCGTTGAGATTTCAAGCTTTGTCTGTTATGGCTACCAGCCTTAACTAATGCAGATCTGCACACCTCTGGGGTACTAATGCAGATTTGCATTTGGTGGATGGTCACCAGAAGTTTATACCCTGGTTAAGCACTGTGTTTTCTTCTCTTATTTCAACCGAGAACAAATCAGATAAAAGAATTTTGACTGAATTTTAACATTAATTAAAAGACAGCTTGTTGGAATCTCTGCTCACTGTTCTCCCAGGCCTGGGTGAGCTGATGTCTCCCACAAGCCGACCAGATCCCAAACAGTTTCCCAGGGTAGGTCACGCAGGCACCGGAGAGGCAAAGGTCTGTGAAGATACTTTTGGAAGCCCAGGAAAGCTGTGATACGGAATGTCCTATTTTGTGAGCATAGATTTATTTTTATAAGCTTCTCACAGAGACTCAGAAGAGGTTAGAAGCCTCTGTCCTGGGAATCTTCTCATGTTCTCAGTGTTCAAACAACCTTCAAAGCTATTATCAGGAACCTAAATCTCCTTTCTTTCAATTTATATTTTCAAGAGTCTATGAGACATTTTCACAAATATTTCTTATAGGTATGTTAAACTCAACATTTAAAAATCTCATTTAGGGCTTCCCTGGTGGTGCAGTGGTTGAGAGTCCGCCTGCCGATGCAGGGGACACGGGTTCGTGCCCCGGTCTGGGAAGATCCCACATGCCGCGGAGCGGCTGGGCCCATGAGCCATGGCCGCTGAGCCTGCGCGTCCGGAGCCTGTGCTCCGCAACGGGAGAGGCCACAGCAGTGAAAGGCCCGTTTACCCCAAAAAAAAAAAAAAAAAAAAAATCTCATTTAATCACCCAGTCACCCAAATAGAAAACGTGAATTATCTTCGATGGCTCCCTAGCATCCTGAATCTCCATCCCTTAGTTAGTCCTGTCATTTCTCCCAACTCTGCCACCACCATGAGCAGTACCCTCTGCTACGCCTTCTTGCTTCTATCCTTACTGCACCCTACTTTGTTCTAATATTCTGGTTAGCCAGAGTGATCCCATTAAAAGTTTACAACAGATTATGTCATCCTCTGCTCCAACCCCAGCGGCTTCCCCCATCATTTGGAGAACCCAGAGCCTGGCCTACGGGGCCCTTGCTGCACCACTCCACCTGTCCCCTCCTGCTGCTCCCAGCTCCACGCCAGCCACAGGCCCTCGGGTACTGTTCCTCCACCACAGCAGCCTCCTCCCACCCCGAAGCATTGGCTGTTGCTGCCCCCTTGGCCAGGAATACCCTGCCCTCAGGTACATACATGGATTGCACCCTCATCTCCTGCTGGTCTGAGTCAAATGGCCCCACTCAGGAAGGCCTGCCTCTGCCACCCTGTCTGAAATTGCCATCCACCCCTCCCATTGCTCCCTCCCCTTACTTCTCTCCTTAGCACTTACTGCCCTCTGACTTCCTATGTCATTTGCTCATTCTTCTTGGTTATTGCCCGTCTCCCTCACTAGACTCTAAGCTGCACAGGGAAGGATTGTTTTTGCCAGTTTTGTTCACTGCTGTATCCCAGAGCTTAGCACACTGTAGCACTTAGTAAGTATTTGCTAAATGGATTATTCAAGAGCCTGAATTCCCTGCCACCGGCTCCATCCCCTGATCCATGCTTGCCTCACTGAGTAGTGAATTCCCCGTGTGCAGGGGGTACCTTGTTCACCAGTGAATCCCCAGCACAGAGCCAAGTAGACAGTGGTTGCTCAATAAACACTGGTTAATAAGAGAAGGCCTGGGAGTGTATCTAATTCATGTCCGGTTCTCATCGCCTACCAGAGTAACGAGATGTACATTCGTTTAGGCATGCAGCAATAGTAATTAAGTACCTGCTTAGACTTTCCATAATAATTTTTTGTTTACTCTTAATATTATTTTAATAAAAAAGCCGACCCAAGGGAAGGAGCATCTGTTGCTCCAGATTATCTTGTGCGCCCTCTCACAGACACGACCACTTGGCACCCAGACCTCAGGCCTGGGACTGTAGCTCCTCCCTATGCCGAGCGCCTCTACAAAGCTGTGCTCCAGCCCAAGGGGGTGCAGAGGACATGTCCATGCACAGAGGGCCCCACTCTCCAGAAGACAAACAGAAATGGGCCCAGGGAACAGGTGGAGGTTCTGAACCAAGAATTTATTCCAAGTGTATACGTGGGTGTAGACAGCAGAGACGCACCTTTCAAAGCAGGTCAGAACCTCTCACAAATAGTCTTCAGCCCTAGACCTTCCCTTGCCACATCCCTGGCCTGAGGCCGGAGCAGGGGAAGGGCTTCCTAGTTCTCCCACCAAAAAACACAGGTACTTAAAGGCTAAAATAGAATTATACAGCCTTATTTTTATTAACATCTAGCAAGAAAAAAAAAAAAAAAAAGAAGATTCCCTTCTTGCTTCAGCCCTACCTCCACCACTCGAGCCCTCAGGGAGCAGCGTCTGCCCAGGGAGCACCTGCTTCCAGAGGTGTCCTTGGAGCCTGGGCACCTGTGCACGGCCACCGCTGTGCCTGCAAGCGGACCACAGGCCCCTTCCTCCACAATGTGGGGAAAGAAGGGCAGCTGGCATTTCTCCAGCCCTCAGCTGTCAGCCTTGGGAACTTGGAAAAGATCAGCGATGTCCAGCAGAGCTTGGCGGATGTGGTTCCCAAAGCGCTGGGCATTCTGTGGGAGTCAAGAGCTCAGACCAGCCTCCAGGTGAGCCCCCGCCCCTCTGTCCCCACAGGGAAGGATTCTTCCCCAGCCAGACATGCCCTGGGGGGCGACCCCTCCTCAGGCTGAATGGGAGCAGGAGACACTCACTGTCTCTGAGCTGGAGAACTTGCTGGAGACATGGAAGAACATGGTGTTCTCACCCGCGATCATGTAGGAAACCCCGTAGCCATCGTTAGCTACCTGAGGGCAGCACAAGGGGCGAAGAGGAAGAGGTAAACTGCACCTTGAGGGTCTGGAAGCCAAGCTAACGTTATCCTTGCTCTGCCCACAAGAGTCACAGGAAGAGCCCATCCCCAGGAGACAGTATGAAAACAGAAGAGAAGACTCCGCCAGGGGTTCCAGGACCTTAGGCTCCCTCAGGAGGCCCCCCTCACGTTTGCAGGGGGTCTCTAGCTACCCGACAAACTAGCCCACATGAGTGCCTCAGTGGGAGATCTGGACTGTCTCCATAAGCCCACTTCAGAGGGTACGGAAGCCCCGGGGAGGGTCACTCTGGCAGTGGGTGTCAACATGGGTGGGGTCCCAGCCACCTTTCTTGCTGGGATCGACAGGTACCTATCCTGTTTCCAGGCAGGGCAGGTCCAGGGCTGTGCTCCTGCCTCTGTTCTGACCTCCTCGAGGCCCTGCACTCTCCCCTGACACCCTGGCCCCCGGTCCTTCCCACCTGTCCACCTTCAAGGGCACTTACAGGGCCAAAGCCACCGCCAGCACCCAGGTGATTGGGGTACTTGTTTGGGTCAAACATGCGGATCTGGAATTGAGCAGTTTGGCTGGTGGAGAGACGCCAGGGTTCTGAGAGCACCTGCAACAGGGAGGCCGGCAGTCAGGTGCCACGCACACCTGTGGACAGGTGCGTGAGCCTGGCACTGTCCTGGCTAAGGATGCAGAAGGGACAGGACGCGGGACCTTCCTGATTGCTCTCCGTGGTCCCCTAGTCTGTTCTCACCATCACAGCCTCTGCACAAAACCCACCATCAGGTGACCTGCCTGTCCGGCCCCTGGCTCTGCCCCCCACCCCTCCCGCTGTCCCTCCCACATCCCCCACTCCTGCCTCAGTGTCAATGTCCGGGCACTGGAGGTTCCCTCCACCTGGACGCCCCAGTTCCCCTGAGCCTCTGCCCTTCTCTCATGAGCGCTGCCACCACCTGACATATCATGTTTGTCTGTCCATCCCCCCTCACGCCAACAGCCACTCCACAAGGGGGAGGCTCCCGCTTGGTGCCAGTCCACAGGCCTGGGTGGCGTGTGGGCTAGGAACACTGGCCCCAGCTGTCCAGACAGAAAACAGGCCGAGACCCACCAGGAGAGGGCCTGAGGACACAGGGCACGCCCATCAACACTGACCTCAGCCAGGAAAGGGGAGCTAACCCCCAGGAACTTGGAAACCACGTAAAGGCAGAAGAGGTGCCTGTCAATGCCAGCCCCTGTCATGGCCAGGCGGCACGCATTCTGGTGCTTCTCAGCCGCTTTCCGGAACAGATCTTGGAGGTCTGCTTTCTGGGGGCAGAAATGGAGCAGTGAAGAGTAGCCCTGACCCTAGAGCAGGCAGGAGGCCGAGCGGTCACGTCAGCGCGAGGCCATGGGGGGCTCACCAGGTGGCGCCCCTGCACCATGGCCTGAACAAAGGCCGTGGACTCGCAGGTGCAGGAACGTACGGTCTCTGTCCGTCCCTCCCGGAACATCCTAGTCATCGAGGCTTCATAGGTCAGGCAGAACTTGCCTCTGTCCTACGGAACACAAAGGGATGAATCTTGCAGGTGGGCCCTGGTGCCACCCCTGCCTGCTCGGTGGCCTGGGGCTCCTACCCGGAAGTATGCCAGCTGCAGGGCGATCTGCACGAAGGCGTCAGGGCTGGTCCGGCACTTCTTGATGAGGCCTTTGCCAAAAGGCAAGAACTGGAAGCAGTACAATTCCACGTCGTCAGCCAACGCCTTGGCCACCTGGTAGGAGCTCTCGATGACTGCCTGGCACTGCCAAGACACGGAGGGGTCAGCTGGGGGCAGAGCTCTCCAGGAGGACTCCAGGGTCACGTCCAGGAGGCCTGAGGATGTAGGCAAGGCTGGGCAGGCCTCAGTGTGCTTGACAGCCTCAGGAGAAGGAGACGCAAAGGACAAGCCAGGGGCATCAGCACAGATGCATGGCTGGGCTTTGTCGGGGAGGAAGCACTGACAGGTGCTCCCTGGACACGAGCTCACACCTCATGTCTTTCTCCAGCCCTGAAATGGTCCTGGGATCTCTATTCTCCCTGTAGCCAGTCTGGACTATGAGACACTCTGGACCCTTCCCCTGAGGGTGGGGCTGGGACAGAGAGGAGGGCCACAGGGCATCTCAGACACTTGTCACTCTCGCACACCCACCCCTGCCCCTTTTCGGCCCGCACACCTGCTCAGGAATGTCCCACTGCAGCCGCTGAGGGGGGGCCAGCACAGGGTTGGGTTTGCCCAGACAGTGCCCAGTCTCTGAGTAGCCCAGGTCGAAGCTGTCAGTGCCCAGGACAAACTGCAGGGGCAAGGTCAGGCTGAGAGGCCGTCCTTGCCCCGCTGCCCCCATCCCCGCCCCACCCCTGCCCTGTGGGACCTCTCCCAGGGCCTGCTACCTCCCAGAGGTGCCCTATGATAGGGGCGTCTGCCCACGCGTGTTCTGTGTTGAGGCCCAGCTGGCCGTTCTTGAAAGCGATGAGAGTGAAGGACTTGTCGAACCACCTGCAGCGGGCAGAGATGGGGTGGCAGTGTGGGGGCAGGGGGAGGAGCCCGGGGTGGGCGGGGCAGGGGAGGAGCCCGGGGTGGGCGGGGCAGGGGAGCTGGGGTGCAGAACCTGTTATAGCAGCTGCCGTGCAGCAGGGCCTTGCCGTAGAGGCTGAGGCTGGCCTCGTCTTCGGGGTCATAGCGGTGAGACTCCTCATCCAGAGCCACAAAGAAAGCAGCGCGCTCGATGGCATCCAGGGCAGCCTTGTTCTTGCCGGAGCCAAAGAAGGCCTGGCGGACCCGAGCCCACTCCACTCTGGGGGCGTGAGGGCACCGTGAGCGGGGGGGCCCCTGTGGGCGTGAGGGCACCTCCCAGGATCCGTGTCCCCCCGCTCCACACACCCCCACCTAGCCACCAGCAGTTAGGGGTCACAGCAGCTACCCTCCTGCCGCGCCCCTCACGACCACAGGTCCTGGTTTACGCAGAGGACGCGGGGGCCCACGCTCCTCCCTTGCTGAGGGCTCTGGCCGAGTTCCAGGGTGGCACACAGGACCCAACTCCTCTCCTCACGGCGCCTGAACCTGGGCCCCAATACCTTCCCCCTGCGGTGAGAGCCGCCAGTCTCTCCTCCCCAGGCTGGGGTGGGGAGGGGTCATCCAGGATCCTCTGGAACTGCATCTCCAGGTCCCGAGGCTCGAGCAGGCGGGAGCCCTCGTAGAGCCACAGCTTGAAGAAGCGGCCCTTGTGGTAGACGGCCACATGCCTGCTGTCTGTGAGGTGCCGCAGCACGTCTGTGGCAGAGGCCAGGGGTGGGCTCAGGCGGGAAGGTAGGGAGCTCCTCCCTCCCCCCATGCCACTCAGGACGGCCCCCCAGCCTCACACCAGGTGACCGCATGGACTCTTCGCCTGGCCTCCCGTCCCCTTCCCTGGGCGGAATCTGCTGGCACCAAGCCAGGCCCCGTGCCCTGAGCTTCCCTGTCATTTAATGCCAACCACAGTCCCATGAGGCATTTCACAGAAGAGAAAACCAAAGCTCTAGGAAATCCCACAGACTGTCCTGGCGTCAGAAACGCGGGTGCTGCTTGGCGGCCCTGGGGCCCTGGGCGAGCCCGCCCCCCCCCTCCTCTGCAGGCCCCTTGAGCGGGGAGCTCCACTAGGCCTCCTGTTGCTCTTTGCGCAGGAGACTCCCGAACTGTGAGCCCCTGCAGGGGAGGGGCTCTGACCTGGGTCTCCCAGGGTCCCAGTACTAGCACCGTGCCAGTAAACAGCAGGTGTCTAGTATTGGCCACAAACTATTTTTCGCAGCTACGTGACCCTGAGACACTGAGGACGCTTGGTGACCAGCAGGCAGTAGGGCATCTGGCCGTGGTGGGCCCACAGCTGGGAGGGGGCGGCCTCCATCCTGCGGCCCCAGCGCGGGCGCCCGGCCACAGCCTAGTACCTGTGTCCTTCCCCGGGATCCGGGTGGTGTTGAACATCCTCTCCATCTGGTAGGAGCACATGGGCACGATGCCCAGCGCCATCACCTAGGAGGACGGCCCAGCACAGCTCAGACGCAGGCCTCCTCTCCCGGTCACGCCCTCACCCCCAACCCAACTCACAGGCTTGATCTCTTCACGGTCGAGTTTACGGCGATACATGATCATGGCGTGGACAATGTTTCCCAGGCGGGCTGCCTGCACGTCTGTGTTCTTGACGAGCACTAAGTCCTACAGGGAGAGAGCAGAGACTGCAAGGAGGCTGCGACAGGTGTGCACAGTGGCATCTCTCTGTCTGGGGTGTCTTGCCCCCTTTCCCCAGTCCATCCTGCACACCCTCTGAGAACCAAGCACAAGAAGTGAAATGCATAACTACTGACCAGATAACCCCGTGCCCTGGCTTCGACCTGAGCTGCTTTTCCAAACCCATTGTATTTGTAGATGTTTTGTTTATTTTTCTTTGAGGAAGGGGTTCTGCCACTACAAAACAGCTTAAAACCTCTGGTCTAGACAAATTGCATATAGGTTTCTGGAAAGACAGCTTTGTGGAGGAGGCGAATGCCAGCATGCTACTTGAAACGTGCTTTGGAAGTGGGAGAGCAAAGAGGTGCGCAGGGCAGTGGCTGGGCAGCCTCTCCCAGCTGGCTGTGCACAGTCTTGTACTAGGAGCAGGAAAAGGGCCAGTCGTGTGGGATAGGGACCGACAGTGACCCCCTGAGCTCTACAAGCAGCAGCTCTGGATCTGCTTAAGACACACTTAAGGAAGTTCCCTGGTAACGGCGTCAGGACGGCTGGGAAGTTGTGGCTGGAATGCCAGCAAGGGAACAAGGAAGGAAGTGAGAGCGCCTGAGCTGGGCAGGACAGTGAGCCTGAGGAACTCTGGGAGTGACAGTATCAGCCTGTGGGGTCTACTGGGCTCTTCAGACCCTCAGTATCCCCGTCGCCTGCGAGCTGCTTCCTGACTATTCTTCCAGGATATGACCCCCACCCCCACCCCCGCATCTTCCCTCTCCTTCAGGCCTCACTTCAGAACCCCCACTTGCCTACAGAAACCACCACTAGGGCTCTGAACTGTCCTTCAGGTTCCTTGCCCTGAGACCAGAGCTGGGGACAGAGCTAAGCACACAGGAGATAGTGTGGCTCTAGCACTTACCATGACGTAATAGTTGCTGTTCACCATGAGGGGAGTCCTGCCTCGAAGGTAGACATACTCTTCCCACCAGTCGCTCACCTGCGGGTGGGTGGGAAGTTGGAGCTGGGTCAGAGGAGGGTGGGCTGTGAGCAGCCAGGACACAGGGTGGGAGAGGGTAAGCCCAGGAGGTAGAACTCACATAATTGGTTGCCCACCATGACTTGAGTACCAGGTACTTCTGCAGCCTGGGGGCAGTCTTCTCCTGGAATTCCTTGGCCAGCGTCTCCATTCGGTTATATTCCTCATCACCCAATAAGTGCTGCACGGATTCTAGGTACTGTCCAGCCAAGTTATTGCCCGTGTGAGGGCCAGTCAGCAAGGGCTGCCTCTGTCCTGACCTTCTTTCAAGCCCAGCCCCATTGCTCCCTCTCAAGCAGACCCTCTGTAGGGGAGAGTCCCTTATGTTCGGATAAGTCCTCCGAGTCCAGCCTGCCCTGCCCACTGGGATGTCTGACCCAGGCCCTCACCCGATGAATCGTGGCTGGCACGCTGGGCACGGGCAGCCTGGGCAGAGATGTCTGGAAGCTGTAAAGCATGGGCCGCTGGCTGGACAGAAGGCGGACACACATCTGGGGGTACGGAGTGGAGAATGTTGAGGGGGAAGCCGGGGGAAAGAGGGGAAACTAGCAAACACTGGAGGGGCTACCCCAGACCCTCAGAACCGGGACAAACCCCGCCAGGCACCAGTGCCCCGCCTGGCTGTCCCCTCCAGCTCAGAACCCAAAGTGAGGCCCTGGGGTCTCAAACCCGATGCCTGGACCCCTCCACCAGCTTCTGCTCACAGCCCAGACTTTGGTGAAGCGGCTGGTCTGGCCGTGCATCTCAAACAGCCAACCGTGGTAGGAGAGCAGCAGTTTCAGGGTCTGGCGGAAGAAGAGGATGCCCGCCATCCAGACCCCCGTGGAGAAGACGGCCATGCTGAGAAGCGTCCGCGTCTGTGGGGTCCGGTAGGGGCCACATCTATCAGAGAAGGGGAGAGGACTGCAGGGGCTCCACTTGAGACCAACCTCAGGGAGATTCTGACTCTGCAGTCCTGATGCATGTGAGCCATCTCGGGGGAGGCACCAAGGGAGGAAAAACTCCCTGGACACACTCACATCTGAGCCTCTGAGTGCATCACACACGAAGTTACAGAAGTAGGGACCGAACTGGTGGTCGCCCCCAGGGAGGGCTGCCCCTGTTACCTCCAATGGCTGTCGTCCTGTTAACTGCCCAGCTCAGGAAGCTTGGCCTTGGAGCCCACCCAGCCCTTTCTCATGGCCCCACTTCTTACCCCTCAGGAAGCCATCTCTGAATAAAACAGACCAGCCCCATGGAGATGTCCACGTTGCAGTAGGAGGAACCCAGTGTTGTCATGACGACGACCAGCCAGCTGGTGGGGCTGCCAGGGTACACACCCCTGAGGATGCCATTCTGTGGGCAAAAACAGGAATGCTCACAGAGCAAGGACTGGGGTAAGCAGGCACCTATGAAGTCTTTGCCTGTTTTCATTTCTCCTCCACGTCTGGTGGACTCCCCTTCACACTCCCACACCTGCAGCACCTGATTACTGTGTCCCACGGACACTTCCTGCACACCCATCTCCTCTCCACACCTTGAGCACCCCTCTGGTTTCTGCACTGCTGGAGCCTGTCACTCCACAGAGCTGCCAGCCGAGATGGGGGTGGAGGATCTTGACAATGGGCAGCAGCTGACACCTAGCCTCTGCCTCCCTGGAAGGCTCGATTCTGCACCTGCTGGAAGAGACCAGAACCACCTGCACCCACCTTGATGCGAATCAGGCGTTTCTTCCAGGAGTTGATGCCGGACAAGTAGATGTGTTTTAGGGCCTCCCGACTGAGCCGGAAGTCGACCCCCTCTGGCGTCACGGTGAACTGGAAGGCCACAGCCTGGTGGGCTTCCGCCATCCTGTGGGTTGCTGGGCACCTGGGAGGTGGCAGGAGGGTGTGCGGGCAGCTCGGCCGCCGGCGTCGAGGCCCCCGGGCAGCCTGGGCAGAGATGTCTGGAAGCTGTAAAGCATGGGCCGCTGGCTGGACAGAAGGCGGACACACATCTGGGGGTACGGAGTGGAGAATGTTGAGGGGGAAGCCGGGGGAAAGAGTGGAAACTAGCAAACACTGGAGGGGCTACCCCAGACCCTCAGAACCGGGACAAACCCCGCCAGGCACCAGTGCCCCGCCTGGCTGTCCCCTCCAGCTCAGAACCCAAAGTGAGGCCCTGGGGTCTCAAACCCGATGCCTGGACCCCTCCACCAGCTTCTGCTCACAGCCCAGACTTTGGTGAAGCGGCTGGTCTGGCCGTGCATCTCAAACAGCCAACCGTGGTAGGAGAGCAGCAGTTTCAGGGTCTGGCGGAAGAAGAGGATGCCCGCCATCCAGACCCCCGTGGAGAAGACGGCCATGCTGAGAAGCGTCCGCGTCTGTGGGGTCCGGTAGGGGCCACATCTATCAGAGAAGGGGAGAGGACTGCAGGGGCTCCACTTGAGACCAACCTCAGGGAGATTCTGACTCTGCAGTCCTGATGCATGTGAGCCATCTCGGGGGAGGCACCAAGGGAGGAAAAACTCCCTGGACACACTCACATCTGAGCCTCTGAGTGCATCACACACGAAGTTACAGAAGTAGGGACCGAACTGGTGGTCGCCCCCAGGGAGGGCTGCCCCTGTTACCTCCAATGGCTGTCGTCCTGTTAACTGCCCAGCTCAGGAAGCTTGGCCTTGGAGCCCACCCAGCCCTTTCTCATGGCCCCACTTCTTACCCCTCAGGAAGCCATCTCTGAATAAAACAGACCAGCCCCATGGAGATGTCCACGTTGCAGTAGGAGGAACCCAGTGTTGTCATGACGACGACCAGCCAGCTGGTGGGGCTGCCAGGGTACACACCCCTGAGGATGCCATTCTGTGGGCAAAAACAGGAATGCTCACAGAGCAAGGACTGGGGTAAGCAGGCACCTATGAAGTCTTTGCCTGTTTTCATTTCTCCTCCACGTCTGGTGGACTCCCCTTCACACTCCCACACCTGCAGCACCTGATTACTGTGTCCCACGGACACTTCCTGCACACCCATCTCCTCTCCACACCTTGAGCACCCCTCTGGTTTCTGCACTGCTGGAGCCTGTCACTCCACAGAGCTGCCAGCCGAGATGGGGGTGGAGGATCTTGACAATGGGCAGCAGCTGACACCTAGCCTCTGCCTCCCTGGAAGGCTCGATTCTGCACCTGCTGGAAGAGACCAGAACCACCTGCACCCACCTTGATGCGAATCAGGCGTTTCTTCCAGGAGTTGATGCCGGACAAGTAGATGTGTTTTAGGGCCTCCCGACTGAGCCGGAAGTCGACCCCCTCTGGCGTCACGGTGAACTGGAAGGCCACAGCCTGGTGGGCTTCCGCCATCCTGTGGGTTGCTGGGCACCTGGGAGGTGGCAGGAGGGTGTGCGGGCAGCTCGGCCGCCGGCGTCGAGGCCCCGCCCCCGGCCACTGGCCGCGCCCCCAGCCCGCCTCCCTCCCCTTCCGCCCTGGGTCTGCCACCCGCAGGGCCGAGGCCCCACCCCTGGCCCCCCAGCCTCGCCAACCGCCGCAGAGCCTTCGCGCGACGGTGCGGGGGTCGGAAGGGGGTCAGGGCCTTGAAAACGTCAGGAATCCCGAGGACAGTGTAGGGCGGCCTCGGGATGGGGGCTAGAGGGGCCCCGGAAGCGGAGTCGGTCTGGTCTGGAGTGAGGCGGGGTCTGCGTACCCCCAGCGCTGCCACGTGGGACCCTGGCACCAGCCTCAAACCCCCTCCCCCGCCCCACTTGCCGGCTCACAGCCCTGGGCCAGGCCGGCAGCCCAGAGCCACCCCCAACTCCACTCACGGCTCGGGTGTGCTCCTGTCCGCTTGTGGGGATAGTCACTGTGGCCTGTGTCCCCACGTCCTTCAGGACTGGCCACCTAAGTCCCGCCCTCACCGGGAACCTGACACCCACTCCCAAATTTGGGTTTAGAGAACAGTTGGGGGTTGGCAACCAGAATCTCCCCGGCTCTGAGGCGGGAATCAGGAGTTGGGGGGGAGCCGGGTTTCTGCAAGATGAAGATGGCTCAAAGGTCTGAGACCCTGGGGGGCCCAACGGGTCTCACGTGAGGATGGTGGCATTAGAGCTAAAAATAGCCGAATGTAGGGAAAAGGTCACCAGTGTGTCAGCTGTGCCTCCTGTTCCCTGATCTCCAGTGCTCAGGGCTGGGAAGCCCCACCCCGGGGCCCACTTTGTACCCCGTAACTCCCCACAGCCACCCAAGTCCTCTGAGTATTTATCACTTCCAAGCTGGAGCCGGGGTGGGGGACAGCAGAATGGACCCCTAACCACTTTCAAGCCCAGATCACCCAACAGCCACGCTTTTCAGGAGGGGAAACTGAGGCTCCTAGCAGCGGCCCCTTTGTCAATCTGTGTACAGTCCTTGGTCGGTACTTTCCGCCGCACCCAAGCAAGGTTGGGACGGTGTGAAGGAAGAAGCTAGTTTATTGTCTTAAGGTGCACATGCCAGGGCTTCTGCCCACTTGCCTGCAGTGGGGACCTGCTCAAACTCGGGGGGGGCGGGGCGGAAGATCAGCCTCCTTAACCCCAGTCTCACTCGGGCTCAGCCCAGTCGCCAGGGCCTCCCCTTTGTCCCTCCCTCCAAGGTCCTGCCCTGGAGGCTCCAGGAGAAATCCAAGGAGTTGGGAGGTGGAGAGTCAGGATGAGGGGTGGAAGCTGGTCAGCTCTCCCTTCTGCTGGAAGTAGAACTGGAACCGAGACTGGGCGTACTCCTAAGGAAGGAACCCCACGCACTGGTGAGAAGGGGTGGGACTAGCACCCCACACCCCCCTCAGTCTGCCCACAACTGGCCTAGAGGGTCCGAGGCCTCTGCTGCACCCTGTCCCCACACCTAACTCACCCAACCTGGTTACTTACCAAGTAACCAAATTCTATAGTGGACATGGATGCCTGGAGGATGGACCAGAGACCCCAGAAGAAATGAGATGCCAGAGCATACCTGAGGGGGAGCAGGAAAAAGGGGGTTCAGAGCACATTTGGCACTGCCTGAACCCCCTCCTCCAGGCTGGTCAAGCCCCAAAGCTCTCACTTCTCCCCTATCGTCCTAACCCCTACCCTGTCCTGACTCTTCCCACTCTCCAACTGTTCTTCCCCATCAGCCTCAGACCTCATCCTCACTTCCTACCCCCACTTTGCACTGACCCCTAACCTGCAGCCCAGTGAGTCTACCTGCCACATTCCCCCCCTTGCCTCTGCACCCTGCTCCACCCCTGCCCCACACATCTTTCCTCACCTATTAGCCTCTGCCAGCAAATCTGCTTCCAGTTTCCTCTGCTCCTCTTGGGAGATGGTCTCACCTTTCTTTACCTCCGCCAGGTAGTGGCGAATAAAATGGAGCTGAGATCAAAAGACAAGAGTCAGGAAATGGGGAGACCGGGGAGCACTTCCCAGTTAACACCCTTGCTCGCCATTCCTTCCAGACTTCAACCTCCTTCTCCCTTCTAAGCCAGGTCCTGCTCCCAGCTTCTGGCCCACATACCTGCTGTCCCCGGGTGGGGTAGTTTGCAGGCTGCGCTTTGTAGAAAGGCCACTCCTCATGAGTGTAATCGTAAACCCACTCACAAAAATGGTTCCCAATGTCAAAGCCCCTGAGGGAATAAGGTGGACACTCAGTCCCCAAATACGCTGGGCAGCTGGGATGCAGAGATGAGGGCCTGGTCTGCTTTTCCAGGGCACTGTGGGAACAGACCCATGGGAGGCCATCCTCTTACCCTCACCTGTAGTTATAACTGCTGTACTCGAAGTCGACCAGCATGAGGCCGTCAGCGTTTTCTGGCTCTGAGAGCAGTAAGATGTTCCCTGGAGAAATGTGGTGAGGTTCTGATCACTCCAGGGTCCTCTGGCCCCCCTCACCTGAGGATGGGAGACTCAGATGCCTTCTCCTACCTTCCTGGATGTCATTGTGGCAAAAGACCACTGGTGATGGGGTAGAGTCTAGCAACTTCCTGCAGGGGAACACAGGGCAAGGGTCCTGAGCAGGAGTGATGAAAGGAGGGTCAGAGGCACCCGCATGGGTGAGGCCTTGACCCCAGCCTTCAGCAAATCCTGGGTAGGACCCCACTAGGTGCCTGGCACATCTCCTGTGCTCTTCTGTCCCCACCCCCCCACCCATGCCCCATCCTGCCTGCCCTCACCTGAGGCTGCCCATCTCGTCCTGCAAGCTGTACATCTCCAGCAGGTTCATCTGGGGGAGGCCAGTGGGGGGTAGGTCCTGGATCTGCTTTAAATACCTGAAGCCCAAAGAATAGGATATACTCACTCTGCTATCCCTCCCCTCTACCCCAGGCCAGGTTGTCCTACCCATTCGGTCACCGAATGACTTGTCTGGCAATCATTTGGAAGCCTGTTGCTTGAGAAACCATGCTAGACAGTGGGACACTTGATCCACTCAACTGGAGAGTTGGACAGAGCACTAGATGCATTCAGTCACAGCCCAGTGTAGTAACTGCCAACATGAGGGTTCAGCCTATGTGCAGGAGTCCTGAGGAGGCCCCCAACTCACCGCTCCATGGTCCCAAATAGCCAGTGGGGCTCCTTAGTGAAAGGCATTTCCATGCCATGGAACTGGGCCATCTTCGTGGCGATGGCTGCGGACAACACGGGCTCTCGAAGCTCATGCGTCTTCAGTGGCCGGCTCTGCACCCAGGAACCTATCAGGGTGGTGAAGGGGCTGGGGCAGGAGGGGGGAAGGGTGGGGCAATGGAGGTGGGGGAAGTCAGGGCTTGGGGAAAATTCCCTACCTGGGGTGAGGGATGTGAAAGCAGACATTGGGAAGGGGAATAGGGGCTAGGGAAGGAGATGCTTCGGGGAGGTCGGGGCCGGGCTCGTACTGGGATGTACTGTTCCAGCCGGCCCTCTGGAAAGACTCCATAGAGCTGGGGCCCCAGTGACCGCTCTGCAAGGATGGCGAACATAACACTTTCAAGGACCAAGGAGTCCACTCCCTGAAGGAAAACAGACAGCGAAGGGACCACGGTCACAAGGGGCCAGAGGCAAAGTGGTGCTGACACACACGAGGGTTTTCTTGCTCCTCCCACCACATCTGGTTCTATTTGGCTGGTTCTATCTGGACTTCCTGTTCTATTGCCCGGGAGACTCCAGAGCGCAGGCGTTAGTATCATAATGGACAAAATACTTAGCCCCTAAGGCTCAGTGTCCTCAACTGCTTAGTAGAGACCATACCACCTGCCACACTTGGGTGAGAGGACCTAAGGCCACTGCGGCCTTCACTCCCTCCTCACCTGCAGGATGGCCCCGTACAGCCGCAGCAGCACCTCCCGGGGCTCCTCGCCAACGCGGGGCAGGTGGTCAGGCAGCGAGCAGCGGAAGAGCAGGTTACTGAGGCCTCCGCTGCAGACCCACAGCAGGGCACGCTCAGCCCGCCATCCGCTCCACCGGCCCGGCGTCCAGCCCCCGCGCCCCGCGCTCCCCCGTAGCTCCCGGCCCTGCCCCGACCCCGGCCCAGGAACGCTGAGTGTCCCGAGGACCCGAGCCTAAGCCTGACCCCGGCCCGCGCACAAGAGGGGCTGACCCCTGACCTCCCACCTCACGGGGTCAACCCTCAGCTCCTCCGGCCGTACTCGGCGCCAGGCCCCGCCCAAGTACTCCCGGCACCACTGGTAGGCTCGGCGCTCGGCGTCTCGCGACCGCGCCGAGCCGCGCCTCCGGTTCGGGGCCGCGTCGGGGCACATAGCCTGCCGCAAGCTGTCCTTGGCCAGGCGGCCTCCAACAGCCCCGCCTCTGGCCACATCTGTCCCCTCAGCCGCCATGGCTCGGGCTTGGCCCGGCCAACGCCGCGCCGCGCACAGACCCTTCGGGCGCGCTCGGCTCCTTCCGGCTGCGCTCGGCTCCGCTTCCGGCCAGCCTGCGCTGCTCGGGTCGTACTCGGGTCTCCTTGGCTCTATTCGGCTCTTTGCGGCGCCGCTCGGCTGTCTCGGAGACCCTCGTCCGGGTGCTAGTTCCGAAGGCTGTGCCCCGCCCCTGCTCAGAGCGAAGACCAATGGCCTCTCTCTCTTGGCGGGGCCGCTCGAAAAGACAGTGCTGTTTGGACCTTAACCCGGAAGCAGGAAATGGCACGGGCCAATCAGAAGCGTCCTGAGCGGTCGGGCCCACGGCGCAGTGGCGTGTCACGTGAGCGAAACACGTGGGCGGGTGGCGCGTACCGGGCTGAGAAGCCGGTCTGGCGCATAAGGGCGGTGTCACCGGGAAAGTGCTCGTGAGGCGAGGTGGGCCTTTGTCGGGGTCTGGGAGCGGACAGGGCAGCGCGGTCAGCGGCGGCGGCAGCCCCTCACTGTACAGATTTGGTCCCCGGGGCAGTTGGGCAAGGAAGAGGGCCGTTGAATGAGTGTGGCGAGCCCTGAGTGTGGGGGAAAGGGAGAGAGTGTGTGTGTGGCGCTCACATCTAGGGGGTGGGGAGTGTGGGGCCCCTGGTAGGTGCCGAATAAACATTTGTTGATGCGTAACCTTAAATCCCTCCTCACCGCTGAGACTCCCTTGTCAGTTGAAGCCCGCCGCTTAGAGGAGGCTATTGTTACCCTGCTTGAAACCACTGTCTTCATGTCCTGCTCCACTACCCCTCTTGCCTCCAGACCTAAAATCAAGCACAGGAGGAGAGGCTCACAGCTTGGAGCAGGCACCTGGGGCTGCATCACGTCTCCTTGTCCCACCGCAGCAGTTTGAAATGCCTCCTTGCATTTCTTCTGCCCCATGCCGCCGGAGTGGCGACCAGGAGGACTTGATCCACAGGGATCTGTGGCGCTGTTGGACCATGGTGTTCTTTGGGGTGAAGTAGATGGACAGCTGACCTGAGTGGTGTTTGATTTGAATAACGAGAAAGAAATCAAGAATTGGTGATCAGAAAGCAAATGCCAGTCACTGCAATGGGAAATCATGATCCCTCCCTCTGTATCTAAATCTGAGCCAGTTCTGAGACCTGGAGTCCACTGGTTGAAAGGGAGGCTTGGTCTCTTATAGAAAGGATCCTACAGTGCCACCATAAGTACATAAAATAGTATTCCTCTAATCCTTCCCCAAAGGGACCCAGCGCCTCTTAACAAAGTAACACGTTTACTTTGGAAAAGGGACTATCCAGACCTTTCAAGGGCTGTTGGATACAAGATCTGAGGTGACACGTGTGCCAGGGTATATGAAGCGTCATGAGTCACTGGTTTGAGTGGAGGCTGTGGAAGTCAGATGATAAACAGAGTCCTGACCCAAGTGTTGAGGTCACTTCTCTGGTCCCAGTACATACTTGGGGTAATTATACCTAGCAGTGGGAAGAGCCTGTACATTGATCCCTGACCTGTGGAATAAGAAGAGTCATGGTAGGAAGAGTGAAGTGGAAGCCTCTGAAACTCCCCACACTCTCCAATGCTGCATTCCATGTGGGGTTGCAGAGATTGCTTACTCTCAAAGACATAAATCCCTATTACATCACCTTCAATTCACCTGAGTGGCCCCTGCAAAATCCAGATGGATTCAAGTAAGTGATGGTGGACTACCACAAACTTAGCCAATTAGTATCCCTAATCACAGCAGCTGTGTCAGGTGAGGTGTCTGTACTGGAACTGATTAATGTACCTCTGGCACCTGATAATGCAATTGATGTGGTGAACATTCCTTTCAATTTCCAGTAGTAAAGAGTAAGTTTCCAAAAGCAGTTCACTTTTATATGGGAAGGACAGCCAAACATATACATTGTCTTACTTCAAGGCTGTTTTAAGTCATGCTTTCTGTCACAGTGTAATCGTTGAGACCTTGATCATCTGGACATTCTCCATAAAACTGATGAAATTATGCTAACTGGACATGGTGAGGAAGGAAGTGACAAGTGCTCTGCCCCTGGTAAGACAATGCATGTCAGAGGATGAGAGATAAACCCTCAGAAGTTCTGGGGCCTGTCATCAGTGGAGTTTCCAGGGGTGCAGTGTTGTAGGGCAAACCAGGCCATCACCTCTGATATAAGGGCAAATTACTGCATCTTGCATCCCTAACATGAAAAATGAGGCCTACCACTCCATGCAACTCTGGATTTTGGAGTCAGCATGTACCACACTTGGGAATACTGTTCTGACCCATTTATCGGGTGGCTTGGAAGACTGCTGGTTTTGAATGGGGCCCAGAGCAAAGGAGGGCTCTGGTGAAGATCCACACTGGAGGATCGGTTCCCCTGTCTCTTAATAGAACCAATGGGTTACGGCTTATCTGTGGGAGATAGGGACCCTGTGCAGCACCTTTGGTAGGCTCCAACGGGAGATTTGGGGTGCTCACCCCTAGGGTTCTGAAGCAAGACCATGCCAGCTACAGTGAAGAACTACTCACCAATTGAAAGCAGCTTCTGGCACACTATGGGGCCCAATTAGAGACTGGGTGCCTGATTATGGGGCATCAAATGATCATGTGACCAAATCTGCCTGTCCTAAACTAGATACTGGCAAGTCCACCAGGCTCAGTAGCAATTCACTGCCCAATGAAAAAGGTTTGGAGCCCAGTCTGTCCAGAGAGTACTGGTCATTTATAGGAAGAGGTGGCTGTGGCCCGCACATCTCCCACCTTGTAGCAGTGCTTCTTAGCAGACAGGAAGAAACATTTAGGTCTGGTTCACAGATGGGTCAGCTTGGTGTGTTGGTATGAGCTGGTAATAAAGTACTGCTGCACTACCATCCCACTTCAGGTGGCTCTGAAGGACAGTCACGAAGAGAATTCTTCCAGAGACCAGAGCTTCGAGCAGTACACTTGGATACTCACTTCGTAGGGAGGGAAGGGAGTGGACAGAATAGTGGCCTCAGGAAGGTGAGCACATAAACTTCTGGGTTGAGACAGATGCCTTGCTCGTTGGTCGGGGACCTGGCAAGAGCAAGAGGGGATACTGGAGACAAGGAGGTCTGGGAAAGGAGATGGACCTGTAGCACTGGACACAAGTGTGTGTATCTTTGTGCCTCATGTTCATACCCACTGCACAGGGGTCACTGGGTAACAAATTGGATGGATAGATGTCAGTCAGCTTCTGTCCTTGGCTACACTTGTGCTTGTAAGGTGAGGCTGTGAATGGAGTTGCCATGGTGGCAAGCTATGCCCACCAACACAGGCTCTTTCTTATCAAGGCTTATCTAATTATTACTGCCTATGAATTTCTGACCTGTTAGCAGTCTTAGTGCTGAGCTCCTGATATGGTACCATCCCTAGATGACTTGGTGACAGGTTCGTTACAGCAGATCCTTCCCACCCAGGAGAGAGATTGATTCATCTTTACTGGAATTGATACCGGCTCTGGATATGAGTTTGCCTTCCCTATCCACAAGGTCTTAGAGTAGCATTACTATCTAGCAGCTTAGAGAATGCTCTATTTACCAAGACGGGATCATGTATAACATTACCTTGGACCAAGAAACTCATTTTACAGTGAAAAAGGTACAGCAACGTATAGATTGCTGTGGGCTGTACCGCTTCTGTGATACCCTGTATTACCTACGAGCAGCCTAGAGCTCTGCTGGATTAGGCCCCCTGGTTCCCAGGTAGGGAACACTTCCACAAGGGAGCTTCCACTGATTCCAGGGAAGGAAGCCTCCACTGAACCAGAATCTGCAAATTCCACCAGGTCACTTTGAGCTCCTTGTGCCGGTGAACCAGCAGGCAAAGAAGGAGGGGATAATAGATCCCGATTATTAGAGGTAGATAGGGTTGCTGCTACTTAAAGGGGCAATCAGGAGTTGGCCTAGCATGGAGGACTCGCCTGGTTCTGTCTGGTTGCTTCCATGCCAAGTGATAAGAGCAGCCACAGCCTGCCAAGGGCTCAGAGCCTTCAAGGATGGAGGTCTCTTAACCTGACCAGGAGGGCCATGTGGACCAGCTGAAATGCTGGCTGACAGTGAGGGAAACCTAGAATGGGCAGAGGAGAAGGGACATGACCAATATTAGCTACAGCCTCAGGAGCAGGTGTGGCAGTGGGGACTGTATTTGTTCTACTGACACACTTATATTAAGGCTTTTGTAAAGGTCGTGACCTTCGAGACTTCACCTCAAAGAATCACGGCAGCGTGGACTTAATGTGGTGCCTGTGTAGACTGTGGGATACAAGAGCTGATGTCTTGAATGATGCCCTCAGCACACCTTTAATTGCAGTGGACTTACAGAGATGCATCTCTGGCACCTGCTGTGTGTCTTTGAACTTCCTGCCCCAGGCCTTCTCTGACATCACAGGAGCCTACCTGGCCTACTCACCAGCACAGCCTAGGTCTCTGGGGGGCAGCCTCAGGGCCTGGAGACAGGAGTCAGTGGAGGAATGGTTGGACAATCCTAAGAGGTATTCTGTACACTGCTCAGGAGGTCCGGCTGAAGGGAAGGCGTTGTTACCCAGAGCAGTAACCCGAGGAGCACACGCCTATGTCTCGATTCCTCCTTTGCTGTCCCACTCTTTTCCTCCTTCATTTCTGTTTCATGGAATCACTTCCTGAACAAACCACTTATACCCAAGTCTTTGGGTTTGAAATCACTGTCACTGTGCTGAAATGATGGTGTCGCCAGGGCTGCACTTCATTGGAGGTTCTAAGGGAGAATCCATTCCTTGTCTTTTCTGGTGGCTGCAAGCATTCCTGAGCGTGTGGCTGCATCACTCCAATCTCTGCCCCATGGTCAACACTGCTCCCACCTCTTCTGTCTGTGTAATCTCCCTCTAGCTCTCTCTCTTTTTTTAAAATAAATAAATTTATTTATTTATGGCTGCGTTAGGTCTTCGTTGCTGCATGCGGGCTTTCTCTAGTTGCGACTAGTGGGGGCTGCTCTTTGTTGCGGTGCGAGGGTTTCTCATTGCAATGGCTTCTCTTGTTGTGGAGCACGGGCTCTAGGCACACGGGCTTTAGTAGTTGTGGCATGCGGGCTTCAGTAGTTGTCACTCATGGGCTCTAGAGCACAGGCTCAGTAGTTGTGGCACACGGCCTTAGTTACTCTGGGGCATGTGGGATCTTCCCAGACCAGGGATCGAACCCGTTTCCCCTGCACTGGCAGGCGGATTCTTAACCACTGCGCCACCAGGGGAGCCCTCCCTCTAGCTCTCTTATAAACACGCTGTGATCATATTCAGGGCCAACCTGGATAATCCAGGATAATCCCCTCATCTCAAAATCCTTAATTAAATCAAATCTGCAAAGATCCTTTTTCCAAATAAGGTAACATCTACAGGTTCCAAGCATTAGGATGTGACTCTCTCTTGGGGGATCATTTTCCTGTCCTGCCACAGTCACCTACTTCTTTCCCTCACAGCTGTTGTCTGGTCATTCCCTTGTGTCCTAGACCTTGAATGTTGGAGATGAAAAGTTCTGAGTCCAGACTAATTTTTCTCCCTCGGATAGGATTTGATTTTTCTGACTGAACACTCGAAGAAGTGTGGTATATGCATGAGGGAATGATTTATTTATTCATTTAAAATGATAAGCCCTCAACATGTTAACATAAATAATATCTTACAAAAGTAGCTATTTTATAAAATAAAACTTTGATGAGAATAGTGGCATTGTTTTTTACATTTTTGCAAGTTTCTTTAGTGTCTGCTTAACTGGAGATGGCTGGTTCTCATACCTGCTTCTGCAGTCAGTCTCTTCCATGTGTTGTTTTGGTTGAAATGTGAAGAAAACCCAGCCTGACTTAGATTTGTAGTTAGAAGCAAACAATAGCTTTTTCAGATAATTGTGGATCTTCGCTGATACTACACCAAGAGTTGACAAGAGGTAGTTTCTTAGAGGTTAGTTGCAATTTGGAATTTGAAACCATATCAATGAACTTTTTTGTCTTTTATTTTTTTAGAAAAAAATTTTAATAAATTTATTTATTTATCTTTTTATTTTTGGCTGCATTGGGTCTTCATTGCTGCACATGGGCTTTCTCAAGTTGCAGCAAGTGGGTGCTACTCTTTGTTGCAGTGCATGGGCTTCTCATTGCGGTGGCTTCTCTTGTTGTGGAGTACGGGCTCTAGGCACATGGGCTTCCATAGTTGTGGTGCACGGGCTCAATAGTTGTGGCTCACGGGCTCTAGAGCGCAGGCTCAGTAGTTGTGGCGCACGGGCTTACTTGCTCCGTGGCATGTGGGATCTTCCTGGACCAGGGCTCGAACCCATGTCCCCTGCATTGGCAGGTGGATTCTTAACCACTGCACCACCAGGGATGTCCCATTTTTCGTCTTCTGCTAAATCAAAATCTATTGTTCTGTCTTGCATGCAGAATGGGTCTTTTAGTTGTGCATAATTTTAAAACATGCATTCATTTGTCATTTGCAAAATACTGGTTCCCAGAGTTATATAGATCTTCCAAATTTTGACAGATTTTATTATATAATATTTTTAAAAATCACACTTGTTAATGTCACCACCAATCTCATCAGAAAAATATTTAAATATTGAGAAACTTTAAGCTCATGATGATAGACACATGTTTTCCAAAAATCTAAGTTTTGCTTAAAAGCACAAATTTTATCATTGGCAACAAATACTATCAGTTGTTTTCCATGAAGTGACACACTCACTTTATTCATTTTTGAGAAAGTGTTTGCCATTTCCATGAAGTGACACACACACTTCATTCATTTTTGAGAAAGTTTGCCAAACACCCAAGTCAGAATAACCATAGTTTGTCAATTTTCTTTCAAGTAAAAACAGTGTTTTGTGGAGGGATGTCTGCAACATGGCAAATTGAGACCTTCCCTTTGTCTCTCCCCTTCAATCTACAACCAGTAAAACATTCACAGTGCTAAAAGTGTGCCTCTGCCCCATACACTAGGGTGCTGGCGAATTCCACACTTCTGTACATCTGAAGGTGGGTGGACTGGAGCCCATAGAGGAGGTAGAACTGGGGGAACAGTGGGGTGGTGCCTGCAGTCCTGGATTCCCACCTGCAGCAGCTGAGCCTGCAGCCCCAGAGAACTTGGCAGTAGCAGGGGAGGTGACGCATGTGACTCCATCACCCCAGCCACCGTGGCAGCCATAGGCAACTGGCAGTGTTGGCCATGAGGCCTGGGATCCCATCCCTTCAGCTGCAGAGGGGCCCATGACTCCCCCGACCCTGCAGTGACAGAGCCTGTGCACCTTACAGTGGACATGCCAGGGGTACCTGTGCAACATTGGCTCCCCCCACCCAAACCCTCCCCCGGCAGTGGCAGAATCTGCGGCCCAGGGGATCCCAGGCAAAATGGAAGAGCCCACTCTCCTGGTGCCCCAGGAAGCAATACTAGCCACGCTGGCAGCAGCAAGATGCCAATGACTCCAGAGGTACAAGAAGTGATCATGAGGGCACAGGGCGACACCCCTGGCAGAGGCGGTGGAGGGTGGAAAGTGCTGACTCTCAAATATAACAAGAGGCAGCTCAGACTCACGCAGAAGCTGTTTGCTATTTCACATGCACTGGCAGAGGAACAACTTAGCAAGCACCACGAAGAGCCATGGTAACACTGCACCGCAAAAAGAAAATGACAGTTCTCCAGAAACCAAACTTAAAATCATGGAATATTGTGATCTACCTGTTAGCTGTCATGAAGAAAATCAATGAGCTGCAAGAAAACTCGTAAAGGTAGTTAAATAGGCTCAGGAAGAAAATTAATGAACCGAAGGAATACTTTACCAAAGAGATTGAAACTCTAAAACAAAACCAAACAGAAATTCTGGAGCTGAAGAACTCAATAAATGAGATGAAGGATGCATTAGAAAGAATTGGAAATAGAGCAGACCATATGGAAGAGAGAAACAGCAAGAGCTAAAACAGAAATCTAGAAATGATACAAATATAAGAGGCAAGAGAAATAAAATATTTTTAAAATGATAAAATTATTTTTTTTGAGGCAAGGAATACAACTTTTTTCGGAAAGCCAGCAGACCGAGAAGATGGCAGACTAACGTCTCAAAATAACCATCTTATTGGGGTCTGGATGCCAGTTTCTTTGATAGAATCAGAGAGGGAAGTAAATTAACAAGGGCAAGACATCTAGAATGGCCACAGCCTTGGACGTGTTAGTTTCTCCTTTCTTGCAGCCATTCACTGGTGGGCAGGGTTCCCGGAGGTGGGGCATTAGGTATGATTATAATAACAAAGGCAATGAAAAGCAAAGGCTAAAGTCAAAGAAACAGATCCAACATGGAGTGAAAATTGGCTCTTCCCTGTTATGGATATACAAGTCCATGAAGTTAAGAGAACACCTAATTACCTCAATGCAAAATGACCTTCTCCAAGACACATTATATCAAAATTGTCAAAAGTCAATAACAAAGAATTTTGAAGGTAGCTGGGGAAAAAAGATGTTAACCTACATAGGAACCTCCATTAATTTATCAGCAGATTTCTCAGAAGAAACTCTACAGGCCAGGAGGGAGTGGAATGATATTCTCAAAGTACTGAAAGATATAAACCGTCACCCAAGAATACTTTATCCAGCAAAGTTATTCAAATAAGAAGGGAAATAAAGACTTTCCGAGACAAACAAAAGCTGAGGAAGTTCATTAATACTAGACCTAATGGTTAAGCAACAAGTTTGCACTGTGTAGCTCAGGGAACTATATTCAATATTCTGTAATAAACCATAGGGGGAAAGAATATGAAAGAGTGTACTGATACATATGTATAACTGAGTCACTTTGCTGTGCAGCAGAAATTAACACAACATTGTATTCGACTATACTTCAATTAAAAAACCCCCAAACAAACAACCCACTAGATCTGCCTTACAAGAAATGTTGAAAGGAGCTCTTTTACCAGAAGCAAAAAGGCTAAAGTACACAAAACTTCAAGTAAGGTGATAAAGAGACAGAATCAGAAAATTGCAACCCTTTATCAGAATAGGTTTTAAAACACTTTATTATCAGAATCAGAAAATTGCAACCCTTTATCAGAATAGGGTTTTAATCACGTTATCATAGCATAAATGTTAAAGGGGGGAAAGAAGAAAAAAAACTATGGCTACTTCAATTTGGTAACAAACTCACAACATAGAAAGAGATAATTTGAGACAACAAAAACACAAAAGGGGAAGAGGAAAACGACAGAACCCATGTAGGTAAATGAAGATAAGATGCTATCAGCAGAAGAAAGACCATTTTATCTCAGAAACATTTTATACAAACCTCATGATAACGACAAAACATAAATCTAGAGCAGAGACATGAAACAAAAAAGAGGAAACTGAGAAAAACGTAAGAGAAAACCACCAAACCAAAATGGCAGACAGAAACACAAGAAAAAAGAAACAATGGAGGTGTAGAGCAACCAGAAAACAAGAAATAAAATGGCAATACTAAGTTCTCAGCTATCAATAATCACCCTAAATATAAATGGGTTGATGTCACCAATCAAAATACACAGAGTGGATTAAAAAATAAGACCCAACTAAAGCTTCCTCCAGGAGGCTTACCTCAGCTCTGAAGACACACATAGGCTCACAGTGAAGGAATGAAAGATGACGCTCCAAACAAATGGCAGCCAGAAGAAAGGGGGTGCAGCCATATTCATATCAGACAAAATAGACTTCAAGCCCAAAAAGGTAACAAGACACAAAAATGGATAGTATATGATGATGAAGGAGGCTGCTCATCAAGAAGACATAACATTATTAATATATATGCACCTAACATGGGAGCACCAAAATATTTAAAACAAACATTAACAGACCTAAAGGGAGAAATTGACAGTAACACAATGATGGTAGGAGATTTTAACACCCACTTAACATCAACGGATAGTTCACCCATACAGAAAGTCAACAAGGACACAGTGGCCTTAAATGAAACATTGGACCAGATGGATTTGATAGATTTGTACAGAACATTCCATCCAAATGCAGCAGAAAACACATTCTTCTCAAGTGCACATGGAACTTTCTCAAGAATAGACCGTATGTTGAGACACAAAACAAGTGTCAATAAATTTAAGAAGATTGGAATCATATCAAGCAATTTTCCAATCCAATGGTATGAAACTAGAAATCAACTACAAGAAGAAAGCTGGGAAGATCACAAATATGTGGAGACTGACCAACATGCTACTGAACAACACTGAGTCAACGAAAAAAATCAAAGCAGACATAAAACAATACCTGAAGACAAATGAAAATAAGAATACGACATATCAAAATCTATAGGTAGTATAGTCATTTTCATAATATTGATTCTTCCAATCCAAGAACATAGTATATCTCTCCATCTGTCTGTGTCATCTTTGATTTCTTTCATCAGTGTTTTATAGTTTTCTGAGTACAGGTCTTTTGCCTGCTCAGGTAGGTTTATTCCTAGGTATTTTATTCTTTTTGTTGCAATGGTAAAGGGGATTATTTCCTTAATTTCTCTTTCTGATCTTTCATTGTTAGTGTATAGGGATGCATGGTAGTGTATATATGTCAATCCTAATCTCCCAGTTCGTCCCACCCTCCCCTTCCCTCACTGTGTCCATATGCCTGCTCTCTATGTCTGTGTCTCTATTCCTTCCCTGGAAATAGATTCATCTGTACCATTTTTCTAGATTCCACATATATGCATTAATATATGATATTTGTTTTTCTCTTTCTGACTTACTTCACTCTATATGACAGAATCTACGTCCATCCACATCTCTACAAATGACCCAATTTCATTCCTTTTTATAGCTGAGTAATATTCCATTGTATATAGGTACCACATCTTCTTTATACATTCATCTGCCATAATGAACACTGAGGTACATGTGTCATTTCAAATTACGGTTTTCTCAGGGTATATGCCCAGTAGTGGGATTGCTGGGTCATATAGTAGTTCTAGTTTTAGTGTTTTAAGGAACCTCCATACTATTCTCCACAGTGGTTGTATCAATTTACATTCCCACCAAGAGTGCAAGAGGGTTCCCTTTTCTCCACACCCTCTCCAGCATTTGTTGTTTGTAGATTTTCTGATGATGCCCATTCTAAATGGTGTGAGGTGATACCTCATTGTAGTTTTGATTTGCATTTCTCTAATAATTAGTGATGTTGAGCATCTTTTTATGTGCCTGTTGGCCATCTGTATGTCTTCTTTGGAGAAATGTCTATTTAGGTTCTGCCCATTTTTTGACTGGGTTATTTGTTTTTATGTTATTGAGCTGTATGAGCTGTTTGTATATTTTGGAGATTAATCCCTTGCCTGTTGCTTCATTTGTACATATTTTCTCCCATTCTCAGGGTTGTCTTTTTGTCTTGTTTATGGTTTCCTTTGCTGTGCAAAAGTTTTTAAGTTTAACTAGGTCCCATTTGTTTATCTTTATTTTTATTTTCATTACTCTAGGAGCTGGGTCGAAAAAGATCTTGTTGTGGTTTATGTCAAAGAATGTTTTTCCTAAGTTTTCCTCTAAGAGTTTTATAGTGTCTGGTCTTACATTTAGGTCTTTAATCCACTTGGGGTTTATTTTTGTGTATGGTGTTAGGGAGTGTTCTAATTTCATTCCTTTACATGTAGCTGTCCAGTTTTCCCAGCACCACTTATTGAAGAGGCTGTCTTTTCTCCATTGTATATCCTTTCCTCCTTTGTCATAGATTAGGTGACCATAGGTGCGTGGGTTTATCTCTGGGCTTTCTAGCCTGTACCGTTGATCTATATTTCTGTTTTTGTGCCAGTACCACACTGTCTTGATTACTGTAGCTTTGTAGAATAGTCTGAAGTTGGGGAAACTGATTTCTCCAGCTCCGTTTTTCTTTCTCAAGATTGCTTTGGCTATTCAGGGTCTTTGACATATACACACTACCATGTGTAAAATAGGTAGCTAGTGGGAACCTGCTGTATAGCACAGGGAGCTCAGCTCAGTGCTCTGTGAGTGCTCTCAGTGCTCTGTGAGCTCAGTGCTCTAGATGGGTGGGATGGCGGGTGGGAGGGAGGTCCAAGAGGGAGGGGATATATGTATATATATAGCTGGTTCACTTCATTGTACAGCAGAAACTAACACATTGTAAAGCAATTATACTCCAATAAAAAAAATTTTTTTTTAATCTATGGAGTGGGACTTCCCTTGTGGTCTCGTGGTAAAGAATCTGTCTTCCAATGCAGGGGACACGTGTTGATCCCTGGTTGAGGAACTAAGATCCCATGTGCAGCAGGACAACTAAATCCATGTGCTGCAACTACTGAGCCCAGGCTCCTCAACTAGAAAGCCCATGTGCTGCAAACTACAGAGCCCACACGCTCTGGAGGCTGTGTGCCACAACTAGAGAGAAGAAACCCTCATGCCACAACTAGAGAGAAGCCTGAGTGCTGCAACAAAGAGCCCACGCACTGCAATGAAAATCCCATGTGTTGCATCTAAGACCTGATGCAGCCATAAATAAATAAATAAATAAATAAAGGAATTCTAAAAAAAATCTATGGGGTGCAGCAAAAACATAGTTTATAGCAGTATAGGTCTACCTCAAGACACAGAAAAATCTCAAATAAACAATCTAACTTAAAGGAACTAGAAAAAGAAGAACAAACAAAACCCAAAGTCAGTAGAAGGAAGGAAATAATTAAGAGCAGAGCAGAAAAAAATGAAGTAGAGACAAAAAGATAATAGTAAACACCAGTGAAACTAAGAGGCAGCTCTTTGGAAAGATAAACAAAGTTGACAAAGATCTATCCAGGCTCACTGAGAAAAAAAGAGAGAAGACTCTGATAAATAAAATCAGAAACGAAAGAGGAGAACTAATGGATACCTCAGAAATACAAAGGATTATGAGAGAATATTATGAATAGCTATGTGCCAACAAAGTAGACAACCTAGAAGAAATGGACAAATCATTGGAATCATACATCCTTCCAAGACTGAATCATGAAGAAATAGAAAATCTGAATAGGCTGATCACTACTGCAGAGATTTAAACAGTAATCAAAAAGCTCCCCCCCAGGGGCTTCCCTGGTGGTGCAGTGGTTGAGAGTCCGCCTGCTGATGCAGGGGACACGGGTTCGTGCCCTGGTCCGGAAAGATCCCACGTGCCGCGGAGTGGCTGGGCCCATGAGCCATGGCCGCTGAGCCTGCGCGTCCGGAGCCTGTGCTCCGCAACGGGAGAGGCCACAACAGTGAGAGGCCCGCGTACCGCTAAAAACAAAAAAGCTCCCCCAAAACAAAAGTCCAGGACCAGATGGCTTCAAAGGTAAATGCTACCAAACATTCAAAGAATATTTAATACCTATTCATCTCAAAGTACTCCAAAAAACTGAAGAGGTGGGAATGCTTCCTAACTCATTTTATAAGGCCAACATCACCCTGATTCCAAAACCAGGCAAAGACAATACAAAAAAAGAAAATTACAGGCCAACATCTCTGATGAACACAGATTGAAAAATCCTCAACAAAACACTAGAAAACCAATACAATAATACATTAAAAGGATCATACACCACTATCGAGTGGGACTTATCCCAGGGAGGGAAGGATGGTTCCATGTCCACAAATCAATCAATATGATACACCACATTAACAGAATGAAGGATAAAGATCATACGATTATCTCAATAGATGCCGAAAAAGCATTTGACAAGATTCAACACCCATTTATGATACAAAAAAAAAAAATCTCAATAAAGTGAGCATTGAAGGAATGTACCTCAACATAATAAAGGCATATATGATGAGCCCACAGCTAACATCATACTCAATGGTGAAAAACTGAAAGCATTACCTCTAAAATCAGAAAAAAGACAAGGATGCCCACTCTCGCCACTCTTATTCAGCACAGTATTGGAAAACCTAGCCAGAGCAGTGAGGCAAGAAAAAGAAATTAAAGGCACCCAAATTGGAAAGGAAGAAGTAAAACTGCAGTATTTGCAGGTGACATGATTTTATATATAGAAAACCCTAAAGACCCCACTAAAAAATATTAGAAATAATAAACAAATAGGGAGGAACAAGATAAGCGTAGGGGATTAAGAGGTACAGACTACTAAGTATAAAGTAAATAATCTACAAGGATCTATTGTACAGGGACTATAGCCAATATTTTATAATAACTATAAATAGAGTATAACCTTTAAAATCGTGAATCACTATGTTGTACACCTGAAACTTATATGTAAATCAATATACCTCAATAAAAAAGAAATCAAATAAAATGGGGAAAATATATATTTCAGTGAAAACATTTCTGTGAAGGTGCAAGGAGTTTTAACTTTAGCTTCCTGATAATACAGTGGGATTTTTTAAATTTTCTAGAAAAAAAGAAATAATAAATACAGTAATCTTGTGGGGCACAAAATCAACACACAAAAATCTGTTGCATTTAGGGGATTCCCTGGAGGTCCAGTGGTTAGGACTCTGTGCTTTTACTGCCAAGGCCCAGGTTTGATCCCTGGTTGGGGAAGTAAGATCCCACAAGCCACACGGCACTACCAAAACAAAAACAAAAACAAAACCTATTGCATTTCTATATGCTAACAATAAGCTAACAGAAAGAGAAATTAAGAAAACAATTCCATTTCACTTATTTCTGTTTTTTCCTTCTAATTCATTGGTTCTTCTCCTCCCTTCCAGGCTTTTACATTTAGTTTTTTTTTTTAATATTTATTTATTTATTTGGCTGTGTCAGGTCTTAGTTGCGGCATGCTGTTCTCCATTGAGGCATATGGGATCTTTCATTGCGACATGCAGGCTTCTCTCTAGTTGTGGCATGTGGGTTTTTCTCTCTCTAGTTGTGGTGCATAGGTTCCAGGGCACATGGGCTCTGTAGTTTGTGGCACACGGGCTCTCTCACTGAGGCGCACAGGCTCAGTAGTTGTGGCGTGCAGGCTTAGTTGCCCCACAGCATGTGGGATCTTAGTTTCCTGACCAGGGATCGAACCTGTGTCCCTTGCATTGGTAGGAGGATTCTTTACCACTGGACCACCAGGCAAGTCCCTAGTTTATTTTTGTTTTTATATTAAAATTCATCTCTTGAGACAGCCTGTAGTTGGGTCTCACTTTTTTATGCAGTCTAACAATCTCTGCATTGTAATTTAAGTGTTTAGAAGATTTCCATTTAATGTAATTATTGACATTTTGGCTTTAAACCAACCATCTTGCTATTTGCTTTATATTTGTCCCATCTTACCTTTGTTTTATTTCTCTTCCTTTTTGCTTTCTTTTGTATTAAACAAACATGTTTCAGAATTCCATTTTATCTCCACTCTTAGCTAACTAACTATATCTCTGTGATTTTTTTTTTTTTTTTTTTTTTGGCCACGCCACGCAGCATGCGAGATCTTAGTTCTCCCACCAGGGATTGAACCCATGCCCCCTGCATTGGAAGCATGAAGTCTTAACTACTGGACCTCCAGGGAAGTCCCTCTATGATTTTTAATGTGTATTCTCTTGAGTTTGTAGTATGCATTTTTAGATTATCATAGTTTACCCTCAAATAAAAATATACTATCTCACATATAAGAACCTTACAACAGTGTATTTCCTATTCCCCCTCCCCCCCTTTGTGCTGTTGTTGTTGTATGTTTTACTTACACATGTGTTTTAAACTCTATAGTACATTGCTGATTTTAAAAATGTATACAGTCAATTATATTTTAAAGAAATTCAAGCATGAAAAAAGTCTTTTAGGATTACCCTCAGTCCTCTTTATTCCTTTGTGTACACCCAAGTTCTCCTCAGATGTGTTTCATTCATTCTAAATAACTTATTTTAATATTCCTTGTATTGCAGATATGCTAGTGAAAAATTATCTCAGATTTTGTATGTCTGTTGTTGTCTTTATTTCACCTTCACTTTTTGGAGGATGTTTTCACTGCATGTAGAATACTAGGTTGAAAATGTTTTCCTTTTAACAATTTAAGGATGTCATTCCATTTATTGTGGTTTACATTGTTTGTGATGAGAAATCAGCAAAAATTCTTATCTTTGTTTCCTGATATGCATGCATCTTTTTTTCTGGCTGTTTTTAATACTTTTTTTTTTATCATAAATTTTCAGCTACTAGATTATTATATGTTTTGAAGTAGTTTATTTTGTATTTTTCCTGCTTGGGATTTGTTGAGTATTTTGGACCTGTGGGTTTATAGTTTTCAAAACATTTGGAAAAATTTCAGCCATTATTTCTTTCAATACTTTTGTGTGTGTCCTTACCCTTTGTGCGTGTCTCCAATTATACAGTTGTTAGACTGCTTGATATTTTCCCAGAGATCAATGAGGCTTGTTAATTTTTTTTCAATGTTTTTTCTCTCTGCTTCAATTTGGATAGTTTCTATTACTCTGTTTTCATGTTCACTTATCTTTTCTTCCTCAGTGTCTAACCCACTGTTAACCTCATCTAGTAAAATTTTCATTTCATATATTGAGTTTTCATCTCTCAAAATTCCATTTGATTCTTTTTTATGTCTTCCATTTCTTTGCTCACTGTGTTGATGTTTTCTATAAATCCATGAGTATATTTATAATAGTTGTTCTAAGTCCATGTCTATTAATTCCATGATTTCTGTCCTTTCTGATTCTGTTTTGACTGATTTTTTGCCTCCAGATTTTTCCTGGTTCACTGAAGGTCTGGGATTTGTTGTTGTTGTTGCAGGACAGAAGTGCTTGGGTTTCATTATCCTCCTCTAAAGGGTATTGTAGTTGGTTTTGGAAGTCAGTTAAGTTTCTTGTGGATCAGCTTGATTCTTTTCAGGTTCATTTTAAAACTTTGTAAGCATCAGTCTAAAGTGTTCTTTACTCTGGGGTTAGTCTAGCCCTACTGAATGTGACAGTGTTCAGTATGTCTCACCACTTAGCTATTGGATCTTGACCTTCCCCCAGTCCTACATGAGCTCTGGGAATTTTATAGATTACAGTTTCCCAATAGCTTTTCTTTATCCAGCCTTATGGAATTTTATTCTACGTAAGCACAACTGAGTATTTACTAAAACTTCGGGGGATCCTATTGTAGATTTCTGCAACTCTTT
>NW_006780611.1:182558-183718 GCF_000442215.2 Lipotes vexillifer | reverse complement strand
TACACTGAAGTCTGGAAGTGCCTCCATTTGGAGAACCAGTGAAAACCAGGGCAATCATAGGCTTTATGTAATTTGCTTCCTTTCTCTCAGGGATCACAGTCCTGTGCTGTCCTTTGTCCAATGTCTGAAAATAGTTGCTTCCAATATTTTGTTTACTTTTCTGGACTTTTCCCCCTTTGGCAGGTGGGCAAGTCCAATAGCTGTTATTCCATAATGGCTGGAAGCCATTTAAAAAATCATAATTAATTGTTGGATGTTATAAAATTCACATTGACTACTGAAGCCCACGTGCCTAGAGCCAATGCTCCACAACAAGAGAAGCCACCACAATGAGAAGCCCGCACACCACAATGAAGAGTAACCCTGACTCGCCGCAGCTAGAGGAAGCCTGTGCGCAGCAACAAAGACCCAACACAGCCAAAAATAAAAATAAATAAACAAATAAGTTTATTTTTTAAAAAATCATGAGATGATCATGCAATTTTTCTCTCTCTGTCCATGAATGTGTTGAATTACCATTGAAAATGAAAGTGGGATGTTGAGACATTCTTGGATTTCTCTGTTAAACCCATGTGATCAGGATGCATTTACAAAAATAAACTGTTGAATTTCATTAGCTAATATTTTGTTGGGACTTTTGCACATGCTAGTAAGAGAAGTGGACATATAATTTATTAATTTTCTTGAGCTATTCTTTTTTTTATAATGCTGCTTTTTTAAAATGAATTTATTTATTTAATTTATTTATTTTTGGCTGTGTTGGGTCTTCATTGCTTCACGCAGGCTTTGTCTAGTTGTGGCGAGCAGGGGCTACTCTTCGTTGCTGTGTGCGGGCTTCTCATTGAGGTGGCTTCTTTCATTGCAGAGCATGGGCTCTAGGCATGCAGGCTTCAGTAGTTGCAGCACGCAGGCTAAGTAGTTGTGGCTCAAAGGCTCTAGAGCACAGGCTCAGTAGTTGTGGCGCACGGGCTTAGTTGCTCCACTGCATGTGGGATCTTCCCGGACCAGGGCGTGAACCCACGTCCCCTGCATTGGCAGGCAGATTCTCAACCACTGCGCCACCAGGGAAGCCCTCTTGAGCTATTCTTATCACGTTGTAGCTTCATAAAATGAATGGAGATGTAATATGGTGAGATAGATTCCTACATAGAATTTCCTGC
>NW_006780611.1:170636-182053 GCF_000442215.2 Lipotes vexillifer | reverse complement strand
CCTGCTGAAAATGGTTAAAAATCCAGGATAAACTATTTTCTAAAGAAGTGTTTTCTAAGATCATTGATGATCTAGTAAGAAAACAGGGATTAAATAAGACAGGAGCCCAGAGGGACAAGTGGAGCACCGCACATTGCTTTTGATCAGGGCATTTGGTGAACCAAGAAAACTTGGATTTGGGATTTTATAGCCTATGCCATGTTGACTAGTGCCCCCCCCCCCGCACCAATTCATATCCACTCAGAACCTCAGAATGTGATTTTGTTTAGACATAGGGTATTTGCAGATGAAATTAGTTAATATAAGGTCATACTGGATTAGGTTGGTGACACCAGTCACCTAATCCAATGACTGGTGTCCTTATAAGAAGAGGGAAATTTGGACACAGACAAACATAGGAGAGAAGGTCACGTGACAGTGGAAGCAGAGATTAAAGTGATGCATCCGCAAGCCGAGGAAAGCCAGCAACCACCAGAAGCTAGGAACAGGCAAGAAAGAGCCCTTCCCTAGTGTCTTTGGAGAGAGCATGGCCTGCTGACTGTGCAGAGAACAGTCTGCTTGATTTTGAGCTTCTAGACTCCAGAACTGTGAGAGAATAAATTTCTGTTGTTTTAAGCCACCAAGTTAGCAGTACTTTTTATGGCAGCCCTAGGAAACTAATATGTAATCTTTGAGATGTACAGAACAGATATAAAGCACAGAGCCCACCCAGGAGGAGACCTCTGAGCCTGTTTCCCGACCTGTGCAGCGGGGCCCCGGCCACCTGCCCAGAAGGGCTGTCGTGAGGATTAAATGCCCCCGCCACTGGCCCAGCATCCTGCAGGCCCAGTCCCAGGTCCGGGCCTCGCTGCCCTCACCTGTGAAGCGGGTACCGGCCTCCTTCACACGCCGGGAGGAGGAGAAAGTGAGGACACAAGGCACACGGTCCGTAAACAAAACACCGCCAGGATTGGAGGGACGAAGTAGAGATAGGCTCTGTCTTTCGAGGACTGTGAAGAAAATTGACAGCTTCGGATCTGGGGGCAAAGTGAAATTGTGTGTGTGTGTGTGAGAGAGACAGAGATGGAGACAGAGACAGAGACAGAGAGAGAGAGACAGAGGCAGAGACACAGAGACAGAGATGAGAAAGAGATGCTGAACATTTAGAACAAGAAGCTGGTCCTTACATGGGTTGCAGCTCAAATTCATACAGTCAGGGTGGTCCAAGAAACCTCAGTGGGCATTAAATATAGAATGATCTCAGGTTTGTAATTCTGTAGGTGCCTGGTAGAAGCAAACGGAGATTCTCTCTGCAGGTACTCACTTTCTTCTTGGGCCTCAGAGTTTTCCATAAATACAATGCCAAGTCTAACAAGCACCTCTAAGTTAAAAAAGGTAATTAAACAGAAACATAATGAGAAATCATGGCAGCAAGCCAGCAGTAACCACAGATAGCACGTTTCAAATAATGAAATTATCAAACAGATTATAAAATGCCTATGTTCAATATAGTAATAAAAGGCAAGTTTGAAAATATGTGCAGAAACTAAAAAAACTATAATGAATAATCAAGCAGCTTGAGAAAAATTTCCAAATGGAAGTTCTAAAATAAAAGTTTTAATTTAGTAAAAAATGTTAATTGAATTTTAATTTTAACTAAATTTAAAACTCAGTATACAGCTTTAAGAGCAGATTATAAACAGTTAAAGACAGAGTTAGTGAACTAAAAGATAAATGTGAAGAAATTAACCTGAATATTGCATGGAAGGACATAGAGATGGAAAACATGGAAGAAAGGTTAGGAAATATGGAGGCTTGAATGAGAAGGTCCGTCCATCGTGAGTCTGTTGGAATCCCAGAAGGAGGAGAGATGGAACGCAGCAGAGGCAATATTTGAAGAGATAACAGCTGTGCAATTTCTAAACTGATGAAAGAGAAGTCATATGGTGAAGACGCTCTGTGAACCTCAGTCAGAAAAAATAAACCCCCGCCCCCCGCCCGATGCACCGCATCGGAACATCAGAGCACCGAAGGCAGGGAAGGAAGTCCTAAATGCGGCTGCAGAGGAAGGGAACTTACTTTCAAGGAAGTGGCACACAGAGAGGTGATTCCTCATAGCAACAAGGGAACTCAGAGGAAGACACCGGGTGATGATGGAAATGAACTACCTGACCTAGAATTCTATATCCAGTAAAAACATCTTTCAGGAGATAGGGCAAAGTAAAGACATGTTTAGACAAACTGAGAGTTTACCTCCCACAGCTCTCAATCAGGAAAATTCTGAAGAATGTACTCAGGCAAAAGGAGTCTTTTAAGACATTTATTTATTATTTTGAGGGAAGTTTTAACATTTTCATTTTATATACAAAGAGCTTGCATTGTTTCTGCATAGGGTAGATGTCCTCGATGACACATTCAAGGAAGTTCACTTAGTCCAGCTCCATTTATGAAGCTGATATCCTTCGCATACTAGCAGAAACACTGGTGGCACATATTGAGGCCGTATTTCCAGATCAGACCAGGCCGGTTTGAGCAGACGTGGCAAGAGTGAGAGCCTTGTCGAATTTTCTCCGATGGCTCCAGTAGAGCTGCTGGTGACCCATCTTGCTTTCTTGGCTGCAACGAAGCAAAAAGCTAGACATTTAGATTTCAGAGATTGTTATTATTTCCTCGTAACAATCCCTTTAAAAAAAAGTTTCAAGTCCGATTCATTGTCATAATAGTTTTCCTCATTGGTAGAAATCTGTTTTCCAAAAGGTATAACTATTTGTAAGCATTCTTTCTTAAACCAAAAGAAGGACATTTTAACTGTCCTTTCCTTTAAGGCATAACAGTACTGAAAACCCCATGGCTTTGGATCACTTATGTGAACAGAGATGAGAATATACCATTTATTTTTAACACTAGATTATGCTTGTTTGCTGTTGGAAATGATCCAGAAGAGAAGAACTTGATGATTCCAGAAAGGAGTTTAATTTAAAGCAAGGAACTTGAGTTGGCAATGAGAAAAGTGGGAGGATCGGGCTTCCCTGGTGGCGCAGTGGTTAAGAATCCGCCTGCCAACGCAGGGGACACGTGTTTGAGCCCTGGTCTGGGAAGATTCCGTGAGCCGCGGAGCCACAGCTACTGAGTCCACGCTCCTATAGCCTGTGCTCCGCAACAAGAGAAGCCACCACAATGAGAAGGCTGTGCACCGCAACTGAAGAGTAGCCTTCACTAGCCGCAAGGAGAGAAAAGCCCGCACGCAGCAACGAAGACCAAATGCAGCCAAAAATAAATAAATAAAATAAAATAAACAAATTTATTTTTTAAAAAGTGAATGTTAAAAAGAGAAGTGGGAGGATCAATGGATTGGAGATCTGTGTTGCGTTTATAACATGGACCCCCAGTTCTTTGACACTCGTCCCATTAAGAGGTGGGTCTATGACTGCTCTCTTGAATCTGGATGGGATCGTGACTGCTTTGACCAATAGGAAGCCATATGACTTCCAAGGCCAAATCAGAAAAGGCCATGCAGCTGACCCCTGACCCTCCTAGTACAGTCACTCTGGGAGAAGCTAGCCATTATGTAAGAAGTCCAACTATCCTGAGACTTCCATGCTGGAGAGGTCAGGTGTACGTGCTGGTTGACAGCCCCAGCTGAGCTCCCAGTCAACAGTCAGTACCAACTGTCAACTTTGCAAGTGGGCCATCTTCGACATCTAGCCCGGCTTACCTCCAGCTGTAACCAAAGTGCATGAGAAACCCCAGACAAGAGCTTCCCATTGGAGTCCTTCCCAAATTTATGACCCCCAAACTGTAAGCAGAGTAAAGTGGTTGTCTTAATTCTCTAAATTTGGTGGTAATTTGCTACACAGCAATAGTACCTGGAATAAGTTTCTTTATTTTTTTCTCCCCTGGCCCTGCTGTGCAGCTGGTGGGATCTTAGTTCCCCGATCAGGGATCGAACCTGGGCCCTTGGCAGTGAGAGCACAGAGCCCTAACCACCGGACCGCCAGGGAATTCCCTGGAATAAGTTTCTTAGGGAGTCAAAGAATTGTGAGTGTCACGGTAATACCATAAGAAAGTGAGAAAAATAGGAGGCAATCATCAGAGAATTGGGGGCTTAAAATCAAGACTCAGGAGGCGGTGAAGTTACTGGTTTTGACAGTATTCCCAACAAGGTGTGGCTCTTAAGCTTTTCTTTCTTTTAAAAACTATTTATTTATTTATTTATTTTGGCTGTGCCTGGCCTTAGCTGCAGCACACAGGATCTTCATTGCAGCATGTGAACTCTTTAGTTATGGCATGCGGGATCTAGTTCCCTGACCAGGGATCGAACCCCAGCCCCCTGCACTGGGTGCACAGAGTCTTACCCACTGGACCACCAGGGAAGTCCCTCTTAAGCTTTTCATTTTTAGCTATTGGCATTTTTATTTTGTTTGTGATCTCGGTGCTATGTGAGTAGAGTAAAAGATAGAAGGTTTGCATTTATTTATTTTCTAATCTATGAGAAAATTGTCAGAAAGTATCCTCTGACGTGTTAGGATTCATCTGTCGTGAGGATTGCTGAGAGTGTGTTGCTCTTTCAGTTTCCCACGTAAGTCCAGTCGATTTTGTGTTTTGTACCAGGTGTACCATTAGTGGGTCATAGACCACCAGACCTGATCAGGAGTCAAGGGTGTTGGATGGGTCACTTATGTGGATGCCCAAGTTAATCGGTTTGATGACAAGACTCGAGATAGAAAGGAAATCTGGGAAGTTTGGGTCACAACTCTTTGTGAGTCCAGCCCGGATCGGCACTCCTTGGGCAGCTGCCTCTGCCCAGCACTGATCAGCACCCGTCGGGGAAACAGCTCCTCCAGTCCCAGTCAGCACGTTTTAGGGAGAAATCTCCGTGGGCCCAATCAGCACCCTTTGTGGGACAGCTCCGACCAGCCCTGGTCAGCACCCAGACGTGGACAGCTCCTCCAGCTGCCCAGTCTCAGTCTGAATCACTCAGAGCCAGGCTTGGGACCCCAGCTCTTCTGTTCTGACTCCTTGGGACGCCAGCGCAGCTCCTGGGGCTGCACCCACCACTCCACCAGGCCCCGTCCCACCCCACACCCGAAAGTCAGTTAACCAGAGGTGTGCGGACCGACTTCCCCACAGCAAGTCCCTCATTTAAACTCTCACCATACGAACTGATCCCCCATCCCCACTAATCCGCTTCTCACCTGCCCCCACCCCGAAAAAACCAACCGCAGCCCGATTCTCCCCCAACCCGAGCCTCTTAGTCAAACCATCTGTCTCCTCCAACCAGCTTCCCCGCAGTCCCCTTCGCCCTCCTCCCGGGCCCGCCCTCCTCCCTCCCCCCCGGGCTCGCGCTGCCGCGGTGTCCTGGCGTCGAGGTGTGCTGGCGGCGGGGTGTCGCAGGGCGTGTCACGAGGTGACTTGGGGCGGGCTGAGGGCGGGCGGGAGGGAGCGACGAAGGGCGTGCGGGCTGTCGCTCCGGGCACCCCTCCCCCGCCGCAGTCGGCGGACCTTTCCCCGGAGAAGATGGCGGATCGGGCGGAGATGTTTTCTCTTTCCACCTTTCACTCGCTGTCGCCGCCAGGCTGCAGGTACGCACTTGGGCGCCCCGGGCCTCGGCAGGCCCTTCCCTTCGTACAGCACCCCCTCTGACCCAGTCCCCAGGCTTCTCCGACCCGACCCTGCTACCACCCCCCCGTCGCTTTTGGGGGCCCAAGCCCCAGACCCCCCGCTCTGGTCCTGAGGCCCGTGGTTCCGGCTCCTCGCCCCCCCGCCCCTCGGTTTCGGGTCTCTCCATTTTTGTCCTCCCCTTATGCCCGTCCTCCAGCCCCAGTGACCGCCCCCAGCCCCAAAGTCCTGCTGGGATCCAGGGCTGCACCCAGCCTGAACAGCCGGCCCCTCTAAGGTGGAGGTCCTCCAAGGTGGAGGTCCTCAGGGGTCGAGGGCGGAGCCTCTGAGGGGTGGGCTGCCTGCGCAGGTCGCTGAGCACACACTCTGTGCTTGGCAGTGTCCTTCTGGCCTTGTTGGACCTCTGGTGGAAGCCCGGCCTGGTCTGTAGGGCTCTGGGAGGGAGAGAGCTGAAATCAAGCCTGGGGCCTGGGGCAAGGGACTAGGGTGGGGAGAGGGCTGGACCTCTGGGTGTAGGCCCGCCTTCCGCAGGAGTGGGGGACAAACTGGCCAGATTCTGCTCCCGGAACAGCCTTCACCCCTCCCCCTCCTCCTGCTGCTGCAGCTTCAGCTCCCCTCCCCCTTCTCCGCTCAGCCTGACTCCCCTGAGGCTGAGCCTGTGACCCAGAGGGGCCTGGAGCTGAGGGTAGAGGCGGGAGAGGCTGCTGGCTCTTTGCGGAAGGAGGGCCGGGAGGAGGGTTTGGGGGACAGGTGCCTCTTCTGAGCTGGTCGTGGCTCAAATTGAGAGGGAAATCCACTGGAGAGCAGAGTTTGAGGTCCAAGATAAATGCAGGATGCAGGTCTGGGAGTTGGGGGCTCTGGAGATCACGGGGCCTAGAAGCTGGGGGGGCGTCTCCCGTGGCCCCTCCTTAGGACCAGTTCCCGGCCAGGGAGCCCAGGGTTGGTGGCTCTCTCAGGAGCCCTGTCCTTGCTCTCCTCTCCAGGCCTCCACAGGACATAAGTCTGGAAGAATTTGATGATGAAGATCTGTCTGAGATCACCGACGACTGTGGTCTGGGCCTCAGCTACGACTCAGACCACTGCGAGAAGGTGGGGAAGGGGCTGGGGGCAGAGAACTCTCTCAAGGGAGAGTCTCGCTTAGGTTATGCTTAGCAGTCTCCTGGGGTTTTAGGGTGGGTCTGAGCTCAGCCTTGAAACAAGAAATCCTCTGATTGCCCCCTCTCCCTTGGCCTCTCGACCCAGGGTCTTCCTTGATATCAGACCTCTCTTTTTCTAACAGAGGTCCACTGAGGACCTTCCCCATCAGTCCTCGCTTCCCCACCAGCGGGCTAGCTTGGGGGAGGGGAGATGTGTCTATGCTTTGGTGCCTCTGTGCTCAGCTCACTTCCCAGAAAGATCTAACCCCTTCCAGCCGCCATCTCACCTCATCTCCCCCTTTGCCCTTTCCCCACCTCTCAGGCCTCCATCTGTCTGCCTCATGTCTCCAGCCCTGAAGTCTCCCCTGCCCATCTCCTCCTCCCCATTTCTTTATGTTCTTGTTTTCATTCAAGAACATTTCTGAGCAACTCCCATGTGGCAAGTGCTGGGGGCTTCCAGGGGCCTGGGAAGAGAGCAGGACAGGTGTGGCTCTTGCCCTCAGGAGCTTATAACCTAGTAGGGGAGAAAGACTTGTGAGAGGCAGTGGCTGCCTGAGTGTCAACGGCTGGATTCCAGTGAGGGGACAGAAGGTGCAACGATGGGAACCCACCCAAGACTGAGGCCATCAGGGAGGTTTTCCAGTGCAAGTGGCACACAACCGTGCCCTTAGGGAGGACTAGAAGGAACTGGCAGATGAGGGGGGTTGGAGGGAATGGAGGAGAGGCATTGCTGGCAAGGGATTAGTGGGTCAGAGGCCCTGAGGTTGGTGAAGCCTGGTGCTGGCTGTCTTTGCTTCGTGCATTCATTTGATATTTACTGAGCTCTGACTGTGGGCCCGGTCCTGTTCTCGGTTGGGGGTGGGCTGTACCAGTGTCCAGTATGGACACGGTCCTGTCCTGGTGGGGCTTGCAGCTTGGTGGGGGAGACAGACCCGAAACTCTACAGTAACTATGAGTTGTGTTAAAATGCTGTGAAGGAAAAGTGCTGGTGTCAAATGTGACGGGGTTTGAGGGTGAGATGAGGCTGGCAGGTGGGTTGGGGCCACTTTGAGTATCTCTGTCACCCAGACTTAGGAGTTTGGGCTCTTACTTACCAAGAACTGTAGCGATCCTATGTATCTTAAACAGATTTTTTAAAAAGCTGCTCTGTTGGTGGGGAGCAGAGTGAACTGGAGGGAGGCTTCTGTCCCCTGACTTAGAGCTTCCTGCTTTCCCCTTTCCTGGCGCCTGGGACCCAAGTCACCGTCCCGCGCGGCCCAGCTCTGCCCCGCCTCTTCCCTGCAGGACAGCCTTTCCCTGGGGCGCTCGGAGCAGCCGCACCCCATCTGCTCCTTCCAGGATGACTTCCAGGAGTTTGAGATGATCGATGACAACGAAGAGGACGAGGACGACGAGGAGGAAGCAGAGGGGGAGGGCGAGGAGGGGGGAGGCCCTGGCTCAGCAGCCCGCGCCCGGCAGCCCCTGATCCCCTCGCCCTCCCTGGAGGAGCCGCACAAGCACCGGCCCACCACGCTCCACCTGACGACACTGGGAGCCCAGGTGAGCCGGCACCCAGACCCGCAGCTATCCGTGGTTCCCAGCATCCGGGACTGGTCCCCGTGGCAGCCTGTCCCCCCACCTACCCCTGAGAGCTGGGGCCCCTCCTCAGCGCTGCTCCCCTCCCCCCACGCCCCCCTCCTCTCCAGGACTCCCGGAACAACAATGGAGGGTTTGCTCCAGGGCCTCCAGCCTCCAGGCAGGAAACAGTGCTGTGCCCACCCGCCCAGGAGCCCCTCAGAGGTGAGCTGGGCGGCGGCGGGCGGGGTTACGCCGGAGGCGACGGAGGGAGGGGTGGGGGAGGTGGGCTGGCTGACCCAACCCCGTGCTCCGCAGAGCCGCCCGCCCCCCTCCCGCCCACGGACAGAAGCCCCTGCGGGGCGCAGTCACCTGTGCATCCAGGTTGCGACTCCGAAGGCAACCAGCCCGCGAGGCCCCTGGCGCCAGGTGGGGCCTCGCCCTCCTCGGATCCGGGCATCGAGGCCGACCTGGGGAGCGGGTCCAGCGGAGGCCGCGGGGGTCGGCGCAGCAGCCAGGAGCTGTCGTCGCCGGGCTCCGACTCCGAGGACGCGGGCGGCGCGCGCCTGGGGCGCATGATTTCCTCCATCTCAGAGACAGAGCTGGAGCGGAGCAGCGACGACGGCGGCAGCAGCAGCGGCCGCTCCTCGCACCTCACCAACTCCATCGAGGAGGCCTCGTCGCCGGCCTCGGAGCCCGAGCCCGAGCCGCCGTGCGAGCACCCGCGCCGCCCCGCCTTCCTGCCCGTGGGCCCCGACGACACCAACAGCGAGTACGAGTCAGGGTCCGAGTCTGAGCCGGACCTCAGCGAGGACGCCGACTCGCCCTGGCTGCTCAGCAACCTCGTGAGCCGCATGATCTCCGAGGGCTCCTCGCCCATCCGCTGCCCTGGCCAGTGCCTGTCTCCCGCGCCGCGTCCTGCCGGGGAGTGTGTGTCGCCCGCCGGCGAGGCCCCCGAGGCGGCGGCGGGGCCGGGCGTGGAGCTGGTGGACATGGAGACGCTGTGTGGGCCGCCGCCCCCCGAGCCCTCCGCCCCTCGGCCCGGCCCCGCGCAGCCCGGGCCCTGCCTCTTCCTCAGCAACCCCACGCGCGACACCATCACGCCCCTGTGGGCCGCTCCGGGTCGCCCTGCCCGCCCGGGCCGCGCCTGCTCTGCCGCCTGCTCGGAGGAGGACGACGAGGATGAAGAGGGGGAAGACGAAGCCGAGCCCGAGGCAGCGCCCCCCGGGGGCCGGGGCAAGGGCGCCGCGGCGCCGGACGCCTCGCTGGTGTACGATGCGGTCAAGTACACGCTGGTGGTGGACGAGCACACGCAGCTGGAGCTGGTGAGCCTGCGGCGCTGCGCGCGCCTGGGCGAAGACAGCGGGGACAGCGGTGGCGAGGCCAGCGAGGAAGAGGCGGGAGCCACACCGCTGGGCCGTGATCGGGGCCCCGGGGCTGCCTCCCCGGACAGCCCTGACCTCACCTTCTCCAAGAAGTTCCTCAATGTCTTTGTCAACAGCACCTCCCGATCTTCCAGTGAGTGGGAGGTGGGGAAAGGGGGCGGTCCTGGGAGGGCAGGCTGGCTCCTTGGCCCCAGGGCTTCCCCCAGGCCCTCGTAGGGTGGGGTGGGGTGGGGAGGTGCGTGGGGGAGGCTGCTCTGTCTCCAGCCCCCGGTGAGCTACTTGTCCCTCCCTCGGTGACTGAGGACAACCCACGCCAGACTGTTGGGGGGAGGGGAGCGCGGCGGGGCCCTCAGGTACTTCTCTTCCTGCCCCTCCCCTGAGCCTTTGTCTCTTTTGTTTCTGTCTCTCAGGCACCGAGTCTTTCGGCCTTTTTTCCTGCCTGGTCAATGGCGAGGAGAGAGAGCAAACCCATCGGGCTGTCTTCAGGTACAGCCTCTCCCCCTCGCTGCTAGCGACGTTCCACCTGAGCCTACAGGCACTATGGGACACTGGTGGACACAACCCAACCATTCCTGCCCCTGCCCCTGCCCCAGTGACCTCCTACCTCTGACCTGACCTCAGGTTCATTCCCCGCCATCCCGACGAGCTTGAGCTGGATGTGGACGACCCGGTCCTGGTGGAGGCCGAGGAGGACGACTTCTGGTTCCGTGGCTTCAACATGCGCACGGGGGAGCGTGGCGTCTTCCCCGCCTTCTATGCCCACGCGGTGCCCGGCCCGGCCAAGGACCTGCTGGGTGAGGCCCCTTCCCCAAGGGGCGTCTTGTCACCCCAGGCCCTCTCTTGCTCACCTGACCTAGGCCCCTGTGATCTCCCAGGGAGCAAGCGGGGTCCCTGCTGGGTGGAGCGCTTTGACGTGCAGTTCCTGGGCTCCGTGGAGGTGCCCTGTCACCAGGGCAATGGCATCCTGTGTGCGGCCATGCAGAAGGTCAGTCTGGAGGTGGGGGCCCCTGAGCCCTGCAGGCTGGCACAGCCCTTGGAGGCCCCAGGCCTCCGCCCTCTTCTACGGAGGGTTCCAGGATGCTTGGGGGCCTCAGGGCCCGGGCCCCCCCAGCCCCGATTCAGAGGCCTGGCAGACAGGCCTCGCGCAGCGCTCAGCAGCTGTTCCCCGTCACCTTCCCGCCGGTCCCGTGTCTGAAAAGCAAGACCAGCTCTCACAGACCCTTCCCTGGAAGTCATTTGCTCACTCGTTATTCACTCGGTGGACACTTGGTGAGGGCCGGCCTGTCTGCTGGGCCTGCAGGCGAGCGGGGGGCGGGGGGGGGGCAGCAGGGCAGCAGCATGGCTCTGTGCCTGAGAGCCTGCGTCCAGCGCACGAGACGGGCCGTGAGCAGGCCGGGGTTGCTGGGGCCTCAGTCCTGGGGAGGGGCGGAAGGCAAACGAGGCAGGCCGTCCTGAGGCTGAGGAGAGGCCAAGGCCACGCTCACATCTTCCCGACTCGCTGCCAGGGGTCTTCACACCTAATCGACAGCGTCCCGCCAGGAGGGAGAGATGCCCTCGCAGGCCCTGGAGACCCTTTTCTCCCCTAACCTCTTCTGCAGATCGCCACTGCCCGGAAACTGACTGTCCACCTGCGCCCTCCTGCCTCCTGTGACCTTGAGATTTCTCTTCGGGGCGTCAAGCTGAGTCTAAGTGGAGGACCTGAGGTGGGGGGGTGGGGGCCTGAGGCGCAGGGGCCGGTGGGAGG
>NW_006780611.1:165653-170617 GCF_000442215.2 Lipotes vexillifer | reverse complement strand
GGGGGGGGGGCCCTGGGCTGGTTGTCTAACGTGGGCCTCTGCTGCCACCTCTGCTCTAGTTCCAGCACTGCAGCCACTTCTTCCAGATGAAGAACATCTCGTTCTGCGGCTGCCACCCCCGCAACAGCTGGTACGAGACTCCTCCGTCCCCTGGTCCCCTTGAACCCTGAGGGCTGTGCATTCACCATCCCACCCTCTCACCCGCACCCACTTGGCTTCAGGAGTTGAGTCCCTACATGGCGCCCACTCTGTTCTGGGCCCAGGACACCTGGATCAGACAGGCTCCCATCTGGTCTGGGTGGGGAGACAGACATACATTCAAGCGAGTGCTCAAAGCACTCGTGGGGCTCTGGTGGACATGTGCATGGGGCTGCAGTGAGCAGACCTGCAGGGAGGCGGGCGAATTCTCCTGGGACTTAGCGGGGTGGCTGAAGACCACTCTACAAACCTTGAAAGGCAAGTGGGTGACAGGGTGGATCTTCTTGGCAGGGAGCCGGCTGAGCCAGGGCTGTGGGCAAGGCGCACTAGGGGCTCCTTGGGGGCAGCTGGGTAAGGCCGGAGGGACACTAAGAGCACCTGTGTCCTTCTGACTATGCCAGGGAGCTTATACTTAATCCCGTTGGTGATGGGGTCATGGGGTGACACAGTCAGGTTGACAGGCTGCCTCTGGCTGCTGTGCAGAGTGGAAGGACCCAAGTGCTGCTGGCAGGAGACCAGGTGGCTGCTGAGGTTATCCAGGTGCTGTGACCTAGTGGCATTTAGGAGGTGGGCAGTCAGGACCTGAGTTGATTGGATGTGGAGGCTGACCTGGAGAGAGAATCAAGGGTGATCTGGGTGTTGAGCAGTTAGTAACCCACGCACCAAGAGAAGAGGCCTGGAGTGAGTGGGCCTCGCAGGCTGGCGACGCCGTGTTCAATCCTGAGGCAGTGAGGGTGAAGTGGCCGTTGCTACGTGGTCTGGAGTGTGGAAGGGAGACCTGGGGGGAGGTGCGTTCGGAGCCGGTAGGTAACTTCGGCCGTGGGGCAGACAGGATAGCCAGGCAGAGAGAGGAGAGACGGGAGCGAAAGGGAAGCGTAACCAGCGGATGGAGGGCTACAGCCTTCCTGCCCAGCCGGCCTCCTGCGCACGGGATGCCAGTGCCCTAGATGAAGCGACAGGAGGAGCTAACCTGCGACGCAGACAGAGCCAAGCAGAGGCTCCGAAGGGCCCAGTGGTATTTGAGGAAGCAGGTCCTCAGGGGAGGCAGGATGTGGGAAGGACACACTGCTGCTGGGGCTGAGGCTTGTGACATACTGAGGCCGGCATGTGTGTCACCTGGACACTTGTGGTAAGAGTGAGGGGCGCTCTGTCTGCTGGCTGGGCGACGGTGTCCACCCTCAGCCGGGTCAGAGCCCAGTTTGGCTTCTCCCTTGAGAGGGAGTTGGTTTGATGGGATCACAGTTTAGATGCTGCTCTGAGGGGTGGAGGGCCAGGGCTCAGAACAGGTGGCGGGGCAGATCTGGCACCATGAGGACCAGTGTGCACGGTGGCCCACGGACAGTGGGCTGAGGGTGGCACACGCGAGAGGAGGGACAGCAGAGGGAAACTGGGTGCCACAGGCTCAGGCGTCCAGGCCAGACGCTGACCCAGATGCAGTTCCGTGGCCAGGAGGGGACCGAGGAGGTGCTGTCCTGGCCCAGACTTAACTGGTACATGTTAGTGCAGAACTCAGCCCAGGCCGCACAGTGAGGGGCCACAAGGAGCCAATGTCAGGCATCTTGCTGTGAAGCGGGCTGGATTAGGCACGTGCTGGGGCACGCTGTGTCCGGATAAGGTGGGAGCATGTGGCGTGTGAGATCACGGGCGGCTGAGAGCACTCCCAGGGCGCTACAGACCGGCTGTGTTTCCGACGCCCTCATCTGGAGACCCACCGCCCAGGGCCGTTGTGAGGTTTATGGGAGTTAATGACATAAAGAGCTTTGCTGAGGACGGTTCCTGGCACTCCCCGTGAACGGGATCATCTGAGCGTGGCATTCAAGACAAGGCTGTGACGTGTACGTGGCCAACATGAGCACGTTGTCCCAGCGATGATGCTGTTGTGTGGATTCCCATCTGGTGCAACCGCAAAACCCTAATCCCACCTGATGTGGGCTGCATTAGCCACAGTTGGGGGGTGGGTCTCAACCCTCCTGCTGCAGGATTCTGGCAGTTCCTCCCTCTGGACAATAATTTTTATTAATGTCTGGATGAGAAGAAGGGCAGGTTCAGGAAGGGCACATGTGGAACAGAGCTGGGGGCACACGTGGAACAGCGCTGGGCGCACACGTGGAACAGCGCTGGGGGCACACGTGGAACAGCGCTGGGGGCACACGTGGAACAGCGCTGGGGGCACACGTGGAACAGCGCTGGGGGCACAGAGCCAGGGTACAAGTTTCTTCAGGAAGACTGTTCTACGCGTCAGGGCCCATGTCAAGCCCCACATCAGAGACCAGAAAACAGCTGTGGGTTTGCAGGACCAGAGATGGGACTGGGCAGGCTCAGGGTGTCAGGTGACATGACAAGGAAGAGTCAGCTGAGATGTGGTGCCCAGAAGACGGGGAGGCCTTGCTCTGTGGTCCAAGGGCAGGCTTTGGGTGGGTGGGGGGCCACAGAGGCAGCTGGCACTGTCTCGGGAGAAGGAAGATGCAGTGGGACGCCCTTGTCGTGGACAGATGAGCACAGATTGCTAACTCCTCACAGATGCCCAGCGCTGTGCTCTGATGAGGACCCAGAAAGGGGCCTCGAATCTTGAAATCGTATGACCCGCACGTTCCCCAGCCCCACACGCCCTCCCTGAGCCCTCTGTCACTGCCTCTTCTCCCGGATCCCTGGGGGCTGAGGGGTGGACCCGCGCCCTGACGTCCCCGTGTGCTCACCGCCGCGCTCCCCGCAGCTATTTTGGCTTCATCACCAAGCACCCGCTGCTGAGCCGTTTTGCCTGCCACGTTTTCGTCTCCCAGGAGTCGATGAGGCCCGTGGCCCAGAGTGTGGGGTGAGTGGGTCCGGAGGGTGGGTTGCAGGGTTAGGGCTGGGCCAGTGTGGAGTGACGGCTGGGACTGGGGTGGGGATGCAGAACCCGTGCAGCCGTTCCCCGGGGGGTGAGCAGGCTGGGAGGAGGGATGGAGATGAAGTCTGGGGAGACAGGGGAGGGGAAGGGAGGGAAGGCCAGATGACTGGTGGTGGTGGAGGGCTGGGAAGGTGGGGGGGCAGGAGCGTGGAGAGGAGTCCTGGGCGTGGGACCGGCACGGGCACACTGACCACGGGGCTGGGGGTGGGAAGGCAGCATTGAGGCTAGACCGTAAGGAAAAGGGGCCGGGCCAGGAGGGCTGGGGGGGCGTGGGCGGGCCTGGGGAGCCTGGAGCTGAGGCCGCTCTCTCCCCCAGCCGCGCCTTCCTGGAGTACTACCAGCGGCACCTGGAGTACGCCTGCCCCACAGAGGACATCTACCTGGAGTAGCCACCCGCCGCTCTCCCGCTCCGGGAGCGGCTGGGGCTGGGGGCACCTCATGCGGCCACCTCGGCTTTGGCAACGACTGGACTGGGGGCACGTGGGACCTGACATCTGGCGAGTCTCCGGGCTGTGCTGGGAACTCTCCTCGCCCCCCGGGGGCTGCTGAAGCGTGGAGCCTGCACCTTCGCTACCCCTGATCTGTTCTCTCTGTGTCGCCCTGGTCGGCCCTTGGCCTCCGTCTTCTCTCCTGTTTGTCTCTCCTCCTCTGTGCCTGCAAACTCTTGCCGTCCGCTCTTTACTTTGGGGTCAGAATTGGGAGGGGCGTGTGGAGGGAGCTCCCAGGTGATCCCCTCTTGCTTTTCCCGTGTGATTTATAAAGGAATTTTAATTTTTATAGTGAATATCAAGGGGTCATATCCCATCCTCACCATAGGGACAAAGAGAGGGCCCCCCCCATCGTGCCCCACGAGGAGCTCAGGGGTAAGCAGGGAGGGGTTCCCCAGTAGGGCCCTGCGGGAGACTCGGAGTCGTGGTCACCCCAAGCCCCAGACGCTGCTAGGAGGAGGGGGCCCCGGCCCAGGCCCCGGCCACACCAGCATCTGCTATGCCGCTGCAAACACTCCCCGCAGTCCAGCACCTCAATAAACTCTCTGCTTGGTGTGACCTTGGCTATTTCTGGGGTTGGGGGGAGAAGATAAGGGGCCAGGGGCCCAGGCACTGTCCATGGCAGTGGAGACCAAGACCCCAGGGTGATGGAATCAGGAGACGTTTCACCCCTTCAGTGCTCTCTGAAATCACGCCGGTGTCCCTGTGCGGCGCGCGGGGGGGGTGCTCTCCAAGTACACTTGCTTGACCAGCGAGGAAGCTGAGGCCAGACAGAGAGGTCACGCAACGTGTGTCCTTTCCACCTGCACTGGAGTGCCAGGCTGGGAAGTGTGTGCGTGCTCGTGAGTGTGCCCGCACGCTTGTGAGTGTGTATGTGAGAGAGAGCAGGCGTCAGTCCGCTTAGATCTTAAGATTAGTGTTTTAAAAATTCTCCACAGAAAGCCGGAAGAAAAGAGGTGACTGTCACGTGCCCTAGGTGATTACAGATGGTACCTCCTGGAGAAAGGGCTTCCCCAGCCCCCTGGCCCCGGTGAGCCCCAGCTCTCAGGTGCTGAGGTCAGCGCCTTTCTGAGGGTGGGCCTGCCCCCCTGCCCTATCCCCCCCGAGCCCAGGATGCCAGCAGCACCAGGAAGACAACAGGTGAGGGTTAAGAAATGAGAGTGAGAAAGGCCAATGTAGACAAATTCACTACATGAAGGTTGAAAACCACTGTCTATAGAAATCACACACCTCTACTCAAATTAAGGGCAACCAGCAAACAGAGAACATAGTCACGGGTTAGGAATCAGTAAATGACCACCCTTCAGCATTTGGGTAGCCCCGGCGCAGGCCAGGGTCCCCGACCCTGCAAGAAGACCGACCCAGCAGAACATCTACGAGAAAACTTTCCT
>NW_006780611.1:160902-165544 GCF_000442215.2 Lipotes vexillifer | reverse complement strand
AGAAAGCTTTCCTGCTGATTACAGTTGAACGAGGCAGGCAGAGAACCCCCAGACGTGCACCTCTGCCCCTCAGCCTGGGGGCGTGACTCTCAGGTCCTTGTGGCTGCACCCCGCCCGCTGTTCCCTTCACTCTCTGTCAGGTGGAAATTCGACCCCCCATCTCAGGGGAGGCTCCATTTGCCCGGTCCCCACTCCGCCCCTGTTGGGCTCAGACCCTCGCTCCAACTCATCTGTCTCTGTATCCATACTTTTCCCTTCCTGCAGTGGCCCTTTGGGACAGCAGCCGGACACGCTTGGGCATCCTTCACCTGGAACAGCTTCCAGTCAGTAGGGCCCTTCCCACACCTGTCCACCTTCCTTCTGCCTCTGGTCTTCTTTCCTGCACCGGCCCGGGCACCTTCCTTCACCTCCCGAGCTGTTCCTTCTCGGGGCTGGCTCATGGTCTGCTCCGGCTCAGCTGCGCTCCAGACCCCGCCCCGGCTCTGTCCTGGGTCCCCTCACTGGCCTCTCCTCTCCCGCGGCGGCCTCGGTGCCTTCCCTGTGCTGAGGGCCCCAGAGTCCTGCCCCCGGCAGACCGCGTGGTTCACCTCTGCGCTGCGCCTTAACTCGCCAACCCCCGCGCCCTCCAGGACCGCTGCTTCTGCCAGTCACTGGCCAGGAGCCTGGTGGAGTTCGGTAAACGCGAGACCCTAACCAGGGCCCTGAGATGCAGAGACACAGAACACTGAGATGCTGGGAGCCACGGACACTTGGAACTGATGTGAGCCTCTTCCCCATGTGCCCCATTCTATATTCTGTGCTTTGTGTCTCTTCCAGTTGCCTGAGCAGGAAGCCTGGAGGCACCCTAGACTGCCCCTGCTGTCAGCGCCACCCGCCCCCGCCCTCCGCCTGGATCTTTGTGCGTCAAGAGGCTCCCACCTCCACCTGTGTCTGCAATCCACCAGCTCCTGCAACCAGACCCGGTTGTTTAAACAGAAACCTGAGCGGGCCACTCGCCCTCTTAGCTCTGCTGTGGCTCCCTGTGCAACCTCAGCCTGCCCTGTCGCTGCCCCTCTCCAGCCCCTCTTCCCTCCACCCCATTATTTCCACCCTTGACACTGAGCTTTCTCTGCATGCGGCTGGGTGACCTCCTATCCTCCCGGGACGCAGAGGGGCCCTGGGCAGAGGCTGCCAACTGTGGGTCTGCTAGTGCCCCCGTCCTCCCAGAGCCTGGCACACGTGCTGGGGGCCCTCAGAGCCCTGAGTGGTGAGTGAGTAAAGCCTCCAATGCCAGGACTGTGCCATCTGGAAATCCAGCCAAGGAGAGCATCCTAAGTGAAAAGCTTTGTATTGTACATGTTCTTGTTTAAAATGTTGAAAACATAAAAAACAATCTAAATATTGACCAGTAGGGTTAACTGTATTAAGGTATATATACCTAATTGGAATAGTGGGCTGGTACAAAAAAAGTGTGCTTACAAACATTTAGTAATAATACAGAAATATTTGTTATGCTATTAAGGAAAAATAAATATGCAGAATCTACACTAGAAACTACACTGAAAAAGACTGAAAGAAAACACAAAGACTGCAGTCATTGTCGCGGGAGGTGGGGCTGACAGTTTCTCTTCCTTTTTTTCTCTGCAATGAACATGTCTTAATTGTTTCAAGCATTATATGTTGCTATTAGGGACCCCCGAATGCAAATAGAAACAACCACAGAAAACTAAAGAAAGTACAGATACATTCATTAAATCCAAACATAGGGACTTCCGTGGTGGTCCAGTGGTAAAGAATCCACCTTACAATGCAGGGGACGATGGTTTGATCCCTGGTCAGGGAACTGAGATCCCACATGCTGCGGGGCAACTAAGCCCGGGAGCCACAACTACTGAGCTCGTGCTCCTCAACTAGGGAACCTGCGTGCCGCAAACCACAGAACCCACACGCCCTGGAGCCTGCACGCCACAACTAGAGAGAGAAAAACCCGCACGCCACAACTAGAGAGAAGCCTGCACACGACAATGAAAGAGCCCACATGCCTCAACGAAGATCCCGTGTCCCGCAACTAAGACCTGATGCAGCCAAAAATATAAATAAATAAATAAATAATAAATACACCTAAAAAAAAGAACAAAAAAACCCCAAACATAAAAAGTTATTTTGGCCACAATGGAAATACCAATCTCATAGGATTTGGTGAGTTCAGCTGTCAGGCCAAGAGCAGGACTACCCTGAGTGTATCTTTTCAACTTAAAGACGATTGCTAATATTTTGGTGTATTTTTTTTTCCAGTTTCCTTCCTATGAGTTTTGTTTTGTTTTGTTTTGTTTTATTTGAGGCCAGAAAGAAATTGGGAGAATCAAGGAATAATTTAGGGCAAAAAGATTAAGGCAAATGGGCTTCCCTGGTGGCGCAGTGGTTGAGAGTCTGCCTGCTGATGCAGGGGACGCGGGTTTGTGCCCTGGTCCGGGAAGATCCCACATGCCGCGGAGCGGCTGGGCCCATGAGCCATCGCCGCTGAGCCTGCGCGTCCGGAGCCTGTGCTCCGCAACGGGAGAGGCCACAGCAGGGAGAGGCCCGCGTACCAACAACAACAACAAAAAATTAAGGCAAAGTAGCTAAGATCATTGTAAAATAAAGAATGGTGGTCTCAGCTCAGATTCTAGTTATGAAACTGCTGACCAAGAAATTCATGATTTAAAATGTTTGAGTGACAAGAAAAGGAGAAAAACATAATCAGAGATTCAAAAATATAATCAATAAGGTAAAAAGAAATACATGTACACCCTGGATTTTATATTCTGCATGTCAAGAGTACGCTTCTTTTTGTTTTTTGTTGTTTTTTTTCTTTCGCTCTGGAGAATCCTTGGTTTATTTTTCATTTTTTTTTAACATCTTTATTGGAGTATAATTGCTTTACAATGGTATGTTAGTTTCAGCTTCACAACAAAATGAATCAGTTATATATATACATATGTTCCCATATCTCTTCCCTCTTGCGTCTCCCTCCCTCCCACCCTCCCTATCCCACCCCTCCAGGCAGTCACAGAGCACCGAGCTGGTCTCCCTGTGCTATGTGGCTGCTTCCCACTAGCTAGCTACCTTACTTTTGGTAGTGTATATATGTCCATGCCTCTCTCTTGCTTTGTCACAGTTTACCCTTCCCCCTCCCCATATCGTCAAGCCCATTCTCTAGTAAGTCTGTGTCTTTATTCCTGTTTCACCCCTAGGTTCTTCATGACATTTTTTTTTCTTAAATTCCATGTATATGTGTTAGCATACGGTATTTGTCTCTCTCTTTCTGACTTACTTCACTCTGTATGACAGAGTACGCTTCTTTTTGGATGTCACTGGGAATGTTTCAACAGTGGTTCGTGTGATAGGTGGGATGCAGAGCATTCGGCTCTAAGAGAACTGCCCAGGGAGACAGTCTAATAAATCAGGGCGTTTCTTGTGCCACAGGAGGCCTGGAGGCTGGTGTGGCTTCTAGAAGGTGATGTCGAGAACAGCAGGCTCCTTCCCTTGGTCCTGTGTCCTAAATGTGTGGTTTTTGCCCTCATGACTGCCTGAGGGCTGCTGTATCTCTGGGCATTGTGCTCCGTTCCATGCAAGAGGACATACAAGGGCAGAGGGGCAGGCAGCTGGTTTTGTAAAAGCCCCACTGTGTGCTGTAGTGAGGAGAGGGCACGAGTGAGGTAGGGAGGGAGCGAAAGCCAGTGTAAGGCCCATCCTTAAGGCTGGCTGCCCTTCTGAGAAGCATAAGAGTTCTTCCCTGAACCATATACCCGAAGGACGGGAAGCAGGAACACTTACCTGCTGGCTCCTGACCCCCACTGGTTGAGGACCACCCCAGGAGTGTACACCCCTTGCCCTTTAGAGCAGCTCGTTTGCGGACTGAGAGCAGAGAGAAGCAAGCCCTGCCTACACTGGGCCTGGGGTCAAGGAGCTGGCAGGACTCTCCAGACATCCCACAGGCAGTGTCCAGCCGCGATGAGGGTCAGGGTCGAGTTCAACACCCACAGGTAAGATGTGGGGTTCACAGTCACGGTCACGGGGGGTGGGAGGGGCGTGTCCGGGTATCTCTTCTTCCCTCCTGAGGGAAACCACAGCACCCACAGCACCACGTTCTGTTCCTTCCAAACACACGTGTCTCCTTCCAGAGGATGCTGGGCTCCTTGAGGAAGCCACTCGGTGGGCGTGGATGGTCTCAGGCTCACAGGAAAAGGGCTGCTTTTCAAATCAACAGCAGCAGAGAAGGGACGTCGCAGACAGCATTTGGGGCTGTGAGTGTGTGTATGGATATGCGTGAGCGTGTGCATGTCTGTGCCGAGTATGCAGGCCCCTTTGCGGGCGTGTGTGCACGAACATGGGAGAGCACGTGCGCATACTGGTGCCTCTACAAAGAGGGTGCATCGCACTAAAGCAGCTAAAATGATGAGAAACAAGCTTTTCTGCTCTCAGAGCATCACAGCAAGACCAAAAGTGGAGGGGGAGGGGGAGAACCTTGCGTTCAGAGGGTGGAGTGAACACCGGTCAGGTCTCAGCAGACAGGGAAGCAGCCCTAACTGGTTCCATCATTTCCCGCACCCCTGCCCCGCCCGCAGCTGCGCTTTTGTAGCACCAAGCTCTCTTCCTCTGTGGTATTTTTTTTTTTTTTTTT
>NW_006780611.1:157452-160670 GCF_000442215.2 Lipotes vexillifer | reverse complement strand
CGTCCCCTGCATCGGCAGGCGGACTCTCAACCACTGCGCCACCAGGGAAGCCCCCTCTGTGGTATTTACTACGGTTAAATTTTTTTCTTCCAGTTTTCTCGAGATACAGTTGACACAATCACGATTAATATTTTATTTCTACTGAAGTATAAAATATACATGGCATCATAAAGGGCACTCGAGCTACGCACTCAAGTGCATTATACACATGTGGGCACCACGTTTCCACCACCCCCAGTCAAGACAGAGAACTTCGGTAGCACCTGACGGTTCCCGATCGTTGTTCCCAGGCAATACCCACACACCGAAACCTGGGAAGTTGAGTTTCTACCACACTGAACTCCATTTGGTCTGAGTGCGCAGGGTTGATGTTCATCTCCTTTGCTAGACATTAAGCACCACAGGAGCAGGGGTGAGTCCCCTCTGACGATCTGTGCCCCAGCCCTAAGCGCAGCCTTGGGTGTAGGTCAAGGTCTGTAGACCTAACAAAGCGACGCTCGCCACCCAGCTGGGCCACAGACCTGGATGAGGCGCCTGCAGGTTATGCCTGGGTGTTGGCATTCATGTATTCTTGCTGGAGTGTTTGATCTTTGGATGTGATACAGAGATCATGCACCTGCTTCCATTCCTCTCTGTTCTCACCCTGAAACCAAGACACCTCGAGGTGACTGCAGGCCCCCTAGAAGAGAAGCTGCAGGCTGCAGGGGGTGGGCAGGCCCAGACCACACGTGCACGTGGGCCCTCCTTATGTCAGCGTCAGTGGCTGAAGGGGCCCCCAAGGAAACCACTGCCCTATGGGGGCAGCTCCAAGATACAGCAGGATTTGGGGCATGGTTAGTGCAGCCCCCAAACCAGACTAGAAGTGATGGGAGAGTCACATGGAGAACACAGAAGGGGCCTCAGCACACGGTATCTGACACCACAGGCTCACTCAGGAGGACCCCTGCACACATACACATGCCCTCTACACGTCCCGTTCACCCGGCATTCCAGCAAGACTGCTTTCAGCTGCAAGTAATAGACAAGCCAGCAGCACTTGGCTTAAATAGGCTGGTTTATTTTCTTACATTGTGAGCTCTGGAGGTACATGGCTGGAGACACTTGTTTAGCGGATGCGTGATGTCTGGTCAGGGCCCGTGATGCTGCAGCACCGTCCTCACCACCCCTGGAGGATGAGTGACGCAGAAGACCCCGGGATTCCAGCAGACTGCCCCTGACCTTTCACTGACCGGGACCCTTGGTCACATGCCTCTCTTGGACCAACCACTGGATTGTGATTGGCTCAGACTGGCTACTAGCCTCCTGGGACTAGGAGAGCCTGCACCTCAGAGGTCACGGGGCCTCTGCCCACCAATGAAACAGTGAGGGGACCGTTAGGAGGACGGGGATGGCTGTTTGGTCTACCATGAGGACAGGACACCCACTCGGGGCCCTGAGCCCCCAGACAGCACTCTTCTCACTCAACCAATGCTGAGGGAGCATGTGGGGTGTGACAGGCGCTCTAGGAGCATGTGGCCCTGGATCGGTACACACACAAGGGGACCCCAGGAGGGCTACATGCCACCACGCAGATGCCAGCGGGTGGGCAGGCAGGGGGCCCCTCTGCAGAGAAGATGCCGGACAGAGTCAAAGATGAGCATCTTGCCCTGATGATGGGCAACCCGGCCAGCTGCAGGGCTGACGGACGAGGGCTGTGGGGTGGGGAATGGTGGGCCACTCCAAGGAGTCTGGGCTCTGTTCTGAGCGTGATAGGAAGACTGCAGTTTTGAGCACAAATGGAGCCCAAGCTGCTGGTTTTTAAGAGATCACTTTGCCGGTGGGGAATGGCTCCCATGGGGGCAGAGGCGAAGCCAGGAGACTGGAAGTGTGCGTGCAGGTAGGAAACGCAGAGTTCTGGAAGGGGCACTGCGGGGCCGAGGGGAAGCCTCTGGAGCTGTTGACATGCCCTCCTCAGAGCTGGCAGGGCTCCCCAGCCCACTTCCCCACGTACACCGTGAACCCCTCCCCCTCCTCAGACAGGCCTCTAACACCCAGGGCGGCCCAGTCCCTGTGCTCCTTCCCCGAGGAAAACCTGGCTCTTGGGGGCACCCCGCGTCTTGGGCTCTGCTGCCCGCCATGCCCTCGCCCCCTCCTCACCCCGTCCTGGCACATAAAAGCACCTAGTTTTGCCCCCGTGAACGGGTGTGCCCACACTCACCACCACGCTTGTCTGCCCTGACACAAGCAATCAGCAGGGGGAGGGGGGCAGCTTCCGGAGCCAACCTCTCACTGGCTGGGGGACCTCAGACAAGTTGCTGGACCTCTCCACGCCTCAGGTTCCTCATTTATAATGGGCAGGACAACACCTATCTCAGGGCTACCATGAGGATCATGTGAATTCTCACACCTACAAGTGTCAGCTGGTGTTATTAGCATATGCTCACCACCTCTACACACCCACAGCACAGCGACGAGCCATCACACACCTGGGTGGGGCGCGGGGGCACGGGGCTGGCCTCTGCCTATGCTCTCAGGGCTGGAGCTCAGGGCAGTGGCAGCAGGATGGCCTGGGGGTGCAGCTGGGCTGACAGCAGACCTGCAGGGCAGGGTCCTCGCCCCGGGCTATCTGGCTGGGGCTGAAGGTCATGGCAGCATCAAACTGGGCCTTGAGCAGCTGAAGTTGCTTCAGCGCCTGCAGCGCCTCTGGGGCGACCTCAGCCACACCCCCCAGAAGGTTGTAGTTCTCACCAGGGTCCTCAGACAGGTCAAAGAGCAGCGGGGGCTCATGGGCAGTCAGAGGACTAGAGGCATGGCAGGCAGGGTCCGCAGTGGTGTCGCTGTGGACAGAGCCTGGGGAGGGGGGCACATCTGTGCACAGGGCGCGGGCGGGGAGGCTCTGGGGCTGCGAGCGGTGGGCGGGGCTGGGGGAGGGGAAGTTACCCTGGGTATAGAAGTGCGCCTTGTGCTTCCCGCTTCGCACAGCAAAGACCCCTCGGACCTCGTCTGGGTAGGCCGGGTAAAAGAAGAGGGTCTGCCGGGGGCTCTGGGGGCAAAGTCGGGGGTCTGCACGTACCCGGAGCCTCAGCTCTGCGTTGGGCCCTGGCTGTGCAGCGGCTCCCTGCCCACCCGAGAGCCCCAGGGGCGGCACCCCTTGGACGCTGCTTGTCAGAGGGTCTGCCTGGCCCCAGGGGCTTCAGGTGCTCCCCATGCTCACTCCCGGGGGGGGCAAGTAGGGGGGG
>NW_006780611.1:154873-157395 GCF_000442215.2 Lipotes vexillifer | reverse complement strand
GGGGGGGGTTGGGGGGAGCTGGGGTCATGAGGTCACGGGCCCTACCTTGCCGGTGCCCAGCAGCAGGGGGCTGAGGTCAACGCCATCCAAGGTGACATTGGGCAGTGGGGCCCCTGCCAGGGCTGCCAGGGTGGGCAGTAGGTCCAGGGAGCTGGCTAGCTCGTGGGTCACACCTGCGGGTAGATGGCTGTACAGTCACTCCATTTGTGATCACGGCTGGGGAGACGGGAGCGAGAGTCCAGGACGAGAAGGCCTGAAGACTGACCGGGAGCAATGTGGCCTGGCCAGAAAGCCAAGGCAGGCTCTCGGACGCCCCCCTCGAAAGTGGTTCCCTTTCCGCATCGCAGGAGGCCAGAGCAGCCGCCGTGGGACATCCGCATCGTCTCAGGCCTGGAACACCCGAGAGGTTATCTGCGATGAGGGGCCCAGGGTCTCTGGCCTGCCCCAGTGACCCCAGCCCCAGGCTTCTAAGTTACACATTTTGCCCAGAAATGGCCAGCACGTGCCTGTCCGCTCCCTGTCCTACCAAGACAAGCACCTCCATGCACTCGTGGCCCCAGCCTCCCACACACGTGCACCTGGTGTCACCACATATGGCCAGCATCTCCCGAGACCCCCTCATCCCACTACGTCCTCGGCCAGCAGGCAAGGTGGGAGGACCCCAGGCCCGGGGGGTCGGCCAGCACCCCCTGCCCCCCGCCAGGTACCCGTTGTCTGCAGTGAAGAAGACCAGGGTCTCCCCGGGCAGCCCCAGGGCCCCCACAGCCGCCAGCAGGGCTCCCACGGCCGCGTCCAGCTCCAGCAGGGCGTCCCCAAACGGCCCTCGGCCCGAGCGCCCCGAAAAGCTCTGCCCACCGAACTGGGGGTAGTGCGTGTGCTGGGGATGGAGACTGGAGTTAGCAGCAGGTAGGGGTCACGGGCAGCCCTCGGCTGGGGGGCGGGGCACGATCACTCACGTGGGAGGCGTAGTACAGGAAGAACGGGCGGCCCTGGCGCTGGGCATCTGCCATGAGGTCACGGGCAAAGGCCACGTAGCGGGCCTCGAGTCCAGGAAGCCAAGGGGGCTGTGCCTCCACCGACAGGTTGGCCAACAGAGGGACAGGGACCAGGCCCTGGTCGCAGCCGCCATCGCAGGGGGTGGCCGGCGGGAAGCAGGTCAGGTTCTGGCAAGGTCCCTGGGGGAGCAGCTCCTTCAGAGGTCTGGGCTGTGGGCTGGGGCTGTAGGGTCAAGGGGAAGGACCACTGTGGTTCCTACCTGGTCATGGGAGTATGGGATGCCCAGGAATCGATGGAAGCCATGGTGGGGGGGCAGATAGGCCCCCTCAGGCCCCACCCCAAGGTGCCATTTGCCAGCCATCCCTGTGAGGTAGCCTCGGGCAGCCAGGACCTCAGCCAGGGTCACCTCCTCCAGGGGCAGGCCCCCTCGGGAGCTGGGCTCCAGAACGCCAGGGTACAGGCCCATCCGAACTGGGAGTCGGCCGGTCAGGAGGGCAGCCCTATAGGACAGGTCACAGAGTCCGTGAGAGCGAGCAAAAGTGATTGAGATGGACACAAGGAGAAGGGGAGGGAGAGGACGAAAACAAAGAGATGCGAACTTCTCCACAGAGGGACGGAGACCCTCTTCCTCCCTCTGCAACCCAGAGTGAATCTGGGAGGAACTGGATGGGCAGGAGTGGGCATTTGGGGTGAGGGCTCCCGGTCTCCTTGCTCACCGGGAGGGTGTGCACAGAGACACAGGCACATAGAAGTCCGTGAACCGCAGACCCCCTGCGGCCAGCTGGTCCAGATTTGGGGTGGTGGAACTGGGGTGTCCATAGGAGCCCAGGTCCCCATAGCCCAGGTCGTCAGCAAAGATCAGCACAATGTTGGGTGGGCTGGTAGCAGCCAGGCCAGCAGCCAAGGCCAGAGTGAGGGCCCACAGAGCCACCATGGCACACGGCACAGACAGGCCTGTAACAAGAGACCCTTGGGAGAGAAGGCAAACTGGTTTCAGAAAGCTCTATCCCAAAACCCCAGACCCAGGCACTACCCTCCCCTGAGACCCCAGACCCAGGCACTAACCTCCCCTGAGACCCCAGACCCAGGCACTACCCTCCCCTGAGACCCCAGACCCAAATACTCCCCTACCTGAGACAATTCCTTTCCTGAAGTCCCAGCGAACTCGGCACCGAGACCCTTGACCTCAACAGAACACAGGAGCCCGTAGCCTGGGATCTAACGCCCTGGAGACCCTCAAGGGCCAGGACACCTTTAGACTCTTAGGCGGAGATCTGACCCTCTTCACGCAAAGGGCCCGGCCCAGGCTCGTGATCACGGGCAGTAGTCCCAGGACGCCGACCCGCCGGGGCCCGCGAAGCGGGACGAAGGCAGTTCACGGCCGAGGAGGGGCGAACGCGGAACAGCGGGCAGCAGTGCCCTCTGCCGGCGCTTCCGCTTGGCCCGGTCCCGCCCCCGGCCCGCCCTGCGACCCGCCCCCTGACCCCGTGACTTCCGCCCCCCCCGCCCAGGGGCGGGGCGCAGGG
>NW_006780611.1:142790-154663 GCF_000442215.2 Lipotes vexillifer | reverse complement strand
CCTTCTCTGACCGGGGTTGGGGCGGGGTCGCGATTCTGCGGCGGGGGGCGGCCTGGGCGGGGGGCGGCGCGGTCGTGCGCGCGCGCTCCGACCAGGTTTGTGCCCCGAGGCAGTTGGCGCCAGGTGCGGGGCGGCAGGGGAGGTGCTCGCAAGCGGGCTGCCGGCGTTCGCGCTCGGCGCGCGGTGTGTACCTTAAGGGGCCTGAACCCGGAGAGTGTGGAACGAGCGAATCGAAACAAAAACCGTGGAGCCCGCGGGCTTCCGGCTTTTCCTCCAACACTACTTTTGGTGTTTTTCTTGAAACAGGAGATAAAAATTTCTTCCCAACCCTTTCCCCTCCGTTCATGTGTGTGTCTGTTGTGCGTCAGGGTGTGTGTGTGTGTGATGTGCGGTGTGCGTGGTGGGGCGTGTGTGTGCTCTGTAGAGGGGCACCTGGGGTTTGCTCTGCGTCCGGGTTACACCAATGGGAAGGGCCCATCGAAAGCGGAGATGATGGTCCTGGCTCCATCACTGCACAACTTTGAACGAATGGCTTCACCTTTTTGGTCCGCAGTTTGTTTAGCTGTTTCAAAGTAAGAGAACGCCCCAGGGGGTGGTTACGTGGGTATCTTAGTGCAGCTGAAGACCCCACGTAACACCCCCAGAGCGCCTCCCCACAGCAGCTCCCTTAGGACATTCGTCGCCCACCCCCAGCCCTCCCCAGGGCAGCTCTCAGGCTTCAGGGTCCCCCACAAGGTCGGACCTCAGGAAGAGCAGGATGCGGGCTGCCGGTTGGGGAGGGCTTCCCGTGGTTACTGACCCTGGAGCCAGTGGGAGAGTGGACAGGGCCCCTGAAAGGCCTCTGGTCACTGGGGTGAGGGCCAAGACACAGTTTCCACTGCAGCCCTGACTGGGGAGCTGGTATTTTGCTGGTGAAAGATGAAAGCTCAGAGGCAGCGTGGGGGAGGAAATTGGAAGGGTAGCGACTCCCAGAGACACGGCTGGGCTTGCGGCTGCTGCTGGCCTCGTGGGGAACGGAAGGGGCTCCGGTGAGCCACCCCCTTGGTGTCACATTCCAGTGTGGTTTCTGGGCCGGTGCGTGGGAGCAGTATGGGGTGGGTGGCCAGGACAGAAAGTTTTTCCGTGGCCCAGAAATCTTTGAACTTGTAATTGGAACTATCACAGCTGGTTGGTGCTGTGAATCGGAGTTTAAAAGGAATCAACCAAAAGCACTTTTTTCCCTCTCTGCTGCAAGCTGGGAACTACCCCAGGCAGCGGAGGACCTGCCCTTATTCTCTAGAAGAGCCGGCCTGTGGTTGTAATGTTATGCAAATGACTGGCACTTTCCCCTGCAGTCTCTGGGGGCCGTTCTGGTGTGTGCACACGGGACAGCAGAGCCAGCCCAGCCCTGACCTCTGGGTGGGGGGAGGGCGCATGTGCTGCCAGCCGTGTTTGTTCAAAGCCGAGCTCTGCGGGCTCCAGAGTCTTTTGGAGATGTGAGCCTTTCTTGGCTTTGCTGCGGGAGCCGGCAGGAGGGTCAGCTTGGGACAGAGCCCCGGTGCGAGGCATCCTGCCAGGCTGCGGAAGTGGCTCTGGGCATTGCTAATTTGGAACTAACACCCACAGTTAGGAGAGGGGCCCTGTGAGCGGTGCGTGCCTGCTCTTTCGGCACCTAGGGCAAGGGAGGGCCTCCTATTTCCTGGGCCTGCCTGGGGTGAGTGGGGTGGGCCAGCCGCTTCATGGAGAACACTTGGCTCACCTGAAGGGCTTCTGCAGCGGTTCTTGGGACTGGCGGATGTGGGGGACCCAGGACTCCGAAGACCATCTGTGCAGACCTCCACCTCCTCCTTTGGCTCTGCTCCGTCCACTTTGCCCTTAGCAACCATCATTCCTGTCCCCTGGATATTGGAGGAAAATGATCCTAAGTCAGGCAGGACTGACAGTGAGCACAGGTTCTGGATCTGAGGGGCTCGGATGGTGTTGACTGTTTGTGCTGTGGATAAAACCAGGGCTCATGACAGCCCATGTGAATGAAGCCAAGATGCTGGAAACTCTTTGGTTTAATACAGAAAAAGGCATCCAAAGACAGAGAGGGATAGGAGTGTATTGTGCTTGACCTGCTCTGTTGTCCCCTAGCTGTCCTCTGTGAGGGCCTGGAGGATGCTCTCACTGAGACATTGAGGTGGACCTTGGAGTAAGGAAGGGAAGCAGCCACACCCTTGCAAGGCTCTGGGGAGCTGGCCACTGTGGGACACAAATGAAATGGATGAAAAGATGCTAGGGTGGCAGAGGCCACACGGCCAGGCAGGTATTGTCACCATCATGGTCAGGCAGAATGGTGTGGCCTCAGAGATTTTTGGCTTCCTGGCCAGTGGAGTTACCTTCCAGGACAAAAGCAGGGGTCAGCACTAGTGGAGGCGGGGCTGGCGGTGGAAAGACCCTGGGTCTCGGGAACACGGCCCAGATGTGACTCACAGCGCAGCTCCTCTTCCAGTTCCTAGACATGAGTCACTCACAGACCTGGAGCCCTCTGCCAGAGGGAAAGACCTGGCAGAAACACCCAAGGCTGTACGAAGTCTTCTCCCTGGCCTCCGCTGCAGGGAGATATGGCCTTTGGCCAGGATGGCCATGCACTAGGGGAAGGGACACCTCAGGCTCCTAGGGGTTGTTGGGCACTGGCTCTGAGCGAATGCCACTTCTTGGACATTTTTTTTTTGTGGTACGCAGGCCTCTCACTGTTGTGGCCTCTCCCGTTGCGGAGCACAGGCTCCGGACGCGCAGGCTCAGAGGCCATGGCTCATGGGCCTAGCCACTCCGCGGCCTGTGGGAGCTTCCCGGACCGGGGCACGAACCCGTGTCCCCTGCATCGGCAGGCGGACTCTCAACCACTGCGCCACCAGGGAAGCCCCACTTCTTGGACATTCTGATGCCCCCACAGTCCACTGATGAGAGCTGGGCTTTGGAAGTCAGACAAGTCATGCATTTGGGGCCACTGTCCATCCCACAATGGATACAGTGGTTACGTGAATTTATTTTGTATTAATCTCCTTGGTTCTCAAGCATATTATTCAAACAGATATGTTGAGCAGCTGGCCAGTGCAACACTACCTGCTGATCTAGACAAGGACTCTGAAGGTGGAAAGCTCAATGGAGTCTCCTATATCAGTTGAGGAAACACCAGCTACTTTAACAGATAAACCCCCAAATCTCAGTGACTCAATACAATAGACATTTATTTCTTGCTCACAGGAAGTCCAGTTTGCAACATAGGCAGGAATGGGGGTGGGTGAGTCTCTGCTCCATATAGGCCTTTAGGGACCCATGCTGAAGGAAGTGCTGCCATTTTTGACATGTGGATTTAAGGTCATCCTAGATGCCTACATTCAGCCAGCAGAAGAGTGAACAGAGAGCATGCAGGATAAGCAGGAGGTATTTATGGGTTAGGCCTAGGAGTGGCACGCATCATTTCTACCCAAACCAATTCCAGAACTCTGTGACATGGCCTTACCTAGATGCGAAAGGGGCTGGGAAATACAGACTCCGAGGTGTGGTCTGTTGGAGCCAGCAGTTGGAATATCAGTTTTCTGACACCTCAGTTTGCTGACTGTGGCAAAAAAGAACAAATCCCCAGGGGACTAGTTCTGTGGTATTGTTGGGGGAGAGTATATTTCTAGAAGCTCAGGGTAAGTGCTACTTTCAGTACTTCCAATGACGTTGTGGACACTAATTCCATGTATTAAATACCTTTCTGCTCAAACTAGCCGTACGTGGGTCTATAATCTACATCTAAACCCTAGCTTTTACAGTCAGTGAGATGAGAGGTGGAGGAACTGGGAGGCCATGGTGTGAGGGATCACTTGGAGAGACATGGAGGATGTCAGAACTTGGAGTGAGCAGACAACCTGTTATCAGGGTGCTGAAGTTCTCAGTGAATGAGAGGATGTGGTTGACCAGGAGGGACCCATTTGATCACTGCTGTATTCCTAGTGCCTTACCCTCATACTTTGTTGTGTGTGGATGTGTGGGTAATAAACATTTTAAAATGCGGGATGTTGGACTTCCCCGGTGGCGCAGTGGTTAAGAATCCGCCTGCCAGTGCAGGGGACACGGGTTCGAACCCTGGTCCGGGAAGATCCCACATGCCGCAGAGCAACTAAGCCCGTGCGCCACAACTACTGAGCCTGCGCTCTAGAGCCCACAAGCCACAACTACTGAGCCCACATGCCACGACTACTGAAGCCTGTGCGCCTAGAGCCTGTGCTCCACAGCAAGAGAAGCCACCGCAATGAGAAGCCTGCACACCGCAACAAAGAGTAGCCCCCTCTCGCCACAACTAGAGAAGGCCTGCGTGTAGCAACGAAGACCCAATGCAGCCAAAAATAAATAAATAAATAAATTTATTATTTAAAAAAAGTAAAAAAATAAATTTATTATTTAAAAAAAGTAATAAATAAATAAATAAATTTATTTATTTATTTATTTATTTAAAAACAGTAAAAATAAAATGCAGGATGTCTTTCTGTTCATTTATTGATTCATTTAATATCTGAACAGCAAACAATCGTTAAACACTTCTATGTGCTGACTGCTGTGGCTGAATAAGAAAAACAGATTTCCAACAATATAACCTAAAACCCCTCTATTGTAAAACACTTGATATATATATATATATATATATATCAAGTAGAAACTAAAAGCAACAGGGTAAGCAAGTGTGATATCAGTGACATTCTCAATACCAGGAACTTAAAGCTCTGGGTTTTAATGGCTGCATAGAAGGCAAGAGAAAGGGATGTGGGCCCATGCAATATAAGAAGTTGGTATTTTGATACCCACATAAAGTCAGGATTATTAAAGACTCGTAATTTCAGTAAAAGGTTACAAAGGCTAGGAAAAAAAAAATCTCCTTTCCAGGAAAGAGAAATGAGAAATTTTGTGACAAACTCACCACAAGACAGAAATCAAATCTCCCTTCAGAATTCATAAGTACAGACTTTTACCTACAAATGGGTGTGGGTTTTAAATATATACTGGATGGGTTTTCTTTTTGGTCACACTGCACAGCTTGCAGGATCTTAGTTCCCCGACCAGGAATCGAACCTGCGCCCCCAGCAGTGGAAGTGTGGAGTCCTAACCACTGGACCACAGGGAATTCCCTACCTGGGTGGTTTAGAATTGAGTTGAAGTGGTTATATGTTGGCAGCATTGAGGCACCTAGCAGGAGCAAATGCAAATCACCTCTGGAGGAGTTCAATCCCTCCAGCTTACCACAGTTTGGATTAACCGAACATGAGATCACAATCTAAAAATCACAAAACATGTAAGGATGCTAAAAATGGCCTCAGAGATAAAAGATGCAGTTGAAAACCTGAACAAGGAATGAGAAAATGTTAGAAAGCATCAGAAAAAAAGGATAAAGGAAAAGAAAGAATCTGATAGATTTTAAAACAAATGAAATATAACTTTAGAAATGAAAAATATAATAATTGAAATTTCAATGGGCAGGTTAATAGCAGCCTAGACACAGCTGAGAATTATTGAACTAGAAGATGGTAGACTGAATACAAAATAGTTAGACTGGGAGATGAGACCATTTTATAGAAGTTACAGTGAGAAGGTCTAATATATATTAAAAATTTCAATCTTTTAAAAATTTTCACAATTGATAATTTAACAAAATATATTCACAATGTTGTAGAACCATCACCACTATTCATTTCCAGAACTTGTTCGTTATCTCAAAGAGAAACTCTGTCCCCATTAACAATACTATCTATTCTCTCCTTTCCCCAGCCCCTGGTAACCTCTATTCTGCTTTCTGTCTCTATGAATTTGCCTATTCTAGGAACCTCATATCAGTAGAGTCATATAATGTTTGCCCTTTGTGAATGGCTTATTTCCCTTCACATAATGTTTTCAACGTTCATACATGAGGTCTAACATATTTTTAAAAGAAGATACTGAGGAGATACAATATTAAAAAAGATAATAGCAGAGAATTTTCAGATTTGATGAAAGACATAACTCCTCAGATTCAGGAATCACAACAAATCGCAAACTGGATAAATAAAACTAAAAGAACACCTAGGCACATCATATTGAAATTGAATAACATTAAAGACAACAGGGTCTGAAAAGTAGCCAGAGAGAACAAATTACCTACGGAAAGAATAACAATTCAAAACAGTATTTATTTTAATGGCAACAAGATGACAATAGAATAAAATGTGGCATGTCAGTAACTGTTAATCTAGAATTGTATACCCACAGTGGCATCTTGCTAGTTGCCTATTCTGATATCCATCATGACTTCTTCCTTATTAACAGAGCCCTGGTTTTCTAGGAGGCAGTAATGTGCTCACCTAAGAAAGAACATTTCTAGCCTCACTTGCAGCCAGACCCAGTTCTGGCCAATAGGTTGTAAGCAGTTATTGGGTAAGGTATCAAAATGTTCCTTAAGTGGGTCAGCTATCTGTTCATAATGAAAAACTCTACAGACAAGGACTACACGGTAATTTTCTAAATCTGATAAAGGGCATCTATAAAAAAACCTTCAGATAACATACTTCATGGTGAAATAGCAAACATTTTCTACTGATGATTGAGAGAAAAGCAAGAATGCCTGCTCTTATCACTTCTGTATGACACTGTACTGGTGGTCATTGCAACAAGGCAAGAAAAATAAATGAAAGGAATAAACATTCAAAATAAGGAAGTATTTTGCTATTTGCTGACTATTTATGTAGAAAATCCTAAGGAATCTACAAAAATACTATAAAGTGAAGTGAATTTAACAAGGTTATAAGCTACAAAATCTACCCACAAAAATCAGTTGTATTTTTATATACTAGCAACAAACAATTATAGCATGAAATTTAAAAATTTCATTTGTAATAATGTGAAATAACGAAATACGCATATCAACGTGGTATTTTCATGAAGTGGAATATACTGCTCAGAAGAAAAAGAATGAACTGAGTGGGATTTATCCCTAGGAGGGCTTCCCTTCAAGATGGTGGGTGGGGACGTGTGAGTGCAAGGGGACCCTGGCAGAAAGTAGGCTGGGGATCCCCTGTCATTCAGAAAGTTGAGAAGGAGGGGCTAGGAATTACCTTTCATAAAAAGCTAAGCCCCTCCCTCCCTGCAGTAACAGCCCCATTTCTCTTCTGGCCCAGGGGTCTCTTCAGTCCCCCGCCCACTATACTCAGGGAGCAGTTCTGTGCCCTGCAGCTGGAGTCAGCTGATCCCACCCCACTCCAACATGGTCCCACTGTGGCCAGCTGGCCCCTTCCCCAGAAGTCGCTGTGACTGTAGGGCTGTGCAGCCCCCACTCTTCAGCTTTTGTTGGCTTTTCCTTCTTCTGATCCGTCCATATCATGTCATCACAGATTTTATTCACAATCCATGTGCCTGTCTTTTAACACTAGGATGGACTTATTATTTTAAAAAATATATTGTTCCCTTTAACACTACTGTATTATACACTTAAAAATGGTTAAGATGGTAAATTTTACGTTATGTATTATTTACCATAATAATTTTTAAAAAAAACACCTCACATAGTTCTTAAATTGTCAGTGACCTTTGGGAAGAGGAGGTAAACATGTAGGCAAAATTCACAGTCTTGGGGCTTCCCTGGTGGCGCAGTGGTTGAGAGTCCGCCTGCTGATGCAGGGGACACGGGCTCGTGCCCCAGTCCGGGAAGATCCCACGTGCCGCGGAGCTGCTGGGCTTGTGAGCCATGGCCGCTGAGCCTGCGCGTCCGGAGCTTGTGCTCTGCAACGGGAGAGGCCCCAACAGTGAGAGGCCTGCGTACCGCAAAAAAAAAACCAAAAAAAACACCTCACAGTCTTGAACCAAAGGGTAAGTAGAATCCTAAGTGTGAAATTAACTAGGCATATATTTCTCACTCTTAATTTCACTGTTAAAATAATATTTTAAGTCTAATGCTCTTTCTAAGAACTTACAACAAAGATCAGCCATCCCTTCTCATGGCTCTAAGCTTTGCCACTATACATGAAGAATGTGCATTAGAATGCACTCCTTTGGTTGAGATGACAGAAACCAAATCTGAACTAGCTTTATGATTATACCAAAAATGTGTTCACTATGTACCAGGCACATGGTGAGCATGTCACATCCATGGACCTCATCTAACCTGCACAACAGCCCAGGGGGACAGGAGCCACCTTGTCAGCCCAAAGGCAGGTTTTTGGTATGTGGCCTGAATGAGGGAGGGAATGAAGTAATTCCTACCATTGTACCCAAAGTACCAGAGCTCACGGGGAGACATAGGGAAGCCAGGAGGCTTTCTCAGGCCACTGGGGTATCTCGTGGCTGAGCTGGGATTCCAGTCGAAGCCCCATTCCTAGGGCCAGCCCTTCAGCCTCTCTTTTCCGTGGATTTTCAACCTAGAAGGGAAAGCCCCTTCTAGGGACCCTTGGCTCTTGAAACCAAAGGCAAGAAAAGCAGATTTCAGGGACTGAGTCTGGGGGCTCAAGCTCCTTCAGGACCGTCCTCGTCTCCTGTATCTATATTCCTTGCAGGGTTGCTTTCTTCCCAAGGCTGGAATCTCAGTCACTAGCAGTTGCCGAGCTACATCTCTCCTGTGAATCCCAAGAGTAGAAAAAGGGTCTCTTCCCTTAGTTGCAAGAGTAAGACTCCAGGGCAGGATTCTCATTGGTCCTGCTTGGGTCACATTCCCACTGATGTGTTTCAAATCCTGGTTTCTCCACTGGTGAGCCACATGTCATTCTGGACAAGTTAAGTTACTTCTAGCTTGCTTTGTTTCCTCATCTGTTACGTGAGGACAGTAATGGGCTTGCTTAGTGATTTTGTGATGACTGAATGAGTTAAAACGTGTCATACACTTAGGATGACATGTAGTGCTCAAAAACCTGGTGAGTAATCTATTTTCATAATTCTTATTACATATTTCTCTTTTATTTAAGCAATTTTCATGAAGCTTTGTGGTGATCTCGCTGTGGAGAAGTCTCCCTATGCAGTTGTAACCACTGCCTGTCCCCAACAATTTTGGAGCCTGAACTGTATTACTCTTTGCAGGCCCTAGGACCACCAAGCCAAGAAATTAACATAAAACAAGTCCTGGGCTAGTCGTACTCCTCTGAGGGACACATCTAGGCTGCCCAGGATTTCCACAAAAATACAGGCCCAGCTGAGTTCGTAACCCCAAGTCACAAAACTGTCACAGAAAGAACCTACAGTCCCCTTACAGTGAGTGAGTCGGTGGACACCGCAAACAGGATTAGACCACCAAAAATTTCACATAAGGGAACTACTGACTAGAATTTTAAAATAAATGTTTTTAAAATAATTAAAGACAAAAGAAATCTAAAAATTGCATTAAATAAAAATTGCATCAAATAAAAAAGAAAAAGCCAATATAAAGAAAGAGCAAGCAGATTTGATAATGTACAAAACAGGGCTTTACAGAAATAAAACCTGTGGCCATTGAAATTTAAAAGTCTGTGGGGAAAAAACCAACAATGACCCTATGGATGGGATTAACAGCAGATTAAAATCAAACAGAATCAGTGAGATGGAAGTCAGAATTGGGAAAATTACTCAGAATACAGCACACAGAGAGAAAAATCTTCCAAGTATTGAGAAACAAAAAATTTGTCAATTTAGAATTCTACAGTGGCTAAATTATCAGTCAAAATGAGGGTGAAATAAGACATTTCAAAGACTGAAATTTGTCACTACTTTCAGGAAGAAGAAAATTCAAGCCAGAAGGAAAGTGAGTAAAGAGCAGGTTGACATGTGACTCCTGAAGCAGCCTCAAGCCTCACTGGAGTGAGGACGATGTGGACAAAGGCCTGCAGCTAAAGCATCTTAAACTCCCACTAGTTCCCGTGGTGGGTGGAGACAGTAATTAACTTCAGGCTTTGTTAATCCCACATGCTGAAAATTTAAGTGTGTTTATGAAAATGAAAGCTGGACTTCCAAAACAATGGGAGTTGAGGGAAAAAGGAATAAAGATAATGTGATCAATCAAACAGAGGGCCCAAAGGGAGAAAAAAGCAGCATAGAGGAAAAACAAAAACAAAAAAAACAACCGACAACACAAAATAAGATGATAAAAATCAATGAAAACATATCAGTAATCAATAATCAAAATAAAACACCATCAAAAGTTGAAAATTGTAAGATTGGTTTTCATAAAAATCTGGTCACACATACTATTTACCACAAGCACACCTAGGAATGAATGTAAGATGTAGAAAGGATAAAAGGAAAATGAGGGCTTTCCTGGTGGCGCAGTGGTTGAGAGTCCGCCTACCGATGCAGGGGACACGGGTTCATGCCCCGGTCCGGGAAGATCCCACATGCCGCGGAGCGGCTAGGCCCGTGAGCCATGGCCGCTGGGCCTGTGCGTCCGGAGCCTGTGCTCTGCATGGGAGAGGCCACAACAGTGAGAGGCCCGTGTACAGAAAAAAAAAAAGAAGAAAAAAAAAAAAAGGAAAATGAGGGGAAAAGACATATGAGGTCAATACTCACAGAAAAGTGCTGTGCCTAGGCTAATTATTGAAAAAAAAATATAAAATTAAGGCAAAAAGCATAGGGATAAAGAAGGGTACCATGTAATAATAAAAGGAATAATTTATCAGGAAGCTATAATAATCCTAAACCTGTTAGCATTAAAAACAAAGTCTGGAAAGACGTATAAATCCCAAACTGGCAAAATTTCATGCTGAGACTGCTAAAGTGGGATTTTATCCCACTTCTTTTAGTAACTTATAAATCAAGCAAACAGAACATTAGAAGGCCATAGGATATTTGAATAATACAATTAACAAGCTTGATATAATGTATATATATATATATCTGCATTATGCAGATCACCTTCTGACCACAACACAGTAAAAAAAGAAATCAGTAGCTAAGGGTTAGTCCTCCCTCCAAAGAAAACCTAGTATACATTTGAAAATTTAAGTAAGCATATTTTTCAGCAATTCCTAAAGCAAACAATATAATTGATATTAGAAAATCAACAAGATGAAATTAAAGATGCTACTTATCAAGACTTACTGGACATAACTAAAGTCACACTTGGAAATTTATATACTCATTGTCAGAGAAGAGAAAGACTAAAAATTGAGTTGAGTACCCAGCTGAAGAAATAAGAAAAAGAATCTTAACAGCAACCAAAACAGTAGAAAGAAATAAACAAAATAGAAATAGAGATGATAAACAGAATGAAAAGTTGATTCTTTAGAAATAGATTTGTATTCTTAGAGAGATAAAACTTAACAAATCAGACTCAGGATAAAACAGAATCTAAATATACTGACAGATGTTAAATAACTAGAAGCAAAACAACAACAACAACAAACAAACAAAACCCCAAAACCCTACCCACAAAAAGTACACCAGATCCGGACAGTGAACTGAACACTCAGGTGTTCTGCACCTACAATCTGCTCTGGAGGTTGGGGAGGGTCTGCTCTGAAGAAAGTTGGGCGTGAACAGTCTGTAGATGAAGGTTCAGCAAATACACGCTGAGCATCGACTGAGCACCAGGGCCTTGGACACTGCAGTGAACGGGGGGGGGGGGGGGGGGGGGGGGGAGGGAAGACAGATCCTAAACAGTGAGCAACAAGTAAGTGAATTACAGGGCAGGTGGACACTAGGGTGCTGTTGAGGAGAGATCAGAGTGGAGGGCAGAGCAAGAGCATAGACTGGGAGAGAAGCCCGATTGTGCGGCCAGGCCAAGGGGTGAGGGGGAGGGAAGGGTTAGGGTTTTGGTGAGGAAGTGGCCCGAGGAATGTAAAAGGAGGGAGGGATGGCATGGTGAGGGAGGGGTCACAAAGGGCCTCACCAGGAAGGGCCAGGAGTTGGGGGTGGACCACCCACGCCGGGGCGGGGGGGGG
>NW_006780611.1:139863-142780 GCF_000442215.2 Lipotes vexillifer | reverse complement strand
GGGGGGGGGGGGGGGGGGGCCCTTAAGACTTTGAGAGCGTGGGGCACCAAGGGTGTCAGACGGCCTATGTGTGCAGGGGTTCACCCACGGATGGGTTTGATCCTGTGCCAGGCACTGTTCTGGACGCTTTGCCCACATGAGCTCCCAAGGCCTCGGGCGTCTGAACGTGTGTGGTGGGACGAAGTGGGGATGGGAGAACCATGGGTCATTCTGGAATCTTAGCCCTGATGGAAGGAGTAGAGATGCAGAGGGGCCATGGAGTCTGGGGAATCCTCACCTTCAAGGACAGAGACAGGAGAGCAGTGGGGTGAGGCTGGGAGGTGGTGAAGAGCCTGGGGGTCTTTTATTCTCAACGAAATAGCTTGTCCCTGGGCTTCCTCCTCTGTAAACCCACCATGTTGCAGGGACAGGAGGACATTGTGTGGGTAAGGTGCTTCTGGGTATTGGAACTTTTGCCATTTGCCAGGGTGGTGGTGGGTCCAGAGGAGAGGTGCTGGTTTGGCATTCGTTCATTATGTACCCATCCTTTGCGCCAGGTGCTCTGTGGAAACAGCCCTGGCAGTGCAGGCCCGCCTGAGCCTGGAGACCAGGAATGTGGCCATCAGCAAGGTTGTGAGGCTTTCTCCTGAAAGCTCGGCATCCATGGTGCTGGACTCACCGAGGCCAGTGGGTTGCTGGGGAGGCCGAGGGGGCCTCCGTGAGGTCCAGGACGGGTGGCCAGGTGGGCGCCTGGCTCTCCAGGTCAAGGGTAGGTTTGCAGGGAGAGCACGGAGGCCTGGGGCTGCTCTGCAGCTGGTTGTGAACCTCCTCCTTCAGTCCCACCATGAATCGGGGACTCCGGTGAGCACGGCCGGCCTTGCAGCTGCCACAGTGGGAGGGATGAGGGACACGGTGGGGGGGGGGCGCAGCTCTGGGTGACTCAGGGAGGGGAGAACAGGGGCAGGAAGACAGTGGAGACAGGAGGGGGGCCGGGAAGCGCTAGCTTCCTCTCTCCAGGGCTGGGCCACGTGCTTCCCAAGGTGCTTCCTGCAGATAAGTGGGCTTCCGACAGCCCCTTCCTGCTCCCCCCTTCCCCTACCCCTCCCATCCTGCTCCAGCCCCTGGGGACCCTCAGCTCCCCCACTCAGGCCAGGCCAGTGGCCTTGGGAAGAGCCTGGACATCCTGGGGCAACATTTCTAGGCAGGCAGGGTCCACCCAGGCTCGGGAAGAAAGCGGGCCCAGACCACAGACAGCGCTGGAGACTCAGCTCTGCGGGGTCAGTGAAATCCTGGGAGGCAGAGATTTTTCCTGAAGCGGGGCCGGCTGGGCAGGGAGAGAGCCCGGTTTCCCTCAGGGGTCAGGGCTGGTCCTGGGGAAGAGGGCCGCGCTCTGGGGTGACCAGAGGCTGTTGGGGGGGAGGGGTGGGTATTGCGGGGCTCTGTGGGGAGGATGCTGTTCTTGGAGGGGGTGTCAAGCGCTGGTCCGTGTGGGGTAAGGCTGCTTCCAGGTTGTCATGGGGAGGGGTAGGGAGGCTTTCTGTGTGTGTGTGGGGGGGGGGGGGGTTCATTCAAGTTTATTCCCGGGAGGCTCAGGGGACCCAGGGCTGCTCTTGGAGAAGGTAGGTGAGGCTGGGCTGTCTTCTGCCAGGGCCCCGAAGGCGTCCTCATGCTGGGGTGTTCTATGAAGGTCGGCCAGGGTGTCTTGTGCGAGGGTGAGCGGCTGCGGGGGTCGGGGCCTGTTTCTGAGGAGGAGTCAGGCATGCTGGGGGCGTCAGAAGCTGTTTCTCGGGAAATCAGGGCTATTTCGACGTTAAGGGGCCGCTCTCCGCTTTTAGGGACCTTGGGGGCACAGGGTTTCCCAGCACTGGGGTAGTTCTGTGAGGCTGATGAGTGTTGGTGGGACCTGGCCAGCTCCAGTGCGGCGGCGGCGCCTGAGCTACTTTCTTTACTGCGCTCCCCTCTCCTCCGCCTACTCATCACCCCTCCCGCGTTGCCACGACAACGCGTGAAACTAAAATTCACTTCCCGGTTGCAGGTGGAGGCTAGTGGCGCCCCCTCCCCTAAGCCCTTCCTCTCAGGTCGCGCCCCCATCTTGTCGTCGCTAAGGTGACTGGGAGGGCGTGGCAGGCGTTGGAGCTAGGCGGACCAGGGGACCTGAGGCGGGGGGGCAGAAGAGGCGGGCCTCAGAGTCCGGAGTGAACTCCCCAGCCTCGGCCAGGGGTGGGGGAGCCGGGAGCCGCGCGGCACACTGTTCTGCGTGGTCCTAAGGGTTAAGTTGTGAGGTTAATTGGTTCTGGCTGTGGGAGAAGTCCCGGCCCCTCCAGGTTTCCGAGGTCCCCACCGTCCCACCCCAGGACTGGGGCATGTTGGTCTCTGTCGTCTCCTCCGGGTCTTGAGTGGGGTGGGGAGGGGAGGTCTGTAGGGTGGTAGAGAAACTGCCACCCCCAGAAATTAATTTTCCTGTTTTCCTCTCCCCTTCCTGCCCTGCCTCTGGTCCCTGTGCCCAAGGCGGCCCCCACGCCAGGTCCAAGACCCCCTCCTCGCCGCATCTTCCCCTGTGGGCCACAGATGCTCTTCCGCAGCCGAACGGCGGCGCGGCCCTTGCTGCTCAGCTACTCTCCCCACACTGAGGCCTAGGACTCCCCACACCCCCAGCGCAGCCCCTAGGCCCCCGCCTTGCTGCGCGGCCCTCGCCCTTCGCACCAACCCCACCCCTCACCCCTCACCCCGGGACCCCGCCAAGTCCCCCTCGCCCTCGGCTGGCTCTGAGCCCTCCCGGTTCCCGCCTCCGGCGCAGCCCCCTTGCCACCCCCGCTTCCCTCGCCGCTCAGGCCCCCTCCCCCCGCCGCCCCCGCCCCCGGGGAAGGCAGGCGCCGAGCGGAGCCGGGGCCGATGCAGCTGAGCCGCGCCGCCGCCGCCGCCGCCGCCGCCGCCGCCC
>NW_006780611.1:126739-139491 GCF_000442215.2 Lipotes vexillifer | reverse complement strand
CGCCGCCGCCGCCCCTGCGGAGCCCTCGGCGCCGCTGTCCCCCGTGCCGGCCCCGGCCCCCCCCGGCCCCCTCCCGCGCAGCGCGGCCGACGGGGCTCCAGTGGGGGGGCAGGGGGGGCCGGGGCGCCGCGAGGAGCCCCGGGGCGCCCAGCTCCCGGCCGCGAGCGGCCACGGCCGGGGCGCGGGGATGGACGGCCCCGGGGCCAGCGCCGTGATCGTGCGCGTCGGCATCCCGGACCTTCAGCAGACGGTGAGCCTCGCCGCCCGGATCCCGGCGCCACCCCCGCCCTCCTCTCCCAGCCCCCCACCCGCGCTCTCGGAGCCCTGCGCAGGAGACCCCAGGCCCGCCGCTACTCACCCCTCCCCCACCACCTCCGCCGGGACCCTCCCCACCTCCAGGGCGGGGGCGGGGCCCGGGGAAGCACCGCCCTCGGGGCGAGGCCTAGCCGGCGGGGCGCGGAGGCTCGGGGTCCGCGGCCTGGGCGCGCGGGGCCCGGGGACTCAGTACTCAGCGCCGCGCGGGGCCGATCGGCGCTCACGCTCCCGCTCCGCCGCAGAAGTGCCTGCGCCTGGACCCGGCCGCGCCGGTGTGGGCAGCCAAGCAGCGCGTGCTCTGCGCCCTCAACCACAGCCTCCAGGACGCGCTCAACTACGGGCTCTTTCAGCCGCCCTCCCGGGGCCGCGCGGGCAAGTTCCTGGACGAGGAGCGGCTCCTGCAGGAATACCCGCCCAACCTGGACACGCCCCTGCCCTACCTGGAGGTGAGCGGCGGCCGGGGGCGCGGCAGGGGGCGGGCTGAGAGCTCCGAGCTCCGGGACTGGAGCGGCGGAGGGCGCGGCAGCGAGGGGCACGGACGCGGCGAGTTAGTGTGGAAGCGGCGGGCGGGGGCTTGAGTTGTGTGTCTGGCGCGTGAGGTGTGAGCTGCGTGCCGTGCGTGCGGTCAGCAGCACGTGCGATGGGGTGTGAGCAGGCGTGAGTGCCCGGAGCGCTGTGTGGAGTAAGCCAGCCGTGGTCTGTGTGCATGTCGGTGTCAGCGTCTCCCCCTCCCCGCCCGTGAAGTTGTCCGAAGGGCGACCTAAGCTTCCTCGTTTGCTCACCCGTCCACGGTGTAAAGGCTGTTGAGCGCCCTGTGAGCAAGGGGACCCAGACCCACGGTTTGGAGGTGGCGGTGGCAAGTGCAATGAGCACTGAAGCCAAGAATTACGGTGGCAGAGCTCAGAGCCGGCTTGGCCTCTGTGGTGGCCCCGGCAAGTAGGGACAGTTCTTCCCAGAGACGGGATGTCTCGGAAGGTCAGCCTGGAACCTGGTCTTGGAAGAGGACTGAGGTTTCCAGGGAATCCCGGGGATGGGAATGAGACAGAAAGGGCACTGCAGGCGGACAGCTGGGCGTACATCACGCCTGACCTCTGTGTTTGTGGTGTCCATGGTAGTGTGCATGGCTTTGTGTGGCCGGCCGGCAGGGGTTTTGTGACGGGGTGGGGGGGTGGTGGTGGTGAGCAGCGTGGGGCTCTAGCTGCACAGAAGTGGGCAGGACTCGGTTCTGTGCATACTTTCACTCACTCAGCCCAGGTGGATGCCTTTTTCTGCCTTGTCTTTACCTGAGCAGTTTCGATACAAGCGGCGAGTTTATGCCCAGAACCTTATTGATGATAAGCAGTTTGCAAAGCTTCACACAAAGGTAAGGAGGCAGCCACAGGGAGTGGACTCCAAGGTCACCTTCTACACCCCCTCCGACCGCCCCCCCCCATGACCAGTGTTCACCCACCCCAGCCTTAACTGGGTTTTGTGGTGTCAAAAATGTTGTTTAAAAATTCCCTTCTTGAGGCCCTCCCCCTGTTCCCAGAACCCCCCACCCAATCTTGGTTGGGGTGAACAGTCAGTCCTGCCAGCCTTGGCTCAGTCTGCTTTCTCTTGTTGTCAGGGGCCCAGAGTGGGTGTTGGGGACGGCTAGAGGGCTGGGTGCAGACTCGGGGCACCATGACTTTGGGGTGGTCGGTCTGGTGATGGGTTCTAGTCAGATCAGACTCTGGCTGACCCCTCTGGTGGGCCCCTGGCTAAGGGGTGGAGTGCGATAGGGGACAGTGTCTTTGTGGGGGAGAAGTGAGCAGGCACCAGATGTGGTTGTTGTGGGGAGCTGGGTAGGGGTGGGGAGAACAGGGAGCCCAGCACTTAGTGGTCATCCAGTGCTGGGCACTTTAGACATCTCATTAATTTTCTTCTGTGAGGGACTATTATCCCGTTTCACAGATGAAGATACTGAGTCCCAGGGAAGTTAAGTGACTTACTTACAGAGTGCATCCAGTGATGCTGGGGCTGAACCTAGATCTCTCTGACTCTGGGGCCCTGCCCCTAGGCATACTTGTGGAGTCTTTACTCCTCGATACTGTTGCTAGGAGGGTCTGACCCCAAGTGCTCTTTGGGGGGCACCTCCCTGTCTTCTCTGAACGTAGGAGGGGCAGGGTGGGTGCCGCGGCCCTCCCCACAGTCAGACTCCCTGAGCTCCCACCCCAGGCTCCCCTGGGCCAATGGACATTTGCTTGCTGGACACTTCATTGACAGTGTCTGGAGCCTAAGAGAGGGATCTGAACATTCACCCCTGTGGCCCAGTGACTGCGCTGTGATCCTGGAGCCTCCGTGCCAGACTTCTCTGCTACCCCGGGGCATGTGGTGGTCAGTAGCCATGACTCTGTGGCTGGGCAGAGACTCCCTCACTGGCCCCGGTGTGACCTATCACCCTGGGTTCCTCCTGTAGTTGCCCCTCCTCCAAAACTGTCCCCAGCGACCCACAGGACACCAGTGACTCCTGACCTTCAGTGAGTCCCACTGGTTTTTTTTTTTTTTTTTTTTGCGGTACGCGGGCCTCTCACTGTTGTGGCCTACTCCCGCTGCGGAGCACAGGCTCCGGACGCACAGGCCCAGCGGCCATGGCTCACGGGCCCAGCTGCTCGGCGGCATGGGGGATCCTCCCCGACTGGGGCACGAACCCGTGTCCCCTGCAACGGCAGGCGGACTTTCAACCACTGCGCCACCAGGGAAGCCCCCACTCGTTTTTAGGATGCATTTCAACTCCTTACCACAGTCCCGTGTTTCTGCCTGCCTGGGCTCCAGCTGGCCCCCACCATCACACTGCCCCCCTCCCTCCCTGCCGGCTACAGCTGAGGTCTTTCCTCTCAGCCATGAGCATCATTCCTCCTTTCTCATTGCCTGACCCCCCTGGAGGATGCTACCTCCCGTGGAGCTGTCCCTATGGCACCCTGTCTTATTTCTGATGCACTTCGTTTCTGGAGGGCCCGGGGCCTCTGGCCAGGGCACCTTGCCTTGTGCACGTGGCACTGTAGCACCAGCAGGAGCTCAGTGAGGCTTTGCTGAGTAAATTAGCGCACGACTGGGGGTATGAATGAAAGGCAGTCAAGGTCACGTGACAGGAGCGGACACCTGGTGATGGGGGAGGGCCCCGGAGTTGGCAGCCTGCCTGGGGTGAGCTTGTGAAGAAAATGGGCTGGATAAGGAACAGGCTACCTTGAGAGTGATGGGGATGTGGGCTGCCCTGGGCTGGCTCCTGCCCACGTGGCCTTGGGCTCTTCCAGGTTTGACAGGTTGGGGCACCAGGGGCCAGGGAGAGAAGCCAGGGCAGGGGCTGAGGTTGGGGTAGGGAACTCACTCAGGGGGCATGAGCGAGGGCCGCCTGGCCTTGTCGAGGGGCTGGCTGGGCTCAGGCTGACAGCTGTGTTGGGCTCGGGATGCAGGGGAGGACTTGGAGCAGGGCGTGGGTCCAGCTGAGCTGGGATCAGGGCCACAGCCGGAGTGCAGGGCTTAGGGTGACACGAGAGGAGTGACAAGGTCACGATGTAGGCTGTTAGGTCAGACTGAGGGCGGGGTGGGGTGGTGGATGCCCCGTAGGTAGTCTGAGGCTCCCTGGTGGAAGGTGGGTGGTGGTCAGATGACGGTGGCCGCGGCGCGGGCTGACCAGGGCGGCCGGGCATTCCAGGCGAACCTGAAGAAATTTCTGGAATACGTCCAGCTGCACAACACAGAGAAGGTGGCGCGCCTGCTGGACAAGGGGCTGGACCCCAACTTCCACGATCCTGACTCAGGAGGTGAGAAGCAGAGCAGGAAGGGGCATGGCCTGGGAATGGCCAGGGCTATAACCTCCATCTGCCCCTTGAACCCAGAGTGTCCTCTGAGCCTTGCGGCCCAGCTAGACGACGCCACGGACCTGCTGAAGGTGCTGAGGAACGGCGGTGCTCACCTGGACTTCCGCACCCGCGACGGGCTCACCGCTGTGCACTGTGCCACGCGCCAGCGGAATGCGGCGGCCTTGACGGTCAGTGCGGGCACAGCCCTGGCCTGGAGGGGCGTGCGGCCCAGTAGTGGGAGGAGGCTGAGCTGGCATGGATACTGAGGTTCTCGCTCTCAGACCCTGCTGGACCTGGGCGCGTCCCCCGACTACAAGGACAGCCGCGGCCTGACGCCCTTGTACCACAGCGCCCTGGGGGGGGGAGACGCCCTCTGCTGTGAGCTCCTTCTGCACGACCACGCTCGGCTGGGGACCACCGACGAGAACGGCTGGCAGGAGGCCCACCAGGTGGGTGGGGAGCACGACGGCGGCGCGGTCCCCGGCTCTGTCTCTGGGGTTTGGGGCTTGGGCTCCGTTCAGGGGCCCAGCAGCACCTCTCTGCCCCCCCAGGCCTGCCGCTTTGGGCATGTGCAGCACCTGGAGCACCTGCTGTTCTACGGAGCCAACATGGGGGCTCAGAACGCCTCGGGGAACACAGCCCTGCACATCTGTGCCCTCTACAACCAGGTGTGCCTGCGCCTGTGCACACGTGTGTGTACACACAGGTGATGCTGTACAGTGACTACCTGTGTGTGCACGTCTGACCCTGTGTGTCGCGCCACAAGTGCGTGTTCCGCGTCCTGCAGTGAGCTGTGGCCTTGTAGGCCTACGTGTGTATATCAGTTCCCTGCACACACGTGTCATGTGTGTGTGTTCTGCACAACCAGGTGTGAACTGTGTGCACCTGGGCTCTCTGGGCCAGGTGGGACCTGCACGTGTACACCTGACCTGCTTGTCCCTGTGCTACAAATGTGTGCGCTGAACGTGTAGGCGTGGGTACGTGTGCCCTGCACTCCGGTGTGCGCATGTGCTGTCGCCCAGTTGCAACCCCTACTCCGACCCTCCCACAGGAGAGCTGTGCCCGCGTCCTGCTTTTCCGTGGAGCCAATAAGGATGTCCGCAATTATAACAGCCAGACAGCCTTCCAGGTACACCGATGTCTACAGGAGCATGAGGCTGCCCCAGGGCGTGTTTGTCTGTTTGCATGTGGCTTGGTCTCTCTAGACCTTGCTTTTTTTCCCTGTAGAGTAATAAGGGAGCTCTGACTCCAGGATCGCCCCAGGGTGGGACGGAGGAAGGGGGTGAGCCAGTGCAGTGCCCAGCTTGTGGTGGGGGTGTTCATTGAATGTGGTTCCCTCGGTCCCCCTTCCAGGGAGCGGAGAAGAGGCCCCGGGGCCAAGGGAGAACAGGTGTGGCCTGACCTACCCGAGACAGGTGGGGTGCAGAGGCCGAACCAGGGGCGAGAGGGGTGGTCCCAGATCCCGACTGAACTGCAGTCATGTTTCTGGGCCTTTTCTCTGGCCAGGTTTGGTTCTTAGCACCAGGATGACCCGACGGATGGGTCTCTGTGTGGCCTGGAGTTTATGGGGGGAGTCGGGGACCACGTCATGGGGACTTTGGACACGGAGGGAGCTGGGACCCCACTCTCAGTGGGAGCAAGGGCCTTCATAGGAGACGTGGAAAGAGACCTTCAGAGGAGACGTGGCAGGTGTGGCCACTGATTGTCTAGTCAAGGGGGCAGAGGCAGCAGTGGAGGGCTTTCTGGATGACGAGATGCAGGGGTGGGGGCACGGAGCAGAGAGGGTGACAGGAGTAAGGTAGTGGTGGGCCATGGCTGAGACAGAAAAGATGGTGTGTGGAGGGGCCCTTAAGAGAACAGGCAGAGTGGCCAGCATGTCCCAGCTTTAGCTCCGAGAGTCTCATGTCCCAGGAGACCCCTCAGTCCCATGCAGACTGGGGTGGTGAGTTTAGGCAGGGGACAGGGTCCGAACCTGGGGCCCCCAGCTGAGGAAGACCCCACACAGGGGTCCGAGAAGGCGCCGCCGGGGCCCAGGGGAGGCGCGTTTGGGGCTGCTGAGCCTCCCTCCTGCCCCTCCCCTCCCGCAGGTGGCCATCATAGCAGGGAACTTTGAGCTTGCGGAGGTCATCAAGACTCACAAAGATTCGGATGTTGGTGAGTTCTGCCCACCCAGGTCCCTGCTGAATGTGCATTTGTGGGGGTCGTCAGGGCCCAGCAGTGCAAGGGTCAGTGGGGATGTTACAAGGAAGCCTCCATACCCTGAGCCTTTTCCTCCAGTTCTCCCAGTACAACTGGGAGTGGTCCATTAGTGACCCCTGCAGGTATGGGGAATGTGCTGAGGGAAGGGCCTGTGTAGGGTGGACAAAGGGTCAGGGTCAAGGTCATGGTTAGGTGAAGGCTGTGGATTGGGGTTAGAGTCAGGTCAGGGTCAAGGGTATGGTTATAATGGTTAGGGCTGTGGGTTGGCGCCAGTGCTGGGTTTAGAGATCAACTTAGGTTGAAAGCAGGGTTGAAGTTAGGGTCAAGATTTGTTTTCCTGTTAGGTCTTGTGAAGGGCCAGCAGGGGACACGTGGCAGTGGACCCTCAGTGTTTCACTTCATCCTGGCACATAAAGCAGTTCAAGTGGCCCATAGCGAGCCTCGACACATGTATGCACGCGTAAAGAAATCAAAACACAGTGGTGGGGATGCACGTGGGAAAGGGTGGCAGCGGTCTCGGGGCAAGGGGCTCTGAGCCTTCGGCAGCCAGTGCTTCAGGGGGAGCCCCGTACGTGCCCCAGAAGGAGAACCAGGGGGTGCCCTGTAGTCTGAACCTCAGGGCAGGAGGGCTCACATCGGGCCTGGGTCAGGGGGCACCCACTGCCCTCCAAATCCTGCCACCCCTCCCTGTGTGGGGTGGCTGGGGGGTGGGCCTCTCTTCCTGAAAAGTATATTCTCTGGCCAGGGGCTGCCCCCTCCAGCCCCCTAGCCATAGAGGGACTTCCTGCTCAGCTCCCTCTGTCCTTGGTGGACAAGGCTTTTCTGCCCACGGCTCTCTTTGGAACACAGACTCCCAGGCTCCCCTTTCTGCTGGGACTGCGATATCCCCAATTTTTTTTTTTTTTGCGCTACGCAGGCCTCTCACTGCTGTGGCCTCTCCCGTTGCGGAGCACAGGCTCCGGACGCGCAGGCTCAGCGGCCATGGCTCACGGGCCCAGCCGCTCCCCGGCCTGTGGGATCTTCCCGGACAGGGGCACGAACCCGCGTCCCCTGCATCGGCAGGCGGACTCTCAACCACTGCGCCACCAGGGAAGCCCAATATCCCAATTTTTATAAAATTTAAAGTGACAGTGACCAGCGGAGGGCTAGGGCTGGTCTCAGGTTTTGAGTCCTTGTTGGTTCTAATGTGAGGTTATGGTCAGGCAGGGGTTAAGACGAAGGCCAAGTTCATGTTAAGAAGCCTTCCGATATAGAGTCTTCCCTGAACAGTCCTCCCCACAGTGAGGCTTGGTTAGGAGCCCCTTGTTCCCCAAGCAGGGTCAGCGGACTGACAGTGGGTGGGCTGCAGAATTGGTAGGCATGTGTTGAGCACGTGACTGAGCTGATGATGTGGTGTAGGCTTGGGGCCCAGGTTCTGCTTGGGAGAGAACTGTGATGAAGTTTGAGGTTTGAATTAGGGGTGAGAGACAGAGCAAGGGCTCCAGTTAGGGTCTAGTTGGGGCTGCTGCGTGTTTGGAGGTGTTTGTTAGCCTGGGGGAAGCCTGGTTTGCGGATGTGGGTTCCCTCTTCTGCTTGTGATGTCACCTTGGGAAAGCTTCTTGGGACCTCTGTGCCTCAGTTCCTTTCAGTAAAATATGGTTATTTGCAACCTCTTCCCCCTCTGACCTCACGTGGGATTCGATTCCATGGGTCTGGACTCTGGCAGGTGGCCTTGAGGGTGGGGGCCAGGCCACGCTCCAGGCTGAGAGTCAGGCAGGCCTCAGCTGCCCCTCTTCTTTGGACAGACATGCCAGGGCTCCTGGGGTCACCATTATCATTCTGTCTGCCTGATCCAGAGTGAGCTCACCCGGCTGGGGTTAGACATTTGTCGCTGAGCTGAGAGGTCCATATCAGTTAGTCCCATTGTGGGCATCAGCTCTGCTGGCCATGTACCCTTACCTGCTCAGGTGTCACACGTACGCTCAGAAGACGCAGCCAGGTGTTCATGAGTATTTATGATAAACCCTGTTATTTTAATTCACTGTTTTAACAACCCCCCAATGAGTGATTGTTGTTAGTCCATTTTTACAGGGGAGGAAACTGAGGCACAGAAGGGTTAATGGCAAAGGCTGTCTTCAGTCCTGAGCAATCCAGGGATCCATCCTTGTTACCCCACTCCGTCTGCGCACACTCCCTCCATGAGTCAGTTGTCATGTCCCACCCAGCTTGGGGACCAGCTTGGGGACCCGGGTGGGACCTGCACACTGAGGAGGAGCGGCAGGGAGGCTTTGCCCAGTCACCCTTCCTTTTCCTCAGGCACGAAGCCCACCTGGAGGGATCTGGTAGGCTGAGACCTGTCACCCTTCCCGGGACAGGTCACCTGGAAGCCTCTTGGCAGCCTCACCTTCCCCCTCTAGACTGACCAGCTGGAAGCAGGGATCCTACCTGGGAGCAGCCACCTCTGCTTCCTCACCTGTTGCCTTGGGCTACCTCTGGGTCCACAGGCTCTCCCACCCTCTCTTGTGTGTACACTTCCAAGTACACTTCTCTCTGACTTGCTATCCCAGAGTGCTTTTGAAGAGTGCCCTAGGGAGGTGCTTCTCACTTAGAAATGTACATTTGAGTCACCCAGGGATCTAGTTAAATGTAGATTCTGACTCAGAGGGTCTGGGTGGAGCCTGAGGTTCTGCATTTCTAAAAGCTGGAGGTGAGGCCCAAGGCCCACACTTTGCATAACAGGAGTCTAGAATAGGGCTTGGCAAACAATGCCCCTAGGCCAAATCCAGCCCACCGTCAAAATCAGATTCATGTAACATAAAATTAACTATTTTAAATTGAATAATTCAGTGCTATGTAGTACATTCACAACCAACTCTACTGAATTCCAAAACATTTTCATCCTCCCAAATGGAAACAACATATATATTAAGCAACTATTCCACATTCCCCTCTCCCTCAGCCCCTGTCAACTATTAACATACTTTCTGTCTGTCGAGATTTACCTATTCTGGGTATTTCATTTAAGTGGAGTGACCCTTAGTATTTGGCTTCCTTGTTTTCAAGCTTTATCCGTATTGTAGGATGTATCACTGCTTCATTCCTTTTTATGGCTGAATAATATTCCATTGTTTGTATATGTGACATTTTGTTTATCCATTCATCCTTTGATGGACACTTGGGCTGTTTCCACCCTTTGGCTCTTGTGAATATTGCTGCTACGAAGATGTGTGAAATGTATTTGCTTGAATACCTGTTTTCAATTATTTTGGGTGTACACTTAGGAGTGGAATTGCTGGGTCAGATGATAATTCTATATTTAATTTTTTGAGGAACTACCAAATTGTTTTTCACCATTTTACATTCCCCCAGCAATGCATGAGGGTTCTGAATTCTTCAAATCCTCACCAACACTTGTTATTATCTTTAAAAGAATATTTTTTATTAAAAAAATTTTTTTATTATAGCCGTTCTAGTCTAAGTGAGGTGGTATCTCATTGTGCTTTTGATTTGCATTTCCCTAATGGCTGTTGATGCATCTTTCCATGTGCTTGTTGGCTGTTTGTACATCTTTTTTGGAGAAATGTCAGGTTCTTTGCTCATTTTTATTTATTTATTTATTTATTTAGTTAGTTAGTTAGTTTGTTTGTTTTTGCGGTACGCGGGCCTCTCACTGTTGTGGCCTCTCCCGTTGCGGAGCACAGGCTCCGGACGCACAGGCTCAGCGGCCATGGCTCCCGGGCCCAGCCGCTCCGCGGCATGTGGGATCTTCCCGGACCGGGGCACGAACCCGTGTCCCCTGCTTCAGCAGGCGGACTCTCAACTGCTGCGCCACCAGGGAAGCCCTATTTATTTTAAAAAATATTTATGTATTTATTTTGGCTTTGCCAGGTCTTAGTTGCGGCATGCGGGATCTTTTAGGTGCGGCATGAGGGCTTCTTAGTTGCGGCATGCATGTGGGACCTAGTTCCCCTACCAGGGATAGAACCCGGGCCCCCTGCATTGGGATCACGGAGTCTTACCCACTGAGCCACCAGGGAAGTCCCTTTGCTCATTTAAAAATTGCTCATAGAATAAGTTAGGAAGTGTTCCTACCTCTTCCATTTTTTGGGAAGAATTTGAGAAGGATTTTGCTAACTCTTCTTTAAATGTTTGGTGGAATTCATTAGCGATGCCATTTCATGCTGGATTTTTCTTTGTTGGGAGATTTGTGATTACTGATCCAATCTCCTTGCTTTTTATGGGTCTGTTTAGATTTTCTATTTCTTCTTGAGTCAGTTTTGGTAATTTATGTTTTTCTAGAATTTGTCCATCTAGTTTATCTACTTTGTTGACATACAATTATTCATTGTATTCTCTTATGTTTCTTTTTACTTGTATAAGGTTGGCAGTAATACCCCAATTTTCATTTCTGATTTCAGTTATTTGTGTCCCCCTTCTCTTTTTTTTCTTAGTCAGTCTAGCTAAAGGTTTGTCAATTTTGTTGATATTTTCAAAGAAACAACTTTTGGTGTCATTGATTCTCTCTGTATTTCTATTCTCTATTTTGTTTATCTCATGTAAGCTTTATTAGTTCCTTCCTCTGCTAGCTTTGGGTTTGGTTTGCTTCTCTTTTTCTAGTTCCTTAAATAGGTTATTGATTTGAGACCTTTATCCCTTTTTAATGTAGGTGCTTACAGCTATAAATTTCCCTTTTAGTACTGCTTTTACTGCATCCCGTAAGTTTTGGTATGTTGTATTTTTGTTTTTCTTTTCTCAAAGTGTTTTCAATTTTCCTATGATTTCTGTTTTGACACATTGATTGTTTAAGAGTGTTGTTTAATTTTTCACATATTTGGGAATTTTCCAGGTTTTTTTTTCCTGTTCTTAATTTCTAGCTTCATTCCATTGTCATTGCAGAAGATACTTTGTATGATTTCAGTCTTTTTAAATTTATTGACAGTTTTTTGGTGACCTCATTAATGATCTATCCCGGAGAATGTTCCATGTGCACTTGAGAATAATGTGTATTCTGCTCTTGTTCTGTGGAGTGTCCTATATATATATATATCTATATATATATATATATATATATATATCTGTTAGGTCTAATTGGTTCAAGTCTTCTATGTCCTTATTGATCTTGTCTTTAGATGTTCTATTCATTATTGAAGGTGGGGTGTTAAAGTCTTAAATATTATTGTAGAACTGTCTATTTCTCCAAAGATATCAGTGTTTGTTTCATATATTTTGATGCTTTGTTGTATATGTATTAATAATTGTTAATCTATTTGACGAATTGACACTTGTATCAATATATAATGTCCTCTGTCTCTTGTAACACTTTTTATCTTTAAGTCTATTTTGTCTGATATTAATGTAGCTACTTAGCTCTCTTTTGGTTACTATTTACACGAAATACCTTCCATTATCCTTTTATTTTAAGCCTACTTGTGTCTTTGGATCTAAAGTGATTCTTTTGTAAATAGTTCATAGTTGTATCATGTTTTTAAACTCACCAGCTACTATTTAAATAAAGTTTTATTAGAACTCAGCCACACCCATCTGCTTATACATCATTTGAGGCTGTTTTCATGCCGCAGTGGCCGTGCTGAGTCCTTGCAACAGAGACTGTATGGCTTGCAAAGCCTGAAATGGTTACTATCTGATTCGTTACAGATGTTTGCCAACCCCTGGCCTAGAACATCTTTTACAGTTTCTCTGGTTATGGTCAACTGCAAACAGTTCTATACAGTGGTAGTCTGGTGAGATTTGTCACATGTGGCCGGTTTTGCCTCTCTGGAAGCCTGTGAAATAGGCAGTTCCAAGACCTCATCTGGCTGACGGGAAGGGCAGGCTTTTACCCCTGAAGGCAGAGGTAGAGGCAGTTTGGTATGTGTCCCTCCTGGCATCATAGTTTTGGTCATGGGGTGACCAGCTGTCCTGGTTTGCCTGGGACTGAGGCAGTTCCTGGGACATAGGATTCCACTTTTAAAATCTGGAAATACCAGGCAAACCGGGGCAAGTTGGTCACCCTTTCTGGCTGCCCAGAGTCTCACCTGTCCCCCCTCCCCCCTCCCAGTGCCATTCAGGGAAACCCCCAGCTATGCGAAGCGACGGCGGCTGGCCGGCCCTAGCGGCCTTGCCTCTCCTCGGCCCCTGCAGCGCTCGGCCAGTGACATCAACCTGAAGGGTGAGGTGCAGCCAGCAGCTTCTCCGGGACCTTCACTGCGAAGCCTCCCCCACCAGCTGCTGCTCCAGCGGCTGCAGGAAGAGAAAGACCGGGACCGGGATGGTGACCAGCAGAGTGACGGCAGTGGCCCTGCAGCAGGCAGGGGCAGCCAGAGTAAGATCAGGTATGTGGGGGCCGGGACCTGAGCCTGGAGGAGCCAGTGTTACGGGGGCAGGGAGGGGCCTGCTGGTGCCTGGCACCTCTGCAGTGATGAGCTGAGGCTTTGGGTC
>NW_006780611.1:110578-126653 GCF_000442215.2 Lipotes vexillifer | reverse complement strand
TGAGGCTTTGGGTCGGCGGGGGGCGGGATGGGAAGGGAAGAAGGTGAGCCCTGGCCTCTGGGGCAGAGGCGCCCCCGTGCTGACCTCTGGCTGGAGCTGGACTTGTCCCGAAGGCAGTGGGCAGCTGAGGGGGAGTGTTGCGGGGAGAGGGTCTGGTCAGAGCTGTGATTTAGAAGGGTTCCCGCAGTGCCAGGGAGGAGGATGAGGGCTGGGATGAGGCAGGGCTGGGTGACGTGTGGCAAGAGGTTAGGGACTGGAGCTTCCTCTCCATGAGGACTCAGAATCTGTGGGTGGACCTAGCCCTGTTCCCAAGGGGGGAGTCTTCATCCCAAGACTCCCTCTTGGTGTTTCCCCAACCCCTCTGGCCCTGTGTAACCACAGGACCCCATGGTTCTTCTCTTTATCCCTCACCATGAGTGCTGGGACCCTGAGAACCAAGGACGTCTGAAGGACTTGGCATTCCTAGAACTTAGAGCAAAAAGCCTGGGTGGGAGCCCCACCAGACTCTGTGGGCTGGAGCCCCACTGAGCTGAGCAGTGGGGAGTGGAAGGTAGAAACTGGCTCTGCAGACAGATGGATGGGCTCCGGTGCAGTCCTTGCATCTGCCGCCCGTGTGGTCTTGTGCGGATTAGCCAACCACTCTGTGCCTGGCTTTCTCATCAGTAAGGTAGGCTAATCCTACCCAAAAGATTTCCTTTGGGAAGCCTTCTGGAGCCTGGGCAGTGAAGGCTCCCTGCTGGGACCCCCTGGCCCACAGCAGTGGCCTGCTGCTGCTGTTTAAGGCCTCTCTCCTCCCTGCACCTTGAGGGCAGGAGCTGTCTTTCTCATTTCCCACAGTTGCTCCAGAGCCAGTCACATAGAAGGTGCTCGGCTGACATGTTGACTGAAAGAGTTACATAAATAGCACTTTGTTTTCACAGTGACAGCTGGGCTGAGCAGCGTAGAGTGTATCATATCACTTAAACTTGACCGTGTATGAGGCTGTGCTGTATTTTACAGATGAGGGTCCTAACTCTCAGGTGGGGTAAATGACTTGCCCAAAGTCACAGAGCTGGGAAGCAGCTTCACTTGCCCCCAGGTAGACCTGGTTCCCAAGCTTCCTAAGCCTGAGCATTCAGCAGAGGGCTTGGGGTGCAGCAGGAGCTTATAAAAGCCATTTCTTCCTCTGCTGTCGTCCCTGCTCATACAGCCTCGACCTGTGATGTCCCTACCCAGACTGCAAGGCTACCTGTCCTGCCCCAAATCACCTCAGTTCTCCCCCAAAACTTTTGCATGGCCCAGTGGCTAAAAGAACAAACTTTGGGATGTTTCAGTTTTGCAGATGGGCTGCTCCTCAGTTGGAGCTGTGTGGAAGCCCTGCTTTCATGCAGTTTTCGTATATTCGGTCATTCTTTTAGCAAACACAAGCTAAGACCTGCTCTGTGGGGAGAGCAGAATTATTATAACTTTTTTTCCAGCAAACATTTAGTAGGTGCCTAGGGTGCCAGATGTGGTGGGGGGCTAAGGACGAAGCAGCAGCTGGGCGGGGGGAGCGATCCAGGTAAGGGAGTCCCCCAGTGAGTGGCCAGGAGGGGGCTGAGGAAGTTTGGTGCACCCTGGAGGGAGAGGGCCTCAGGGGGGAGAGATCACGTTTGGTGGAAAGAGAGAAGGTAGATGGCTGAGTTTGAGCTGCTGTTGGGGGGTGGTGGGTAGAGGTGGCTGAGGTGGCAGTTTCCCCCTGGCTCCCCCTGTTGGCAAAGCCTGGCATGAAATAGAGTCGGAGAGTCCCCACCACCATCACAGAGCCGGACAGAGAAAGGTACATTCGGAGCTGAGAGACAGTAACTTAACAGTTGGCCAGAGGAGAAGCATTAGGATAGCTGAGGTGTTGGGAACAGCCTTATGAGCGGCCGGGGGAGGGAAAAGAAGGTACGCAGCCTTGTTACTGAAGTGTAGCTAATTCTCGTCCCAGAGAGCCTGGCTGTCGGTGGAGAACGTGGACCTGGTCGGCCTAGGTGCCAGGGAGCCAGTGCAGGCCGTTGAGCAGGGCAGAGGCGTAGGGCCGAGGCCTCAGGCTCGGTGCCCAGATCGGGGGAGTGGTCCGGGCAAGGCGGTCAGCCTGGAGAGGGCATGAACATCCGAGGCAGATGTCCAGGAGAAGACCCGGGTCGGGAGGGGGATTCTGGCGCCCAGCACACGCAGCGGTCAGGGTGTGAGGAGGCCAAGGCCCGAGCTGGAGGGTGCGGGCGCGGACCCGCTGGGGGAGCCCCTCCTGGCGGCGAGGCGGACCTTCACGGAGGCGCTTTCCTCCTGTCCGAAGCCTCCAGTCCCCTCCCCAGCTCCCACCCAGCCGGTCCCGCCTCCCGCGTCCCCGCGCTCCTCAGTCGGACTGACCCCTCCCCCACCTTCCCCTCTGGGCACCGTAGTCCCCCTCGGCCCCTCGGCCTCTCCCGCGTCGGGGCCGCGGCGACCGGGCCGCAGGGGGGAGAGGAGGGAGCCCGGCCCGCCGCCCGCAGAGGGAGGAGCCGGGCCGCGGAGGAGGCGGGGCGCGCGGAGCGGCCGTGGCATGGAGCGAGCCCGGCGCGCCCGGGAGCGCAGCCCCGCGGCCCCGGAGCCCTGAGCGGGCGCGGCTCGTGCGCTGGCGGGAGCGGGCCGGGCGCGGCGGCGCGGCCCATGGAGCGGCCCCGGGCCGGGCCCCCGGAGGGCGGGCGGGCGGCCGCGGCGGGCGGCGGGCGGCGGGCGCTGCGGCGGCGGCTGCGGTGAGGCCGGCGGCGGGGCCGGGCCGCGCGCCATGGAGGCCCCGGGCGCCGGCTTCGCGTGCCCGCTGCCCCCCGGCATCGCGTCCGTCACCTACGTGTTCGTCTACAGCCCGAGCGGTCCCGGCGGCCCCGGCGGCCCCGGTCCCGCGCCCGGCCCTGGCCCGGCGCCCCCCGCGGCCCCAGCCGCTCCGCGGCATGTGGGATCTTCCCGAAACGGGGCACGAACCCGCGTCTCCTGCATCGGCAGGGGGGGGGGGCGCGGCGCGGGGCCTCCTGGGGTTCGCGGGCGCCACTCTGGGGTGCCCGGCCCGGCTTCCCGGCGACCGTGGAGGGGCTGATGCCATTTTGGGGCCTCTGTTATTAGGGGTGTCCCTGGGAACTCTGAGTCGCCGTGGTCATTATGGGATGCATCTGCCACTGGGGATTCCTTGTGTCACTGTGAAGGGCTCTGTCAGGGAGGGGTGTCTGTCTTTATGGGGTTCCTGTCGTGGGTCCCTCTCCATCCTCTGTCATTTTGGGTTTTCCGTGTCACAACAGAAGCTCCTCTCGTCATGGGGGTGTTTCTGTGTCATGCTCGGGGCTGGTGGTGGTGGGGTTCTCTGTGTTCGTAGGACCTTATCCTATTACAGAGCTTCCTTGAATTATGGGGTTCCTGTGTCACTTCTGGGACTTTCTTCATTGGAAACGCTTGTGATGTGTGGGAATTATCTGCCATTCTGGGGGTATCTGTGGCAGTTAATGTGGGTGTCTGTGATGAGGGGGTCCTGTGCCATGACAAGCTCCTTGCATTACGAGGGTCTCTGTCATCACTGGGGTCCTCACCTCATGAGCGCTCTCTGCCTAAGAAAGACACAGTTGCGAGGGTCAGCTCTCCATGGCCTATCATGTGGCCTAATCCCCTGGCCGCAGCACAGTGACCCTGAGCTCTTGGCCGTGACCCCTGGGGTGGGCGACAGAGCAAGGTTGGTTGGGGGTTGGTTGAAGAGGTGGGAGGAGAGGGGTCAGCTGGGAGGGCAGGAGTAGGATTGTGGCCCCTGCCTCTGCCTCCTGTCCCCCCCTCGAGTGTGTCCATCTGTGCGTCTCTCTGTCCCCCACATGCCCATCCTGTGCTGTGCCCATCTGTTCTTTTCTGTCTTCTGTGTGGATCCCAAAATTTTCCCAGGGAAAAAGACAGGAGGATGAAGGAAGGGACGGGAAGAGAAGGAGAGACGTGAAGGGTGGGTGGGCAGAGCCTGAGCCCGAGGAGGTGGAGGTGGGGCTGGTGGTGCTGGTGGGAGAGGTGTGGCCCTCCGGCCGGCCTCCTCCGCCCTGACAGCCCGTCTGGCTTCTGTCCCTCCAGTGCTCAGCATTGGGGAGGGCGGTTTTTGGGAGGGGACCGTGAAAGGCCGCACAGGCTGGTTCCCGGCTGACTGCGTGGAGGAGGTGCAGATGAGACAGTATGACACGCGGCACGGTGAGTGACCCCTGCATCCCCTGCGTGGCCCCTGAGGGTGCCGCCCCTTCCAGCTTCCCGTTGGTCTTGCTTGGAGGCAGATCCTCATTGTATACACAGAGAAAAGGCTAGAACAAACTCAAACACACGTTCGAAGTAGGTGCAAACTCGTGTACATGACAGACACGGTACGCGTTCACCCCATACTTACCAACACACACGTGTGCATCTGGATCCTGGACAGCTGTGGAGACACGTGTGATGTGCGCGCCCATGGGACGCGCACGTATGAACGTGCACCAGTCTGTGATCCCACATGTGGCTCTCAGTGACCACAACCCTTCCCAGACATGGTTCTCACAGAAATGCTGGGTGCTTGGAGTGTGTGATTGCTGTGTGGCTGGCAGACAAGTAAAGAGGTCAGTATGAGAAAAGAGGCATCTTTCCAAAGTGGACAGATTGTCCAAGTGGGCAGTGCAGGGAGGCCTGGGCCAGCCAAAAGGAAATGAGGCCAGTTGGGCCCAGAGGGGCTGTCATGGGTGCCCCTGGGGCCAGGATGGTCTGAGGGCAGCAGGTGGGGGATGGCTGCATCCTTAGCCTGCAGGGAGGACGTGAGGGCAAAGGCCGTGGCTCCTGGGGCTGGTGAGCAGCCTCGGTCCGACCCTGCTCACCACCTGAACCTCCAGGAAGGACCCCTCTGGGAGTTGGGATCTGAGGTGGTCCTGCCGGTGGAAAGGAGCGGCTGGTTCTTTCAAGACCCCAGCCAGGGCTGACTGCGCACCCAGGAGGCCCCTCGACCCGCAGGTATTATTTCTGGCCCCGAGAGCTGGTGGGACAAGGGAGCCCCCCTCCTGAGTGGTGGCTAAGTGGTGGTCACTAGTGGTGTCTCTGGACCCAGGGTGCATACCTCTGTCTTTCTGCACATGAAGGACTCAGACCCAGGGTTGCTGTGCTCCCTTATCCTGGGTTGCGGGTTTCCCCAGGGGAGCCCACCCCTGTGTGGCCTGGACCCCTGCCCTGGGTGGAGCGTGGCAGAGCCCAGGGAAGCAGGAGTGTGGCCGCTGATCCACTCCTGAGCAGGAGCCTTTACTTTTTTTTTTTAAGTTTTACTTATTTATTTATTTTTATTGGAGTATAATTGCTTCACAGTGGAGCCTTTACTCTCATACCTGGCTGTTCACACCGCCTCACCCTGACGGCTCTCCTTGCGGTTGGGAGCCTGGGAGAGACACGACATCCTGTATTCTGCCCATCGTGGGCAGGTGGGGTGGTATGTTGAGGTGGGGAGTGGTTTCGGAAGTTTGGGCTCTGGTGCCAACTGGACAGGAGAGGGGAGGGGAAGGAGGGGCCTCGAGACCTGCGTAGGGAGTGGGTCCTGTGCGCCCCTAGAGGGTGGGCAATGAAGGTTCTGGTCTGAGAACTCTGTGGGTCCAGGGGCAGTTGGAGCTGAGTCTGAAGCTGGGGAGGAAGGAAGGGAGGTCTGGACTGGAGTTGGAATTTGAGAACAGCCCATGTTTGTTAGGTGTTTGACGTGCGCTGGACCCTGTGTTGGGAGCTGGGGTCACAGGGGCTGGCTCTCTGCCTAGCGAGGGGCAGGCGGGCACACTGCACGGCTGTGGCAGGCGTGAGCACAGGGGCCTCCCAGGGTCCGTCTGAAGGAGTCCGGGGGCCTTTAAAAGCAGAGGTGTTGTTTGAGCTAAGCCTTGAAGGATCGCTAGGACCATCTGGGTGGTCAGCATGGTGGGGGGTGGGGGCAGAGCCTGTTGGCCAGGGCACGGCATGGCCTTCTAGATCTACACGTGCTGGCACCCAGTGTGCTCCAAGCAGTGTCGGGATGCCTGGCTGGGTTTTAAGCTCTCTCACATCTAAGAATTCACTGACTCGTCCCAGCATGCCTGGGAGGTGGAGACAGTTGTTGTTAGTTCATCTCTAGGAGGGTTCTGTTCCTCAGCCCAAGGAGCAGAGTCTTGTTTGCAGTGTAGGCAGTGGGCTGCAGGGTCTGTGCTGTAGCTGCCACGCTTCATGGGCTCTGGCTGAGCGAACCTGTGTGTTGAGGGGAGGGTGGCAGGGCTGGAGTGGGGAGTGTGAGGGCTGGTCCCATGTCCTGGGACCAGGGGCTAAAGTTGGTGGTGGTGTCGCAGGAGGAGTCTGGGGGGCGCTGTCCTGATTGTGCTGGTCATTTAGGATTAGGGTGATGGCCCAGGCAGGGCAAAGCAGGGAGATGGAGACAGGATGGGCAGGGCTGGACTGGAGTCATAGAGAAGGGAGACGACACAGAGCAACCTGTTGAAGGAGCTGTAGGCCTCCGGGCAGTGGTGGGGCTCCTAGACAGGGGTGGCTCTGGGGTTTGTCATCTGAAAGTGTCAGAAGGTACCTGGGTAGATGGGAGCGTTTCATGGATGGGCAGGGAGACAGGCCTGCGGGGGCTGCCTGCTGGGAGGGGTTGGGAATGACCTCTGTCCTCACCTGCAGGCCCGGCCGCCAGCTGCTCTGGGCAGAGTCTCTGATTTGGGACCCAGGGGCTGAGTTCTGCCAGAGGCGAGAGGGCAGCCCAGGAACAGGAACCTGCTTCCAACAGGCCCAGATCCAAAGAAAGATCTGTTTCTGAGACTGGAGCAGGGACAGAGAAGGGACTTAGAGGCCAAGGAGGGGATACTGCCAACACGTGTGGGCCAGGCCGATGCCCAGGGTCAGCAGAGAGCAAGGCTCCCACGGCACCCATCTGGGTGAAAGGAGCAGTTGCAAGCAGGGAGAGTTGAGCTGTGAGGGGAGGGAGTGGGGAGGCGGCCCTGGGTATCCTGGAGGCTGGTATAGAACACCAAAGCTATGGCTCTGGCTGGCATCCTCCCTCCTCCCCCTTTCTTTCCAGTACTGGGGGTGGGGGGGGGCATGCTGTGTGTTTTCATTTGAGCTGGCTTTTACGTGTCTGATTATAAAACTGGAAAATGAATTTGCGTTATGTAATAATTTGTGTTTGGTCGATAAATATAAAAATAGGAGTCCAGTGATCTGCAGAGGGTCTTTTTGGGGGGAGGGGTCCTTCTGCAGGCAGGCACTGTGAACATTTCCGAAGTTGGGTCAGCGTGGAGAAGGGTGTGGTGGAGGTGAGGAGAGGCCTGGCCTGCTCTGGCTCTGGGGACGGCAGGGTGGTGGGTGCAGGTGTGCTGCAGAGGGAGGAGAGGGTGTGAGCACTGGGGCGGTGCCAGTGAGATCAGACTATAGGCCATCAGAACCTAGGGGGCCTCCAAGGTGAATTTTCCTGCTTTATAAGGAGAGGGCCAAAAGGGACTGTCGAACATACTGAGAATCACACAAGTTAGTGGCAGGGTTCTGATATCCAGATCAATACTTTTCCTGATACCTGTGTCTTCTGATGTTAACAGGAGCTCTTCCTTCCATCCAGCCACTGCTCCATCTACTCTTTTTTTTTAATTTTTAAATTTTTGCCTGCGTTGCGTCTTCGTTGCTGCACGCAGGCTTTCTCTAGTCGCGGCGAGCAGGGGCTACTCTTTGTTGAGGTGCATGGGCTTCTCGTTGTGGTGGCTTCTCTTGTTGCGGAGCATGGGCTCTAGGCACGCGGGCTTCAGTAGTTGCAGCATGTGAGCTCAGTAGTTGCGGCGCGTGGGCTCTAGGGCACGCAGGCTTCAGTAGTGTGGCTTGCGGGCTCAGTAGTTGTGGCCATGGGCTCTAGAGCACAGGCTCAGTAGTTGTGGCATATGGGCTTAGTTGCTCTGCAGCATGTGGGATCTTCCCGGGCCAGGGATCGAACCTGTGTCCCCTGCGTTGGCAGGTGGATTCTTAACCACTGCGCCACCAGGGAAGTCCCTCCGTCTACTCTTTTTTTAAAAAATTAATTAATTCATTTAGTTTTGGCTGTGCTGGGTCTTTGTTGTTGTGCGCGGGTTTTCTCTAGTTGCGGCGAGCGGGGACTACTCTTCGTTGCTGTGTGCGGGCTACTCATCGCGGTGTCTTCTCTTGTTGCGGAGCACGGGCTCTAGGCGCACGGGCTTCAGTAGTTGTGGCTTGCGGGCTCTAGAGCTCAGGCTCAGTAGTTGTGGTGCATGGGCTTAGTTGCTCCACGGCCTGTGGGATCTTCCCAGACCAGGGATCGAACCCGGGTCCCCTGCATTGGCACGCGGATTCTTAACCACTGTGCCACCAGGGAAGTCCCCTCTGTCTACTCTTACATCCGTCTATGCTTTCACTCACCCACCCATCCTGTCATCCATCTACTCATCCATCAACCCACCTAGCAGACTCAGTCCATCCATCCCCTCCTTCCATCCATCCCCCCACCCCCCTACCCTGCTCTCTTTCACTCCATCCACTTATATATACATTTACCTTTTGATCCATCCTTCTGTCTATCTCTTGTTCCATCCATCCTTCCATCCATCCACCCACCCACCCACCCAGCCAGTTGTCCACCTGTCTGTCCTTCCGGTTGGCATTTGGAACGCCTGTTATGTGCCAGGTGCTGTGCTTGGTGCTAGGATCACAGAAATAACTGCGACGTGGTCCTTACCCTCAGGAGCTTACAGTTAGTGGAGGAGACAGTCGTCAGAATCATAGGTCCCCTCTCGGGCCTCCTTTCCTGCTCTCTCTCCTGCTCCCTCTGCCCCAGCTGCCCAGGCTGTTCACTGTCCCAGAAAGCCTTTACCCACACGGAGGGCTGCTCCCTTAGGTCCTCGTGCCTTTGTTCACCTCTCCCTTCCTGGGGAGGCCTTCACGTGACCACCTAGAATTGCAGCGCCCCAAACGGCTTCCTTTTTTCTTACCGCTTACCAGCATTCCACACGTTCTGTGTGTACCTGTTTCTCGTCTCCTCTCTCTCTTCATCTGTACAGTTTAGCCTGTAAACTCCGCAGGGTAGGGGGGCTTCGTTCTGTTCTCTGCTCCATTCTTGGAGCCTGGTACGTAGCAGGAGCTCAGTACGTACTTGTTGAATGAATAAATTGATCCTGAGGAATGCTAAGCTGGTAGAGAAGCGGGGAGGAGCTGAGGGGTGAAATTACAGGTGGTGGTGGAGCTGGAGACAGAGGTGCTGGGGGCTGGGGGCCAGGAGTGGGTGCGAGGGTACCAGAGAATCCAGTGTACGTGTACAGGCAGCTGGAGAAGTAAGCCTGGAGCAGGGAGGGTCGTGACTGGAGGTGCGGACTGGAACCTGCAGGCTTGCAGGACATCAGCGAGGCCGAGGGTGGGGCAGCTCTGCAGTGGCTGTGAGGAACTCTGAGATCAAGAGTACAGATGGGGATAAAGCTCTGTGGGATGCAGTGACAGCAGGATAGGGGGACCTAGCCCCCCATACATGGACCCCTCCCTGCCCATGCAGAGGTGGGGTCTGGAGCAGAGGACCCCATGGGGATGAGCATCCCTGTGGTGAGGGGTACGCTGAAGACACAGGGCCACCTCAGTGCCAGTTCACAGGGGTATGTAGCGTGACACTTGCGCATGACTGTGGGTCATGCACACACAGACATGCACATGTATGAGCACAGCACCTGCACGTGACTGCAGGTCACACACAGAGACACGCCTGTATGAACACAGCACTTACACGTGACTCCAGGCCACACGTGTGTGTGCGCACACCTTCTCTGCCCTTAGTTTGGGGGCTTGCTGACTCTCTCTGTGCTTGCCCTGGCCCTGTCCGGTCTGCTGTGTGCAGCCACTCAGGAGAAAGATGAGCCACAGCTCCTGCCCCTGTCTGGACCCTGACCCCTAGAGGCAAGAGTTCCTGCATGGTCCCCTCAGCCTTCTCACCTAGGACCGCTGGGCCCAGGACCCCAGGATTTGGACCCCCCCCCCGCACTTCCACATGGGCACTACCAGGCCAGGGGTGTGTGCATGCGTGTGCGTGTGTGTGTGCGCGTGTGTGTGCGCGTGCGGCTGGTGACCGGCGTGGGTCAGGGGGCGGTTCACGCCACTTGGAGGATGAGACCCTCCGTCAGCTCCTGAACCTCCCCTCAGAAACCCGGGAGGACCGGACGAAGCGACTTTTCCGCCACTACACGGTGGGCTCCTATGACAGCCTCTCTGCACACAGGTACAGGCGGGGCAGGTGGGCAGGCGGGCGAGGGTGGGCACGCGTGCGATGGAGCGTCAGATGTGGAGGGAGGCCTCCCGGGTGAGTCCAAGGACAGCTCCCAGGGTGGGCTGCGCCCGTGCCCGTGGCATCCTGTCTGGGGCACGTGCTTTCCTGGCAGGGTTCTCCTCACCTTTCTGTTTTCCTCTGTCAGCGATTATGTCATTGACGACAAGGTGGCTGTCCTGCAGAAACGGGACCACGAAGGCTTTGGTTTTGTGCTCCGGGGGGCCAAAGGTAACGGAGCGGGGTACCCGGCTGGCAAGAGCGGCGCACCACTCGGGGTGTCTTCTGTGTCCTCCTCTCCTCTGCCCTCCTCCTGCCGCGCCCCTGCCCCCCTTTGTTCTCCCCCACCCGCTTCCTCTCCCTGCTGTGACTCTGTATTCTTGGTTTGGGATGTTGGTAGGAGGCAGCAGGTCCTTTCCCTCATTGGTTCCCAGGATCTCTGCTGTGCGTGTCTAATGGAGCGGGGGCCTTTCTGGTGGGGTGAGTGGCGGGGGCGGGGGGGGTCTCTCAGAGGGGTGTGCCCTGGATTCCCGGGCTGGCTCTTCTCGCGCTGGGCAGCCCCCGCCTGCCGCCCCCCGGCCCAGGTCGTTCGTGGGAGGTTGCTGTGTGGCAGCCACCTCCACCTGGACCCTGCTGGCAGGACGCCGTCCTTATTGCCCTCTCCCCGTCCCACAGCAGAGACCCCCATCGAGGAGTTCACGCCCACGCCGGCCTTCCCGGCGCTTCAGTATCTCGAGTCGGTGGACGTGGAGGGCGTGGCCTGGAGGGCCGGGCTTCGCACGGGGGACTTCCTAATCGAGGTGAGGCTCGTCCTTCCCTGTGCGGCCCCGTGGGGGGCTGGCCTCCGTCCGAGCCCGAGGAGGACTCACCTGGATGGCCCCCGGGCCCTGACTGTCCCAGGTGAATGGAGTGAACGTGGTGAAGGTCGGGCACAAGCAGGTGGTGGCTCTGATCCGCCAGGGCGGGAACCGCCTCGTCATGAAGGTGGTGTCAGTGACAAGGAAGCCCGAAGAAGATGGGGCTCGGCGCAGAGGTGAGGGCTCGGGCCCCGGACCTCTGTGCCCGGTCTCCCCGCTCTGTCCCCTGACCTTGACCTCTGACCCCAGGCCCATGCTCCTCTCATCACCCCCGGCCCGAGACTGCTGACTGCTGACGTCAGAGGCCTGAACCCAGGCGAACGCCCACGTGCGCCGCCTGGGTGCCGATCCCCGATGTCAGACAGCCAACCCTCTCCCGGCCTCTGACCCCAGGTTGCCCTCCTAAGATCCCTGCCCCCTCCTTCCCGGCGCCCCCCAGCCCCTGGCATGGAAGAGCCGTCCTTCCCGACGCTGCCGGCAGCTGCCTGGAGGCCGGGGTTGCCATAGCAACTGTGAGGTTGACGCTGCCGCTGCCGCTTATTGTCGGAGGGAAGGGGGAGGCGGCACCTGAGGGAAGAGGAAAAGCGTCTTCTCCCCGCGCCAACGTCGCGGCACAGCCTGGGCCCAGGGGCTTTGCCGGCCGGGTCTAGCCCAGCCCAGGCCCTGGCTTGGCTGACCACGCCCCGGTCCCGCGAGGGGCAGCGGCCTCCAGGCCTGGGGGGGGGCGGCGCTGGGGCAGCAGGAGCCCGGCCTGCCGGGAGACCCCTCCCAGCCCCCGCCCCATGACTCTGCCCTCGAGGCCTTCCGCGTGGGCCCTCGGGCTGAGGCTGGCCCGCGCTGTGGCCCCCCTGCGGCCCTCGCCCGCCGCCCGCGGCGCCCCCGAGCCCCCAGCGCCATGAAGTTTGCGTCCAGCCGCGGCCTGAACAAGCTCCTGGCGCGGCGCGACTCGGCCTCCCGGGAGCACGAGGAGATCCAAGCGGTGGAGCGCAGGTGGCACCTGCGCCTGGCCACGCCGCGCTGCCTGCTGCTGGACAGGAGGTCCAAGGCCTCCCTCTTCCTTGCAGCCCCGCCGCCCCCTAAGAGGGCCCCCAGTACCACGCTGACCCTGCGCTCCAAGTCCATGACGGCGGAGCTTGAGGAGCTCGGTGAGTGGCAGGGCAGGCGGTGGGCAGACGGCCCGGGGCGGGGGGGGGGGGGGGCGGGGCAGGGGCTCTGGGCCAAAACCAGGCAGAGACAGAGGGGAGGGAGGACGGAGAGGTGCATGTGTGGACAGGTTAGAGGTACGTGGGTGGGTGCGGAAGTGGCGGGGGAATTGGGTGTCTGTGGGCTGAAAAGGGAGCTGACGTGTGGACGGATCGAGGGCTGAGGGGGAAGGGTGGCAGGGCTGGGGATAGACAGTGGGACCACCATGTCTGGCGGTGGGGAATCAGGCCCTGGCTCACCGGTGTGTTTGCACGCGTGTGCACATGCAGCCCCTGGTCCTCCACACCTCCAGTACGACTTTACGCCTTCATTTCATCCAAGTGAGAAAAGGGGACCTGACCTTTGCCCCCGGCTCTGCCAGGCACTAGCCGTGCGGTCTTCGCATTTCCTTTACCCTCTCAGCAGCCGTTCACACGTCAGTTACGCAGGGGTCAGTAGAGTGAGCTGCCGACCTCACGGGGGCCGTTGTGAACGTTGCTGGTACAATGATGGGACAGGTCCTCGTAAGTTGCAGGAGGCAAACAAGAGTGTGTTGGGGCTTTGACGGGTATGTGGGGGGCACGATTCCAGGGTGACCACCAGCATCCTCATCATGCGTGTGTCTCGATATAGGTGACTGTTAATAGCCTCATCATTGGCATGTTCAGATATACATGACCGTGTCCTGACATACGTGACAGTTAATAATGGTTATGCCCTGACTTACACGACCATGAATATCTTTATCGTGGCATGTCCCAATGCACATGACTGTTAACGCGCTCTATCCTTCTATAACCCGAACCCAATTCGAGTCCCGGACTTCGCTCTCGTTCCAGCCATAGAAGGACCCCTGACTCTGGTCCTGTGCTGAGCTCTAACCCAGTCGTGGGCACAGGAAGGGCCTTGATCCTGGTTCTAGACTGAGCCCCAACCCTGGCTTCAGGCTTGGTTCTGCCCCAGCCATAGAAGGAACCCTTACCTGTCCCCTAAAATTATTTCTGACCTCCCTCATGGACTGATCCCTGACCCTAGACCTTTGCTGAGCCCTTCCCTTCCAAGCAGGTACTCTTTTTTTTTTTTTTTTTTTTTGCGGTACGCGGGCCTCTCACTGTCGTGGCCTCTCCCGTCGCGGAGCACAGGCTCCGGACGCGCAGGCTCAGCGGCCGCGGCTCACGGGCCCAGCCGCTCCGCGGCATGTGGGATCCTCCCGGACCGGGGCGTGAACCCGCGTCCCCTGCATCGGCAGGCGGACTCCCAGCCACCGCGCCACCAGGGAAGCCCTAAGCAGGTACTCTTGACTGCAGTTGAGTTCGGTGTGGAGGACGGCCGCCAAGAGGGATTAGGCCGATGTGGTCAGGACCTTCTTCCCCGTAAATACTCTGAATAAAGTGAAACCCTAACAATACGTGCAGCCATCTCAGAGCGAGAGGGACTTCCCAGTTCTCAAAAATGAAGAGAGAAATCAGAGCCGAGGGAGTGAGAGGAAGCAGATGCTCCCATAGTGCATGAGGGCTTGGGACCCATACAGATCCTGTGGGCAGGGCACTGGGGCTCTGATACCCCCACAAAGCCAAGCGATGAGGAAAGTAGAGCCAAGCCCAGGACTTGGAATTAGCATCAGAAGAACTGGGAACCGTAGAATGCTATGAAAGAGACAAAACAAGGTGTTTAAATACAAAGTTTGAGAGAAATAACAGAACTCATAATGAAAGAACAACACAGTGCGGGGGGGAAAATAAGGATAAGCAGATTTAAAAAGGATTCCTAAAGAAATGTTATTGAAACAAAAGTATAGCCCCTGAGATTTAAAAAATCCGTGCCTGGGAAACAGTATGGTAGACCCACCTGAAGGAAGAAACTATGAATTAAAAGATACATCTGAGGAAACTACCCGAAATTCAGCACAGAAAGATAAGGAGATGCAAAATATCAAAAGAGTAGATAAAAAATATGGAGGACAACTGAGAAAAATCCCAGCCTAAATAGAGTCCCAGAGAGAAAGAGCTAAAAGACTGGGGAAGAGGCAATATTTGAAGAGTAAATGGCTAAGAATTTTCTAAAATTGAACTAGGACGTGAGACTCCAGTTTGCAGGAGTGTAAGTCTGAAGCAATGAAGTAAAAACAAAGCTACCCCTAGACCTGTCATAGTAAAATTTCACAACACCATAGACGAAAGGAAAAATCTTAACTGCCAGAGAATGATGACTTAGAAAGGAACGGGGGTCGGAATGACAGCGGAGGTCTGATCAGCAGATGCTAGAAGACAGTGGAACAGTAACTTCAAAGTCTTGGGTCAAAATGCCTTTGCGCCTGGAATTCTATGCTTAGTAACCTCGCTCATTCAAGAGTAAGGCAGAGAAGCTCCGGGCCCTGGGGTCACAAGGGTGCAAGGCTAGTCATGGGGAGCTGACCCAATGCACTGATTGAAGATCCAGACTGGTCAATAAACCAATACCAGTGGGCAGCTGGGGCTGGCTAGACCCCACAGCAGGCTCTGGTGGATGGTTCCTGGGAGTCTCTTGCCAGGGGCCGTCACGTGGCCACGTTCAGCTGCACGTTCAGAAAGAGGTGCTTGGGCAGCCTGAGGTCTGTCATCCGGGGACCCAGAGGCTCTGCGCTGCAGGAACAGAAGGTCTGCCTCCTGCCCTCTGGGCTGCTTCCGTGCGCAGAGACTGGTGGATGGAAGAAGAGCCTCCTTCCTCCCTGGCTGGGCGTCCCCTCCGTTGCCTGGTGACGGGGTTGCTCCACAGAGCCCTGTCTTCCAGAGGGAGGGGGCTCACTCTTGCAGCCCGAGGTCAGCATCCCTTTCAGCAGCTTTTCCTGAGCAGAGTCTGGGGGAGGGCGAAGGGACAGCCTACCACAGAGCCTCCATCCACACTGCTGAGTGAGCAGGTCACAGCTCTTGTTGAACTGGACCCAGGCCCTTCCCATGGCTCTGTTCAGAGGAAACCCACAGGAAACCCACTCCTGCCCCTGGACGACAGCTGTCCTGGGAAGCCAGTCCACCTGCCGACCTTCTGTAGACACACCTGGTTTGAGGAAGCCAGGCCAGCATCAGGGTTTTCCCAGGTACCTAAGCGATCATCCCATGATCCAGTGTTTGTGCTTTTACGGGATAGAAGTAAGACCCGTGGGTTCGTTGCCAGCATAAACGTGTCAGTTTTATGTCACGATATCGAGGGCTGATAGGGCCCTTTAGTGTCTGTAGTCTATTGAGAAGATGACCTGAACACCTGAGAAGAAAGGAAAATGTGAGGCGACAGAAAAAGCAGGTGGCAAGGATGGGGGCTCACGCAAGGTGGCTCCCTGTGGCTTGGAGGGCCCTTCCTGGGGAAGAGGAAGGGAAGGTGTATCCTGGGGCGGCACTGGTGTCCCAAAAAAAGGAAGGGCTGAGGTGGCTGTGGCAGAAACGGCATTAAGAGGAGGGGCTGGGGGGGACTCTCCCCCCGAGAGGGAGGAGGAGGGAGGGTGGGACCCCTCTAGTGCCCTTCAGCCCTGGGGCCCCTCACACTCAGCAGGTGCTCCTTGCATAGCTCGAACCAAGGGCGTGCTGGGGCTGCAGAGGTTGGTGGAGACCCAGGCCAGAGGGGCCCTGATGGGTCCAAGCCCCTCCTGTCCATCCTCTTTCCCCTAAGAAATCTGGAACTTCTGGGTTCCTTTTTCTTTCGAGATGAGAATGTCAGGGCAGGTGCCATGCCAGCCAGGGTGTGGTCCCTGACTGGCCTTGGTCTGGAAAACACGCTGACTTGCCTGTTGTTGGGAACACACTGC
>NW_006780611.1:91506-110275 GCF_000442215.2 Lipotes vexillifer | reverse complement strand
GCAGGAATGCTTGTGGGTGGCCACTGCACCATTGGTGGCCTCTGAAATGGGTTTTTGCCTTTTTTCTGAACAAACATTTGAACCAAGTGTGACTTAGCTGTGCGTCCACACAGGTGTGTGCATATCTCTGTGTGTGTGGACGTACACAAGCACGTGTGAGTGTGTGCGCACGTGCGTGTGCATGCACGCACATCTGTGTGTGGACGTACACAAGCACGTGTGTGTGTGCGTGCGCGTGTGCATTATGCACACAAGCATTGTCCCTGCTTGTGGTGGTTCCCACCTTGAATTTCATGTACTGACTTGGCATTTGGGTTGATTTGCCACCCACGATCTGACGAGGGTATAGGCCAGGGGTGGTGGTGGGGTCTGGGAGATCCTGGCTGTTGGGAGGGTAAGGATGGGCTAGGAGGGGGTGGGAGTGGGGAGTGGGGTCCGGGTGCCGAGGGACAAATCCTGCCTCTCACCCCGTTTACTCTGTTTCTTGATTCCAAGCCTCCATTCGGAGAAGGAAAGGGGGTGAGTCATCTACTGTGCTCGGGGCCCGGCTTTGCCTGACCCTTGGCTGCGGAAGTGCTTGTGTGTGAGGGGCTCCTGTTCGAGTCAGGGGGTCTGGGATCCTGGGTTGCACCCTCCTGTTGGCCATCTCCGTGGGGGGCTGCTGGGGGCACAGTGGAAGGACCTGGGAAGGGTCAGATGGGCCTGAGGTGGTGAGTGTGGCCACAATCCTCGGGGGCTCGAGTGAGTTGGGGGCAGCAGTGTGAGGGCCATGGGGGCTGCTGAGGCGGAGCTGGAAAGGCATCCCAGTGGAGGCCACAGCTCGTGCCACAGCCTGGAGCAGAGGGGGGAAGGGTTCAGAAAGCCCAGCTGTGGAGCTCGCTTGGGGAACAAGGTGACTGGGTTGGTGGGGGCGGGGGAGTCAGGTGCTCAGCCCCAGCCCGTGTTGCTTCTCTCTGCTTGTTCTCTGGGGCTCCTGTGCCTGGTGTGTGGGTCCCGTCTCTGTGCTGATCTGTTACGGGGTCAAGCCTAAGGCTGGCACCCTTTAGGAGCAGGAATCTGTGCCCCAGAGCTCTTGTCGCCCAGGTTGTTGGCTTGACCACCCCTGCCCCTCCCGTCAGACCTCCCACCCTGGATCCTTTGAAGCTCCTTCCTGTATGTCCTGGATGTCCAGCCTGGCTACATGAGGCACAGCAGCCAGGCGGGGACAGAGTCTGGGCCTGGGCGCCGAGGTCCAGGGTCTGGTGGGGTCTAGGGCCTGGCCTTTGCCAGCCGGCTCCACCTCACGTGGAGACCGGAGCCTCTTTCTGCTGCACAGGAGTCTGTGCCAAGCAGGGGCCTGAGGTGGCTTTGTGGCCCCAGGCGTGTGTGTTCACTCGTTTGTCTTTGTGCCTGGTGCCCGCCCACCCCTCACTCTGGGATCCACTGGACCTTCCCTGTGCCAGGGACACACTTGCCTGTCTGTCTGAGCCCGGGTTCCCTATGTGACCTGCGATCTCACCCTCTGAATTCTCCCGTCGCCCTTGCCCCGGTCCCAGGTGAAATGCTTTCCCTTTTCAGGGTCTTTTCAGGTATAAAACAGATGACTAGGTCTCCTCTGGGGACACTTTTCTTCACACCTTTGAGGCAGACACACAAGCTATTTCTGGAATATTTTGGTTCTTTCCTCAGCTCATTAGCGGGGCTCCCAGGGTGCTCTGCTGTGGCCTGTGTGCTGCTTCCAGTTGTAGGGGAAGTGACGGCGATTCGTCGCCCCCGCAGGCCCCTCATCCCTGCTTGGGTCCTGGTTCAAACAGCTGCATCCCCAGCTGCGTCCCTGCCACATAGCGACCCCTGACAGCCAGTGTAGTGCCCCAGACCTGGTTCCTAATGGGCTTCATTTCTTTTGTTAAGTATCTAAAGTCATTTATTTAAGAATGTAGTTTTCTCATTTTGTTGGGGATTGGTGTCCACCTCACCAGCTTGTAGTTTGCAGAATTCTTGATTCTTTTCCTTTTGAAAATAAGTCTCGTCTGGCCTCAGCACCATGGCCCCATGGCCAACAATATTCGCTTTGCTAATAACTTCACATGCACACTGCTTTGGGTCTCTGAGATTGAGTGCTTCTGGACCTAGAGACGCAGCCTCTAAATCCACAACTCGGGTGAGCGTGCGCCCCGTGTGTCCCACGGAAATATCTTCTCTCCGCTCACGTCTTTATGTCTGTGGTTTCCGGATAATCTGGTTGTTAAGTCTGAACTCTTACTTATGGGATCTATGATCTGTGGCAACTTATCTCTCTCAGAGCTTCAGATTCTTCTTGGGTACGATGGGGGCAATAGCGATCCCTTCTGCCTGTGGTGGTTGCAGCATGAGAGGGGCCACATAAACCTCTTCGAACTCTGGAAATCCCCACAGACTTAGCACATGGTGATCATGGTGATCTCAGCTTCCAAAGGGAAATTACTTAACCTCATTACAGAAGCAAACAGGAAGGCCCCTCTAACAGCCCGCCCCTGTCTGCACCTGGTGGCGCTGGGAGCTGTGCACAGGCCAAGCGAGCTGGTCTGTAGATGGAGCGTGTTTTGATGGTCACTCGTAGCATTTGTTGAACTCTCTTGTATCTGGGGACCAGGCTGGACACGCAGGGCATATGCTGGCAAGGGTATTTGCCCTCCTCTCCTGACAGCCCATGTGCTGTTTGGGGAGATGAGGTGCACAGACATGAAGAATTGTAGCAAGTGTGTCCTCAGTGCTTGTGTTGAGCCAGGCACAGCTGTAGCACTGCTGCCGTATGTGCTAATTCTCACAACAGACACTGAAGCAGGTACCTTTCTTAATGCCTGTTATCAGATCAGGAAATCAAGTCACGAAGAGATTAGGTCAGAACAGTCAGTATACAGCATGGGTCTGGGCTGGGTCGGGTACTGTACATCTCGGAGGAGTTTATTTCCTTCCCCACGGTAATTGCTGAGCAGTGCTGGGAGGAGGTGTCAGGGCTGACCACAGTTCTCCAAGGGGGGCACTTGGGGCATAAAAGGACGAAGTGTAACCAGATGCATGGTCTCTATGGTTGGCACAGCTCCTAAGAGTCTGGAAGGGCTCAGGGATTTCGAGGCTGAGTGATGGGTGGGCTGCGGTGGGGCTCCTGGATGAGAGGGGCAGTGTGGCAGCCAGGTGGACGTGGGAGCTGCCCCCAGCCCCTGCTGTGTCCCGTGTGCTGGCCCTAAGCGGGCCCTCCCCAGTCATCTGTCCACAGCTGATAGGTTTCAGACACAAGTGTTTGACGAAATCTCCAAGTCACTTGGTAATCAAAAACACCACTTTCAAAAACATTACATAGCTTTAAGAAAAACAAGCAAACAAAGTTTTTCTTTTATAACAGATTTGAAAAGAGCGCCGCCCGAGGGCACCTGGTTCAGGCCTCAACCCTGGGCTTGTCCTTCCCCCTCCTGGCTTCTGGGGCTGCTTTCTAAGGGGCCGGTGGAAGCCCCCTCAGCACTGCCCCTCCCAATATCCTCTTCTCTGCACCCCCCACCCGAAAGCAGGGTGGGGCTGCTTTTCGGGGGTTGTAGGTTCTGTGGCCTCCTGATCTGCATATAGCTATTTCTTAGGTCTCTAGCCTCCGGCAGTGAGACCCCACCCTGCCCCCCATGGTTCTTGGTTTATACACATTCTTTGTGGGCAGCGACTGTACATCCGGGTCTGTTCGGGGGCTGCAGCTTATCTTTCGGCGCGGCGGCAGTACAGACAGGCGAGTAATGCCATGTGCTAGGAGGAGAATGGAGGGCAGAGGGAGACGGGGAAACTGAGGAGGTCTCTGGGCTGTGAACAGTCCCGCCCCCGCCTGGTCCTCTCCCTAATGGTCAGCCAGGCTTTTCCTGGAGCGGGGTTCGTGGGGTCCCCTGGAGCCTCCCTGAGGACGGAGGGGCCAGGTTGGAGCAGGGTCTGGGTTCTGGTGTGTGAGGGGCTTGGCTGGGATACAAGTTACGGGGCCTCCTGTCTTGGTTCTGGATTGCGTGCCTTGGGGAGTGAGGGGGCCGAGGTGGGCGGGGCCCCAGTGGCCTCTGTCAGCAGCCCCGGGAGGACCAGCCAGGATGCATGAGTGGGGCTGCAGGGGGCTGTAGCGGGTTCAAGGTCCCTGTGGCTGAGACGGCACCTCCTTGGCTGTGCAGAGAAGCTGGATGAGATCCTGGCAGCCGCCACGGAGCCGGCGCTGAGGCCAGACATCGCGGATGCTGACTCGAGAGCTGCCACCGTCAAACAGCGGCCCACCAGTCGGAGGATCACCCCTGCTGAGATCAGCGTAAGCCAGCCTGGCAGCTGGGGGCACTGGGGGATGGGTGGGGCACGGGGTCAGAGTGCCATGTCCCCAACTGGGTGTTTGTGCATTTTGGAGGGTGAGGGTCCGTCATTTGGACTCCACTCTCCAGGGGTGGGGGTGAAGGACCCCATAGCGTCTCCCGAAGACACCTGGGGCCATCAGCCCTCAGAACAGCCACAGTCCAGCTCGTGCTGAGCTCTCACTCTTCTGGCGCCTCCCGCCTTAGGCAGGTTCTGTGCCACCTAGAGCAAGGACCCCAGCCGTGCTGAGGCCACAACATGGTGTCGCTGTCCCCCCCGCCCACTCCTCTCACTTGGCACCTTCTGGGCTGCTCCCCCAGCCTCACCTCGGCCATACCCAGGACCCCTGACTGCTCTGGCCCGTCTGCATCACCCCTGCCCAGTGCTGCCTATGCCTGTGGGCCCGCAGCCATGCCCCTGTTCCTTGGAGGCAGGGCCTGGGCCTGGCTTCTGGGTCAGACACCATGGGAATTAGCACATGGGGTGTCTGATCTCAGGCTTGGGAGGAGGATGGGTGGGGCTGGATGGGCAGCTGGGGACCCCAGTGCTCTGGAACCTTCATATACCCCCGCCCCCTCCAACTCTCACAGTCACTGTTTGAGCGCCAGGGCCTCCCAGGCCCAGAGAAGCTGCCAGGCTCCCTGCGGAAGGGGATTCCACGGACCAAGTCTGTAGGTATGGCTGGGCTGGGAGCTGCATGGGGCTGGGGGACTGGGGCGGGGGCTGGAGTGCGTGCGGGGCTGGAGGACCCTGTCTCTCCCCACCCTTCGACTGAGGTTTCCAGTTTCTGAGTCCTGTCTCTCCCTGGCCCCAACCCAGGAATCTCATTTTTTGTGGATGTATATGGGGGTGCGTGTGGGGTGTCAGTCCTTCCCCCAACCCAGAGATACTCTGCTGAAAGATACCCCTGAGGCTTCTCGCCGTCTGTCACCCGCTGCCAGCGGGCACCCCCGTCTGTACTTCCCACAGACACCAGCACCCCCATCCCCGGGTCTTCCATATCCTACCCGGCTGTGCCCCCTCCAGCCCGAGTACCTGTCACGTTTCTGTCGCTAAGCTACCCTCCCCCGTCCCCCCGGCACCCCAGTTATTGCTCTGTATCTCTCCTCTCCTTCACAGCCAGTTTTCTCCGGAAGTCACCCATACTTGCTGTCTCCCATTCCCTGCCTGCCTCTCGGCCTTTTAGGGAATTGTCCATACCTGAAACTGTTCTCACCAGGGTCACCAGTGGTTTCCAGGGCGTTCCTCCCAGTGGACACATTTGATTTTGCTGCTCCCTCCTCCATGAAACTTTCCTACCCAGGGCTTCTAGGACAACACTTACTGGTTTTCCCCTCAGTTCTCAGGCTGGACCTGTTCAGTCCCCAACGTTCCCCTGCCAGATGTGGGTCCTTCTCAAGGCTATGTGTCCTTAGCCTCTTTGCCTTCTGCACCAGTCTCCTTGGGGCCTCATCACATCTCACCCTTGGCCATCTCCTCTCTTGTTGACCCCAGACTGGGTCATCTAATAAGCCCCACCCACTGCTCCTCCCTCTAGGCATCTAGTCCCCCCTTACCTGCCCACCTGTCCATCCATCCACCTACAGACATGTCCAGCTGTCTGTCCATCTGTTCACCCACTGACCTTTCCACTTGTGCATCCATTTGTCCCTGTGTACCCTGCCGCTCTGTGTTCTACACACACTGGTTCCTTTAGTACTTACAGTAACCCTGCTGAGGTAACACCATCAGTACCTCTGGATTATAGATGAGAAAACCGAGGCAAAGAGGTAAAATGACTTGCCCAAGGTCACACAGCTGCCTTACCTGTCTTCTATTCACTCATCTGGCCAGTTTCCACAAACCCAATCCCTCATTCACCCCAGGACCCCTGCTGATTGATGCACACTCTCGGCTGATGCTGGGCAGGGTCTGGGGGCTCAGTTGGAGGAGGTGACATGTCTGCAGACAGCTCAGCTCAGCAGTTACATGGGGGGTGCAAAAGCACATTTACTAGGGAGCACCAACCATGCTTGGGTGTCAAGAAAGGCCGGGCATGTGTGTGTGTGTGTGTGTTTGGGCTCAGACATGCAGGATACTTGGCTGAGTTGGGGTTTCTGAGAGATAATGGCATGAATTGCTGATAGCAGTGGTCCTTCAGAGACCGCTGTGGGTCATTTCTGTAGGTAGGAGGGTGGGGGAGAGGACACATGAGACTGCAGCTACTTTGGAGCCAAGAGGCACTCCCCCCTCACCTCCCTGGCCTAAGCCCTGGGCGTCCTCTGTGGTTTCCTCCTTGTTCTCTGCCTCCCCACACAAATTAGGGATGGCCGGCTTCCTCACTGTCCTTGCAGCCCTCCCTGGCCAGGCCTCATTGTCTTGTGCCTCAGCGTCTGGAGACCATAGCTTTGGTCTCCTCTTGACCTCCTGCCCCAGCTTCACCCTCTAGTCCATCCCTCTGGCCACAGGGGGCTTTCTGCAGAAGATATCACCTCACATCCCTAGAGTTGGTCCTCTGTGGGCTCTGCCTTGCCTTGGGGCACTGAGGCCCAGCCCCAGCCCTCTCCTGCTTCATCTAGGGACCTTTGTCTCTGCCTCCCTCTGATTTACATCTACCAGGACTGGCTGTTCTCCACCTGACCTCACTCTGCCTGGATGGCCTGTCCCTCAGCCCCACCCAGTCTCAGTACTGACCACCACAGGTCCGCATCTAAGTGCCTGTCCTTCAGGCTGTAAGCCTCTCAGTGGAGATTGCCAGCTGTTCCCTGCTCACCCTCCTGGACCCTCCTGTGCTCAGTCCATAGGTGGCTCATCTTTAATCCCCCTTGCCCTAGCCTGCTGCCTGTCACCCACTTGAACGCTGGCTGAGGTGTCAGACTCCGGGACTCCTACCCCTTGTCCTGGCTACGTGGCCCTGGGCACACATCTCAACCCTTGAAACCTCAGGGTCCTGATCCATAAACACGGGGACCATCTAGTACCTACTTCCTAAGGCCACTCTGAGGTTCGCACAGAGGGCTGTACTCACAGACTGAGTACTGAGTAACTGCTCATGGTGATAGTAGATGTAGGTCCTGCATCTTGAGGCTGGTGCACAGAAAGTGCTGGAGAAATGCTCACGGCTCTTATTTGGGCAGCGGCCCCACCCGCTCTGTATCAGAACGGATTCCCATTTTCATCACAAGGAAAGTGACTTGTCTTTACCCTGGGTCAGAACGTGGCGTGCTGACCCTCCGGCGTGTTCCAGGTGCACTAGCTTGTCCCACGTGGCTCCATCTCATGCACAAGCTTGTGGGTGTTGAGCTGTGTTTATATGCTGCGCAAGAAATGCAGCGGGGAGGAGACCCAGGCCGAACCTGGCACAGAATCTGTGTCCAGCATTGGGGGTGGAAGGCTGGCCTAAAAATGATGATGGTGATGACGACGACGACCTCGGCCACCTTCCTGGGGGCTCAGCCCTGTGCTATAAGCTTTAAATGGCTTCACTTTGCACTTCAGTGGGAGGGGGCAGGTCTCCAGAGATGAGGAAACTGAAGTGCCAAGAGGTTAAGAGGTGTCAGACAAGAAGTGGCAGAGCTGGAATTCAAGCCTTATCTTATACAAAAGCTCCCCCATGCCCCACGCCCCTTGCTGAGCTGGGGGGGTAAAAGAGCCGGTATGCAGGACACACGCAAACAGTGCCGGGTGGGAGGCCTGGTGAGCACTGTGGTGGCCAAAGGAGGAGGTGGTTGGGAACAGGCAGTCTGCATCCTCCTGAGTTCATAAAAATGCGACCAAGCCCAGAGTGAGGCCAGGTGTAGATTCCCAAAGAATTGTTCCAGAGACCTGTGTGTCAGCACCGAGGAGCCACTCCTCCACTCTCCTTGGATCGGGCTGCCTTACACCTGCAGCCTAACTGAACACACCTGCAGCACACGTGTACGCATTGTGTACACAGGAACGCTCGGGAGGTCCTGCCCTGTCCTAGCTGGGCGGCAGGACAGTGGGGGCTCTGAGCGCTCGGGCCCCGACCCCGCACAGATCCTAATGACAGCTGAGTGCAGCCGGAAGTAGGGTTCACTCTCAGTCTGTGTTGTCCATGAGAGAACTGGGGCGTAGAGGGGCTCAGGGCCTGGCCTGGGGTCACACGGCCAATAAGGAGTGAAACTAAAACACGTGTCAGGTGCTCAGCCTGCCATTCCACTGCCGCCCTCCCTCCCTCCTGCCCAGCCTTTCTGAATTTCCGCCACTAGGGCTATGGCAGTGACCTCCTGGCAGCCTCCCCCGGTCCAGTGCCCCTCGGTCTCTGGGGTAGAGCCTTTCAGGACTTCTCTTTACAAAGCCTCCCTCACCTGGGCATCGGCTCTCTCCCCGGCCACAGCCCTGCTGCCCCCTTGTCCACAGCGCATCACTCCTGCTTGGGAGAGTTCCCGCTCATTTCTGACCATCTCCCTGGTTCCCGCCTCTGGTTGCCACCAGGGCCTCCCAGTGACACCTGCTTGTTCCACTGCTGGTGGTTCTGAGATGAGGTCTTGCTCAGTCTTGTGTGCGAAGGCCTGTGCCAGCCACCTCCTGGCCCTTCTCTGCAGTTCTGTCCCCACGACTGGGGGTGGGGGTGGGGCTGCCCCTGCCCTCCTGTGGTGTTGACCTTGGGCCCTCTCCATGTACCCAACCTGAGTAGGCAGAATTTGGGTCTTCTGTCACAGCCTCTGCCGGGGGGCCCTCCTCTCCGTTATATCTGAACGGATACCTCTCCCCAGTCTCCGCAGGAGCCCTCCCAACCCGGCAGGGACGAGCCCAGACTGGGGATCTTGCTCAGATCCCCTGCTCTGGGATCCCCGCGTCTCCCCCTTACCTCATACTGGCGCCCACGCCCACCCTGACTCCGTCCTCTGGCTGGCGGCCAGCACCGCCCGCGGAGGATTGAGAAGGCGTCTTGGCGTCCGGGACCTTGGCCGCCCTGGGGTGTGGGGGCGGGGCCGGCCTCTGCGGCCGGGGAGGGCGGGCCCCTGGGTCGGGAGGGGCCTCCTCGACGGCCCCTGGCTCCTGGGCCGGGCTCACTGGGGCCCCTCTGTCCGCAGGAGAAGATGAGAAGCTGGCGTCCTTGCTGGAGGGGCGCTTCCCGAGGAGCACGTCGATGCAGGATACGGTGCGCGAGGGCCGAGGTATCCCGCCCCCGCCGCAGACGGCCCCGCCGCCCCCGCCCGCACCCCGCTACTTCGACTCCGGGCCGCCCCCCGCCTTCTCGCCGCCGCCTCCGCCGGGCCGCGCCTACGACACCGTGCGCTCTAGCTTCAAGCCCGGCCTGGAGGCGCGCCTGGGCGCGGGCGCCCCGGGCCTGTATGATTCCGGCGCGGCCCTGGGGCCGCTGCCCTACCCGGAACGGCAGAAGCGCGCGCGCTCCATGATTATCCTTCAGGACTCGGCGCACGAGGCAGGCGACGTCCCCCGGCCCCCGCCAGCGGCCACCCCGCCGGAGCGCCCGAAGCGTCGGCCGCGGCCGCCCGGCCCCGACAGCCCTTACGCCAACCTCGGCGCCTTCAGCGCCAGCCTCTTCGCGCCGTCCAAGCCTCAGCGCCGCAAAAGCCCGCTGGTGAAGCAGCGGCAGGTGGAGGATGCGCAGGAGCGCGCGGCCCTGGCCGTGGGCAGCCCCGGCCCGGCGGGCGGCAGCTTCGCCCGGGAGCCCTCCCCGACACACCGCGGGCCTCGGCCGAGCGGCCTCGACTACAGCGCCGGAGACGGCCCCGGGCTCTCGTTCGGCGGCCCGGTCCCAGGGAAGGACCGGCGGCTGGAGGAGCGGCGGCGCTCCACCGTCTTCCTGTCTGTGGGAGCCGTCGAGAGCAGCCCTCCTAGCGCAGATATGCCCTCCCTGCAGCCCTCCCGCTCCATTGACGAGCGCCTGCTGGGGGCCGGCGCCACCACCGGCCGTGACCTGCTGCTGCCCTCCCCCGTCTCCGCTCTGAAGCCATTGGTCAGCGGCTCGAGCCTTGGGCCTTCGGGCTCCACCTTCATCCACCCGCTCACCGGCAAACCCCTGGACCCCAGCTCACCCCTGGCCCTTGCCCTGGCTGCCCGGGAGCGGGCTCTGGCCTCTCAGGCGCCCTCCCGCTCCCCCACACCTGTGCACAGCCCTGACACCGACCGCCCTGGGCCCTTGTTTGTGGATGTGCAGGCTCGTGACACTGAGCGAGGGCCCCTGGCCTCCCCAGCCTTCTCCCCGAGGAGCCCCGCCTGGGTTCCTGTGCCTGCTCGCAGGGAAGCCGAGAAAGCTCCCCGGGAGGAGCGCAAGTCACCGGAGGACAAGAAGTCCATGATCCTCAGCGTCCTGGACACATCCCTGCAGCGGCCAGCCGGCCTCATCGTCGTGCACGCCACCAGCAATGGGCAGGAGCCCAGTGGGCTGGGGGCCGGAGAGGAGCACCCGGGCACCCCAGAGCTGGCCCCGGCCCCCACGCAGTCGGCCGTGGTGGCAGAGCCCCTGCCTAGCCCCCGGGCCCAGCCTCCTGGCAGTACCCCGACAGACCCCGGGCTGGGCCAGGGCAGCTCAGAGGAGGAGCCGGAGCTGGTATTCGCTGTGAACCTGCCGCCGGCCCAGCTGTCCTCCAGCGATGAGGAGACCAGAGAGGAGCTGGCCCGCATTGGACTCGTGCCGCCTCCTGAAGAGTTTGCCAATGGGGTCCTGCTGGCCACCCCACTCCCTGGCCCAGGTCCCTCGCCCGCCACGCTGCCAGGCCCGGCCTCAGGGAAGCCGAGCAGCGAGCCGCCCCCTGCCCCCGAGTCCGCAGCGGATTCGGGGGTGGAGGAGGCCGACACGCGCAGCTCCAGCGACCCCCACCTGGAGACCACGAGCACCATCTCCACAGTGTCCAGCATGTCCACCCTGAGCTCGGAGAGCGGGGAACTCACCGACACCCACACCTCCTTCGCCGACGGACATACTTTTCTACTCGAGAAGCCACCAGTGCCTCCCAAGCCCAAGCTCAAGTCCCCGCTGGGGAAGGGGCCGGTGACCTTCAGGGACCCGCTGCTGAAGCAGCCCTCGGACAGCGAGCTCGTTGCGCAGCAGCACCACGCCGCCGCCGCCGGGCTGGCCTCCGCTGCCGGGCCTGCTCGCCCTCGCTACCTCTTCCAGAGAAGGTCCAAGCTGTGGGGGGACCCCGTGGAGAGCCGGGGGCTCCCCGGGCCCGAAGACGACAAGCCAACTGTGATCAGTGAGCTCAGCTCCCGCCTGCAGCAGCTGAACAAAGACACCCGCTCCCTGGGGGAGGAGCCGGTTGGCGGCCTGGGCGGCCTGCTGGACCCTGCCAAGAAGTCGCCCATCGCGGCAGCTCGGTGAGCAGGGCGGTGTGGGGAGGGTCCTGTCCCCTGTCCATGCCCACCCCGTTCTTCCTCTTGTCCTTCCGCGGCTCCCTCTGTCCCTCGTCCACAGCCCGTCCTGTCCCCTCCCTCACCTGTCCGTGGCACCCATCCCTGTGCTTTTCCCGCCCACATCTCTGTCCTTGATCTGGCCTTGCTTTACCTGTCTGAGACTGAAGGCTCTTTCAGCGATCTGAAATATCAGGAGTTCTGTTCTTTCTATCCCTGTCGGTGCTGGCAGTGGGAGCTGGGCACCCACCAGAGACCCAGGCTGGCCACGAACGCCAGCACAGCCCTGCTGGAGGCTCCCTGCCCCGGAGTCCCTGCGCTCTCACTCTCACACCGGACGTGGCTGCCTCTGCTACCATCAAGGGTCGTTCTCTGGTCCACACTCAAGTTGCAGCTCTCCCCCACCCCCACCCCAGCTACTTGGCTTCTCTGTGGCCACATGGCTGTCCCACGTGGCCGGCGCCATCGTTCCTCGCTTCCTTTCGTAGCTGCCTTGCTTCCTTTTGAAACCTGGAGTACAGTGGATCCTTTTCCTCTTAGGACCCACCACCAGTTTCCCGTTTTCTCCTCCGGAAACATTTCTGTTCTGTCTCTCAGCACCGCCTCAGAGTCCCTCAAGCACAGATCCCTGTGTGTGATTTTCAAAGTGCATCGGGAAGCCATTCTTGGGCGGAAATCATGCCGTTTTTCTGCACCTCCGTCTGCTCTCTTCTCCATACCTTACCCGTTCCTTTGTCCTCCCCGCCCACTTCCTACACAAGGTGGGGACTTAGAGAGGCCACAAGGTGCCCTGGAAGTGGGGGGGGAGGGGCCGAGCAGGGGGCTGGGGTGCTGCTCTGGCTGGGCAGAAGCTGCCAGAGCCTCTGGGCTCATCCCTTGGCCCTTTCCTTGAGGACCTCATTCCCAAGGCTCCGCCCCCAAGGGGTACCTCCTCGGGCCTGTGGGCTCCAGGCTTGCTGGCGGGAGATCTGGTTCCTGCCCACGAGTGGTCTGAGGCAGAGCTGGTCGTCCCCTGGCCAGCCCTTGTCTGCCTTTGCCTTCTGTGCCCCGTAGCCCTCCCCCACCTCTGGCTTTGTGGGTAGCACATGGGGTGCCACCTCCTGAGTCCTTCTCGCCACCCTGAAGACCAACCTAGTGAATCTTTCCTGCCAGCCTTGGGAGGCAGAGTTCACAGAGCAGTGAGGCATCCAGGTCTTGCGCACAAGGGCTTGTCTCATCTACTTTCTTCCAGCTGAGGACTCGAAGGATAAGTGGGGGCTCAGGAGACGAGTGATGCCTCTCCCGCGTGGTTGGGCAGCGCTGCCCTCCGGCTCCCCCGTCACCTCAGGCTTGCGCCGGGGCCCTCCCCTTTTCACCTCTTTCAACTCCCAGTTGAATGTGAAAGCCCTGTTCCCAGCAGGGCGATGTTTAAAGTGCCCTTCGAGTGGGTGTCAGGGGTGTGGCCAGGAGTGTCCAGTTGCAGTGAGCAGCCCAGGTCCTAGGCCTCTGCGGAACAGAGGGCAGGGATCCCTGATGCAGCCTGGACCAGTCCCCATCTTCGCTCTCTGTTTCTCCCCCCTCCACCAGCCCTTCCTTTCCTCTGTGCCCCTTGGTCCTGATGAAAATTAAAGCCATTGACAGCGGGTAGCACAGTGCCTGGCACAGTGCAGGCCTCAATAAAACATTTGCTAAACGGACGAAAGAACAAAGCTAAGTGCAAGTGCTGTCTTTTGTGACTTGAGGTCTAGGGAGGTGGCTTAGGACAAATGCCACAGAAGGACAGACACTTGGTTGAGGTTTGCTGGTTGTCAAGCCCCTTGGCCGAGCTCAGGAGAGCCCAGGTGTTGCCTTAGCTCTGCTGGCTCCCGTGGTGCAGCTGGGCCGTCACAGGGCAGGAGGAGGTGGTCTCTGGGCTGGACCTGCCGTCACGTCCCTCACGGTCGTCCTCAGCGTTTCCCCTTTGTCACGGCGAGGTGCTCTTGGCCAGTGGGTCTGGGTCATGCCAGAACCTGTGATGGTTTCCTTTCTTGGAAGTGGTGTCGGGGAGGGGCAAGGCCAGCAGTTCCAACCTGTACATCCTGTCTGTCCTGCAGGCCCATGAGAGAGTGAGCCTCTTTCACTCAGGAGATACTGCAGAATCCCGGCCTCCGATTGGCTTTGTGTGGATCCCCTGCCTCCCCTGAAACGGTCACTGGGGTCAGGGAGGCATAGGGCTACTGTTGGCCAGGCCTGCCTCATATGCTATCCTGGGAGCCAGGGCACGGGGTCAGCCAGAGCTACCGGATGGGTGCTGAGTGAGGGGGGCGGGTATTCAAAGGAAAATCAGGTGCTGTTCCCAAAGGTACCAGATGCTGGAGAGCCTAAAACAAGAGACTCCCTGTGGCATGGCGTTCACCAGCTTTAGCACCTCGCTTTGTTGCCTGACATCGGCCTGGGGTCAGATGGCCCTGGATTCCAACCCTCAGCAGGTTGCATCTGAGTTTGTGTTCTTGGACAAACCACTTAACCTCAGTGAACTTCAGTCCCACCCCTGTGAGATGGTGAGGGTGACCAGGCCCTCAGGCGGGCCGGTAGGAGGACTCTTAGGGTCCTTACGGGAAAATGAGCGCTCTGCACTGGAAAAGGCCAAGTCACGTTACTTCGTCTTCAGAGCCATTCTGTTCGATGGATAATGATAGAATCTCCATCTTCCAGACGATAAAATTGAGGTTCTAAGGAGATCCATTCCAGCCAGCAGATGGTGGCATCTGACCTCAAGCCCCACTCTCTGTCCACTATAATCTGGAGCCTCTGTCATTCAACCCCTTCTAGTGACAGACACTGTGTTTACGTGCAGCAGTTCCCCTCACACGGAAGTGCATGTGTTCATTCTGTAGACCGAATCTTTGTCTATCAGTCAGCTGTGTAACAAACAGCACGTGGATTCTGAAATCACTTGCAGTTGAGCCCAGCCAGTGCCGCCTGAGAGGCCCAGCAACGTTACCCGTCTGCCCTGCGCTTCCTTCCCCACTTCCCTCTGCATTTCCTTCTGCTCCTATTCACACTTGCTTCCTTCCTTCCGTCCTCTTGTGCGCCCCTTCTTGCCCTCGGACCTGGGTGAAACCATGGCCCTCTGGAGTGGGCCCCGCTGCCTGTCCTAGACCCTTTACTTCTGGCCACTGGCAGGCGGCTGAGCGGAGATGCTGTGGCCACATCCAGTCAGCCCCGCATGTGGCTGGCAGTGGCTGTGTTGCCCATCGGTGCTGCTGGGCGGCTCTTGTTTTGCCGCCAACAGTGGCTAGAGTCTGACACTCGTTTCTCACACAGTGATAAAAGCGCTAGTGATACTGTCTTTCAGAGACATGTCCAAAGTGCAGGAAGTTCTGATGTCCCAGTGGGGCTGTTTCCTTCCCAGGATGGATCCTAGCTGAAGCCCTAGGGCAGTTGCCACGGCCACCCAGTGGGTCACGCCCCTGTGCCTTGTCCACTGGCCCCCCGTGTGTTCCCTCGCAGGCCTGCCCCTTTCCTCACCCGACAGACACCACAAGAAAGGTAGCGCCTGCTCTGCCCACCTTCCTCGCTGGCAGCTCAGTCTAGGCTCTGGCGTCCTTTACCCGCAAGACACTCTGCGGCCCGAGATCTAGGAAGATCTCAGAAGGGGAACAGGGGAGGTTACCCCTTATGTCATGGACTTGAAGCTCGGCACCTTGTGGAAATGGCACTGGGCCATCCGGGAGGCCCATGGCCTTTGGCTTTTTGGAACTTTGATCCCAGACCATCCACCTCTTTATGCTTCTGGCTTTGGGTCTAGCCTGACAGGCAGAACATTTGTCTGCTCAGAGCCCCACATCTGCTCTGAACTCCCTTTGTCTTCCAGACCCCACGGGTGGAGCTGAATCCCACATGTGGTCTGAGGGCCACATGTCTCTGAGCCCCACAGCAGTACTGAGGTTTGCTGTGGCCCTCAGTTTTACACCTGTCTGACCGTCACATCTGATGTTACAGAAAAAAGTTCATGGCGAAATAGCTTTGGAAACACAAAGCTGGCGAGGTTTCTCTCCTGCAGCACTTCTCGGAGCTTTTGACGTGCTGTGTGCTGTGGTCTCGGACAGCTTCTTTAGTAGGTCACTAATTAGCATGCCACAGAAGACGCAAGTTTCTGCGATGGTGGAGAAACCCCGCCCTGGGGACCTACTATGAGCTCTGTCCTGCTAGCCCATCTGACAGGGATCTGGATGAAGCCATACATGACTGCAGGTGCCTCAGGGCTTGTTCTTTTGAAACTGGACCTGTTGTGTGCCGGCCAGCGCAGGGCACAGGGGCCAGGATGTGCTCTGTCCTTGCGGAGGTCCTCACAGGTTGGGGACCTGTGAGGTGTGTTTTTGCAGGAGATGTGATCGGGGCTTCAGGAGTTCATGGAACTCTGCTAGGGGAGCGGGAAGGGGTCACAGAGGAGGGGTCATAGGGGCCTCTGGGTGCATCAAGGTTGGAGCCATGACCTAGTGTGGGCGGTGAGAAGTTAGGGCTGGAGTGAGACACAGAGACCAGAGAGAGTGCAATGGGACGCTCACAAGCCCGTATATAGTTTGTGCTCCTGTTGAGGATTATTTCCGTTAATGAGGCTCTTAAATTTCAAAAGGCCACAGGCCTAGACCTGCCCTGCGTGAGTGCAGTGGCAGAAGGCTCCAGGCAGGGACCAGGGCCGGAGTGGGCTTTTTCTTGCCTGTTGGCACCAATGGGTTGACAGGCAGTCAAGCCTGAGAGTGACATGTCACATTGTTTTATAACACTTTTTTTCAGTGCGTATTGTGTTCCTGGCTTTGAGCTAGGCACCAAGCGTCAAGGATAGCAATTAGGAAGTGAGATGAAAGGTCCCGAGTGAGAGCGTGGAAGGTCTGGGTCCAGAGGTGGCTGCGGGCGAGGAGGGCCAGGGTTAATGCTGGGAGTTGGTGGCACATCGGCCATGGTGGGGAGGATGGAGCGGCTGATGGTGGCTCACAGGCCTCTGGTGTGGGCAGGACTGGGGCGAGGGAGAGCATGTTTGGAGACCCCAGGAGAGGTCTGGGGAGAGTGGCTTGGCTTCACATGTGGCATTCTTGGGCACATCGGTCACAGAAAAGGGTGGGAGTGGATGACACTGGGAGACGCTGGGAGAAAGTGCGAACTAAGAGGGGAGCCTGTCTAGGAAGGAAGGGGTAGAGGCGAGGGTGCCGGGCGAGGGGTCGGGGGGCAGAAGCAGACCTCACTGGTCGAGGAGTCACGAGAAGCAGGCAGTGCAAGGTTCAGACACTGGTGGCAAAGTTGCTGGGGAGTGTGGAGCCTGGCTGAGACGTCTGGGGAAAGACCGGAAGGCGTCCAGGGGTGCTGTGCCTAGTGAGGTACCACATGTTAGAGAGTGGGTGGCCCAGAAGCCCTCTGGGAGGCTGGCAGGGGTTGTGATGTGGCCATGCCGTGGTCAGAGCCTGGCTGGGGAGGCCGTCAGACAGCTCAGAGTGGTGATGGACAGCAGTGGCTCTGCAGAGGTGGTGTGGAAACATGTGGACCTCGACCATGGACACTCCCAGGGTGCCTGGCCTGGGACAGTGTGGGAAGTGCCCTGCTCCCCAAGAGGAGGGGGAGAAGCCGCAGACACCCGGGCCGCGGGCATCCCCGGCCACTCCCTGCTGCGCCCTGGGGCCTTGGGAGTGTGACCCGCCCTCTCCCCTGCACTCCGCTGGGTCAGTCCCTCACTCGTGGCACCTCCTGGCACCAGCCCTAGCCTCTGGCAGGTGCCCACCTCCCCACACCCAGTATCTCCCCTCGACAGGGTCTCCCTGGTGCTTATGAGCCAGTCTGCCCTCCTCCTAGGCCTCCAGTTCACCCCCTGCCAGGGCTCCAGACCGTGCTCCAGGGGACTCTGGGGGTGGGCCACGCAGAACTCCATCCCGAGATGCAGGTCCCCATGCCAGGGTGGGATGCATGAGGGCCCGGGGTGCGGGAGGGGAGCGCTGTACTGGGCCCAGTCCCCCAGCACTGCCCCCTCGCCCTCTCCCTAGCAATCACGACCACTTGGGCACCTACCACCTCCTGGGCACCCTCCCCCACCCTCCACTGCCGCCCCACTTTGCTCCGAAACCCAGGCGGTACCGTGGAGGTCAGATGTGGGAGAACGGAGGGTCTCTTCTGGTGATTGGTGCCTGTTCCTTGAGCCCATCACCGCAGGCGTCTTTTGAGTCCCTCTCTGCTGGGTGGGGGAATCACGGTCTGGCCTCTTCAAGAGGCTCTGCTCTGGGTCTGAGCAGGTGGGCGAGGCAGCAGGGACAGAGGCTGAGGAGAGGGAGCCAGTGGAAGGCAGTGGAAACCAGGCTGAGTGGGAGGGACAGCGTTGGGTCTCCAGCGGGAGGCTCACCTTGCACGGCTGAGACAGGAAGAGACCAAACCTGCTTTCCGGGGAGGAGGGATGCTCAGGGTGCCCGTGCAGCGTGGGACAGGTGCCGGTCAGGATAGCACGGGGGTGGGGGGGTGGGGGAACCCAGGGGAGGGCTCCTTAGCCCAGTGTGGGCAAGGGCAGGGAGAGGGAGGTGGGATGGCAGCTGGAGAGAGGCCCTTCAGGCAGCAGCAACACAAGGAGACACAAGCATCCCCAAGTGCCAGGGGTCTGCTGAGCGGCCGCCACACAGGGCTCTTAGTAAAGCCTGTGGATGGACACCACTGTGGTCTGCACTTCACAGACCAGAGAACAGCTCACAGGCAAACCAGGAGCCCACCCAGCTCTGCCCACGTCGGGCCTGCACTTTCCTTCCTCCAGCAGCTCCAGATGTGTTCCCTCCCATCGCACCTGGGCCCACTGCCCCTGAATTCCTCCCTTACTGGGTATCTGGCCAGGGGGTCCCTGCACCTGGCTGCCCTCACTGTGGTCGTGACTGGGGGCCATGTGCCTGCTTTGAGGGCCTGGGCCGCTAACACTCTCTCTCATTGCTCTCTCCCGCCCATCTGCATGTGGCTGCTCTGTCTAGCTGCGCGGTGGTCCCGAGCGCCGGCTGTGTAAGTGAGCATGCCCATCCCATGCCTCTCACTGTCTGTGCGCTGCACCTGCCCGCCTGGATCTCTGCTCTGCGTGGCTTCATGGGGCTTTGGTGCCACTGACGGCCCCATGAGGCTTCCCGGGGCCACCGTAGGGGATAGGGAA
>NW_006780611.1:89790-90653 GCF_000442215.2 Lipotes vexillifer | reverse complement strand
GGTAGGGGATGGGGAAAGAAACGGGGTGGAGGTGGCATGGGATCTAGGAGTGGGTTTTCTCTGGAGGAGTCCCCCCAGCCAGGCCTCCCACCATGGCCATGCTGGGGGGCGTGGCGGGGCTGAAGGCCTGGGGTCCTATCAGGTGATGCTGGGACGTGAAGACCCATCTGTGTGTGTGTGTGTGTGTGTGTGCGCGCGCGCGTGCACATGTGCTGCTGTCACTGTCGTGAGCAGGCCACTGCCACTCCTGCCACTGCTGCTGCATGTATGTAACACACGTGGGTGCTACCGCTGCTGCTGTGCGCTGTCCTGTGCGGGGAGGCCGAGTGTCATGGGTGTGTTGCTGCCTCACGCCTGCCCTGCACGTGCCGCCGCTCTGTGTGGGTGTGAACGGCGCCTCGTGTCTGTCTCAGACCTCATGGACTTGTTCCGTCTTGTGCTGCCACCAGCCTGTACCACGACTCAGCCAGCCGTGCGGCCAGCCCAGGTCTTTCTGGGCCCCTCGTGATGACAGAGGGGGGAGTGGTGAGGGGTCTTGCCGGAGTCTTACTCTCCAGGGTGTGGGTGGACGGGGCAGTGTCCAGAGCTGGTGTCCCGGGCTGTCAGAAATGCGGTGGGAAGCCCTTTGCTCCAGCGGCTGTCTTTCCTCTGGCAGCCTGCTCTTGGAGCCCGCAAAGGGTGGAGGGGGCCAGGGGTTTTAATCCTCGTGGGCCGCTCAGTCTAGGGCCCCCCCCTCCCCCAGCAGGGCACTGGCTCTGAGTCTGAGGACCAGGCCAGAGTAACCACAGGACCCTACCCTCCTTTCTTCCTCTGGCCCTAAGGCTACCCACCGAGTCCGAGGCCACCCCCTCCCGCCCCCGCCC
>NW_006780611.1:81455-88887 GCF_000442215.2 Lipotes vexillifer | reverse complement strand
AGGGGGGGGCTGGAGCGGGAGGGGGTTGGGGACGGGGGTGCTCCGGCCTGACCATCTCCCGCTCAGCTCCTGGTGGCTACTTTCGCAGAGGGGGGAACCTAGTCCAGCATGCAAGGTCAAGACACACCTTGGTGACTCGGGGGGAGGGGGGAGACATTGGGGTTCTCGGTTGGGGGCCAAGGAGCCCCCCTGTTTTGCATATTTTAATCCACTCTATATTTGGAACGAGAAAAGGAACAAATATCTCTGTCCTCAATAGCTTCCCTTCCCCTCCCCTCCAGCCCCCCACTGGTTCCGCTGCGGCTGCCCAGTCTTCCATCTCTGGCCCCTCAACTGCCACTGCCACCCCACATGGGGCGGGGGACGCTCCAGCTGGTCTGGGGTTGGCCAGGGTCCTAGTAACCCGCCCTGGGGCCCCGGCTGGGCCCCCTCCCCTCGCTGAGCTATAGTGTGCCCCACCGACCCTTCAGGTGCTGCGTGGAGGAGGGGCGGCAGGCAGCGAGTCCTGCTGGGCACTAGCAAAGGTCAGATGGCCTGGGAGACCGTGGCCCTGGAGTGGGGGTGGGGTGGGGTGGGAGGGCAGGGCCCTGGCACCCGCCCCCAGCTATCTCTCTCACAGGGTCCCTCCCCAGTAGGGGTCTAGCCTCCTCCCCACGCTGCTGGGCGACTACAGCAAAGAAGCCTCCCTGCCTCAGACCTGAAGTCTCCAGTTCCGCCCTGCGTGTGTGCGCACATGTGCGAGTGTGTGAATCTCGGGGTGCGACTGAGTGCATCGGAGCCCCGCGTGTGCCTGACTGGAGAGCGGTCCCTAGGGGCCACTCTGGACTAGTGTAGGGGCTTCGGAAGCGTGCACAGGGTGCGTGCATGGGTGTGTGCCTGTGAAAGCACCCCGTCTCCACTTCCAAAGAAAGTCAGAGGTCGTCTTGCACACTGGGACCTGCTGTTTGCCCAGCCTGTCCCTCCAGAGCCTCGCCGAGCCTTCGTGGGCCTTCTTGGTGAAGGCTTGCTGCTTGGGAGAGGCCCCCAAGGGCCCCTGGAGGCAGTGCTCTCCCCACGTCGGGCTTCATAGGGGCAGCCCTAGAGCCAGGCCACTGCGAGCCCTGGGGAGAGGCAAAGGCCCCGGCGGGCACCCCAGCCCCCCTTACTGTGACTACTCACACTCAGCAATGACCTGTGGGGCGGGGGGCCCGGGACGTTTTTAAACCTAGGCTGTGGAGTCTGGACTAAGCTCCATCCACGTCACTCACAAGTTTCTGTTTATATTTCTAGCTTTTTTTAATAAAAATTAAAAAACCCAGAAAACAGAAGTTTTCACAGCCCAGGGACCTGGCACGCCGGTCTGTGCCCACCTGCCCCGCCCCCAGCCCGCCGGCCCCATTCCCTGGGCAGATTCACACCCAGTAACCCTTTCACCAAGAGACCAGGTCACACACACAGCAGCAGTCACTGTAACAGACTGCCACATACACACGCGTCTCACGCTCGCCTGTGGGTTTTTGGTTCCGTTCAATTTGGGTTTTTAACTTTACAGGGTCAGTTCTGCTTCACTCCTCCTTTTGTATGGAGCTCCAGCTGGGGGATTTCACCCCCTGCTCCAGTCCTGAGGCCTCCTGACCCTGCCGTTGTGATACACCCCACAGAGATCTATGTTTCTTATATTATTATTATTATTATTGATAATAATTATTATAATATTATTATGTAATAAATTTATAAGAAATGAAACCATCTCTCTGTTGCCTGCTTGAGAGGAGGCATTGGGAGCACAAACTCTGCTGCCCCTTGGGCAGCTCACATAAACCTCCCCGGCCTCAGGTAAGCATTCAGCCACACGCAGCGAGCACCTGCAGATCCCCGTCTCTGACCCAGTCTCTCTGCTGAGCTCCACACCCACGTGCCCGGCTTCTCCGTGCCCCTCTCTCTCTCTCTCTCTCTCTCTCTCTCTCTCCAAGTCCTGCTGGACTTGAGCCCATGCTTCCTGAGCTGGAAGCTTCGCTCTCTGCTCACCAGCTCAGCGAATGACACCTCCTGAGCTGTAAGTCCGGTTGTGCTCCGTGGCCTCTGTCCACTTTTCCCCCGGTATCCAGTTGTGCCTAAATTCTGCCGCTCCTGTCTTTGAAGCCTCTTCTGTCTACCGCTGCTTTCCAGCCCCCAAAGCTTCTGCCCACGCTCAGGCCTTCTGCCCTCTGAGCCAGCTGCCACCAGCCATTGATGGGGCAAGTGCCGTGTGGCACCTGGTGGGGGCTGGTAGCTCACAGGAAGGGCAGAGGCACCTCTAAGAGTGAAAGGAGGCGGAGCAGTGAGGCGAGAGGGCCAAGAGACCCAGAGGGAGCCGTGAAAGGGTGGAGACTGCAGGGCCCAGGTCTGAGAGAGGGCCAGAAGCCGCAGAGGTGGGATGTCAGACCAGTTGGGCACCAGTCGCCCGGTGGGGTGTTAGGAGGGGCAGTGGGTGCAGAGCTTGGCCACGCTGGGTCAAGGTGGAATGTGAACGTGACACACGACAAATGTAGACCTCGATTCAGGATGGGGCCTGGGCGACGCCTCCAGGGAAGCGTGAGGATCCCAGGGAGAGTAAGAACGGTGGGTGGGGTGAAGCCTTGTGGGCAGAAGCGGGGTGGACTCGAGTCTGTACCCGGAGTGGGGGGGGAAGGAAGAGAAGCTCTGAGGAGCAGGTGAAGGTCTGGACGGCCTGCAAGGGAAGGTGAAGGCCCCACTGGGGCTGCGACGGCGACTGCTTGGCAGTGGGACCTTGAGAGAGGCTCACCGTCTGTCTGGAAAGCCCCCCAGTTTCAAATTTTCAACACTTTTCAAATTTTTGGCTTCGTTTTCAAGTTAGAAACAGTGGTCATCCTACAGGAGAGGCCAAGAAGGCAGTCGAGGAGTGGGGGCCTGGGAGGGCCCGAGTGTGCGGGGCAGAGGTGGGGGCCTGAGCGCTGTGGCAGCTGGGGCGCTGGGCTCCTCTGAGCTGCGCGTGGAACCCTGGGCCTCCCCGGAACTGGGCCCGGGACGTGGGGCGAGTCCAGCTCTCCAGTGGAGGGGAGCCGCCTTCCCCGGGAATATGGCGCTGCCGTCCCGGTGCCCGGGGGTCTGGGGAGACCGAAGTCCCCACAGGTCGGAAGCCACCCCAGTGCCTCAGAAAATGAGTCAGAACCTTCCAGATCTATACCAGAGAAGCCTGCAGCGGCAGGTGGAGAGATGGCAGAGGGACACAGGGCTGAGTGAGCCGAAGCCTCCAAACGCCTGTGGCCACTTTCTCACTCTGGACTACGAACTCCCTGCCCCGCCTCTGCCTCGTTATGACCTCAGAGTGTTCCAGCTTTATCCTCTCAGGGGCCCCAAGCAGCTCACCAGTGCTCTCTCTGGAACCCGGAGCAGAGGCTGTGGCTCCAACCCTCCCTCACCACCAGCCACCCCCAAGGTCCTGTGGGCACTAAGGCTGGCTGGATGATGAGGTTTGTGCTCTGCCGGGGGCCATGCTGGAGAACAACAGAGGATGGGAGAAGTGAGGCAGGGGCCGGTGGGAGCCGGCAGAGGTTAGGGGTCAGTGTGAGGAAGACGGGGTGGGAGTTGGATTGCTCCGGTGAGTGGGGTGCAGAGTGCACAGGAGCAGGGCGGAGGGCTGGGGTCAGCTCGAGGGCCACGTCGGGGTGGGGAGGGAGTGGGACTGGAGACTGGGGAGAAGGAACCTCGGCGGGAGGCGTACGGGGAGCCCCACCTTGGCCTGAGCCCAGCCCCCAGTAGCCATTGAGACCCCATCCTCTGGCCCCGGAATCCTAACTGTCCTGTACCTTCCCACCTCTCTCCTTTGCTCTTGGGAACAGCGTGGAGAAGACAAACGCAGTCACTCTTCCATTAGGTTAAGCGACAAAATTAAGCCTCTGCTGGTCCATGTGCCTATCGCTCAACCCATGACTGTGGCTGGGAGCAGGTACTCTAACCCCTCCAAGAATCAGAAGTGGGCGCTACTCTGAAGAGTCAAACAATAATTGTCTTCTAGAATCTAGACACTGGGTCTGCAATCTTTGTTACTGCATAACCCCAAATGTTTTGAAAAACTGGGCACCACTTTTCATTTTGAAGTTTATATGTTACATTTTCATCCTATATTTTGAAAAACTTGCAAAAGTTATGATTTCCAGAAAATTGTACATATTAACATTTAAAATAAGTGGTTACATCATTCTGTTAGATGATTCTCGTGGATCTAAATACTGTATCAATTTTATGCCCATCAAAATCCTGTAAAAACACCTGAATAACCTTTTCTTTAACAAGCAAACCTTTAATATCACTTACAGAGTTCCTATTGCCATTTCTTGAACTATATTTCCAAAGCCTTTTTTGGTTACTTTATCAGGCACAGTCTGACACTGAGTTAAGATAAGCAAGGCCTCAGGTTGGTGAAATAGGACCTCGAAACCTTCAGATAGAGGAGGTGAGACCACCTGAGATGAGAGAGAGGAGAGAGAGAGAGAGAGAGAGAGAGAGAGAGAGAGAGAGGGAGAGAGAGAGAGAGAGAGAGAGAGAGAGAGAGAGAGAGAGAGAGAGAGGGAGAGGGAGAGAGAGAGAGAGAGAGAGACACCTTGGACACTTATGTAAGGCAGAAGAGTCCTCCTGAAAGTCAAGTAGAAAAAACAAGTCCTGTGACACTCAGGTATTGGAAGTAAGAGATCCTAACAGATAAAGTATCTAAGAGCCCTGAAACGGACAGAGGGGAGATGAATCCTCCTTACACTCAGGGAGCGGAGAGGGAGACCTCCCGACATGCAGTAGCAGAGAGAAAAATCTCATGACACTCCAATAGTTGATATCTTTGAGACCTGATTGCATTTATATAAGGGAAATAAAACCTCCCGCTTGGCAGGAAGGGAAATAATGAATCTCAAACTCATCTTTGTAATAGGAGAGAACAAGACCTTCTGACCTGCAGGGAGAGTATATTTGGGGCCAGTCATGTGGAGAAAATAACTTCCTGACAACGAGGTGTGTGAGAGGATGTCTCTGGACATTGGAGAGGAAGTGGGATGCCCCGACAATTAGGCAGAATAGATGGAAAAGCCTGATACCCGGGGACAACGAAGCCTCATGACACTCAAATAAGGAAGATGAGACGTGCTTGTACTAAAGTAAGGGACAGGAGACCCCTCGGTCACTTAGAGAGAAGAGGCAGGACCTCCAGACACAGAGCAGAAGAGATGAGCCCTCCCGACACTCAGGGCCTGTAAGACCTCCTTGCGCTCACATGGGAGATAGAGATTTCATGACCCTCAGGTAGGGGAGATGAGACTTCCAGACACCCAGGAAGGGGAGAGAAAGACTTCAGACAGTCAGGGGGTTGGGGGGAGAGCTTTGGACACTTATGTACAGGAGGGGAGGCCTTGTGGTGCAGGTAGAGAAGATGTAAGCTCATGACTTTCCAGGCGGACGACGGTCTCCTCAGGCAGGGGCTGGGAGGCTTCCTGGCAGTCAGGTGGGGATGCGAGAATCCCTGACACTCCAGTGTGGCAGCTGAAGCCTCAGAGTACTCATATAGGTGAGATGCAACCTCTTGACACTCAGATAGAGGATGTGAGACCTCTCGGTTCTCAGGCAGAGAAGATGGGACAAAGTGACACTCAGGTGGTGGAGTTGAGGCCTTTGGCCCCGAGATGGAAGAAAAGAGACACCGTCACAGTCAGGGAGAGGAGATGGCAGCTCCCTGATACTCAGGTAAGATACATGCCGCCTGCTGGATGTTCAGTGGAGGGGGATGTGACCTCCTGAAGGTTACATGAAATGAGAAAGTAGGACATTTAGTCAGAGAAGATGCTCGGGTAAAGGAGTCGAGATCGTCTGACAATCTGAAAGCTCTTCATACCTGGAAAGAGGACATGAGGTGTCCTGACACTCGGGTGGGAGAGGTGGGACCTTGTGACACTCATATAGGTGGAGTGCAACTCCTTGACATTCAGATAGGCCAGTTGAGACCTTATACTCAGGTACAGGAGCTAAGACTGCTCCTCCAGTAGGTAGAGATGCGACCTCCCCACACTCTTACAGGGGAGGTAGAACTTTTTAACATCCAGGTAGGTGAGGTGAGCATTCTCCTACTCTGGGAGGTGAGATGCTGTCTCCTGACAATCAGAAGAAATATTACTTCATGACATTCAGGCAACTGTGCTGAGAATTCCTGACACTCAGGTACAGGAGACAAGACCCTGCCGCACATGGCCCCAGGAAGGAGACCTGGAGACACTCAGGTCGAAGATGCTGAGACCCTGTGGAGAGAAAGGGGGGCTTTGTGGTCTTAAGCTGGGTAAGTTCAAAATGGTCTTCAGAAATCGTGCTGAGAGCACACACTTGGAAGAGGGAAAGACGATCTCCCCCCGCCGCCCCCCGCAGTGTTAAGGGTCTGTCAACATGTGGAGCCTCCCTCGAACCGCTGACATTTTGCACCATCTTGTCGCAGAGTGGCTGAGCTGCCCCTCAGTCTGTGAGTTGGAATGGGACTGTGGCTACAGCCTGCATGAGGGTCAGACCCTGAACCTGCGCAAAGCTGGAACCTCAGATGGTGTGGGACCTTGGAAGGTAACTGGGACGGAGGGAGGGGGCTGCATGTGAACCCGCGTCACCCTGGGGCGGTGCAACCTGTGCAGGAAGGTGGGAAGTCACTTCAGCATGAACCGGTTGAGCTCAAGGGCTCCTCCTGCCTGGCCGGACTGCTTGGAGGGTGGGGGGTGGGAGGTCACTCTGCTGATTGGTCAGAAGGCCATGGAGCTTTGTGAGGTCACTGGGCTTCCAGGCCAGGCTGGGGCAGGAGTTTGGTAGAGATGCTGCCAACTGCCGTTCTGCTGGTCTTGGCAGTGTCTGTGGTCGCTAGAGATAACACCACGTGTGAGTAAGTGTCAGAGACACCAGGGGCGGGGAGGGTGTCTTCTGAGTAACAGACCCCACCCAGACACCCTCTGTCCAGGGCTCTGGAGGAAGCCAAGCTGGGGCCTCAGCGGTCCGCCGGGTCTCACAGCGCCTGTTACCCACGTCCCCAACCCAGACCATCCCTGCTCCCAGCATCCTCAGCCCAGAGGCCCCAGGGCCCCAGACGTCCACGGTTTCCTCCAGAGATTGACTCCTGGGGCCCTGCAGCACACAGGCCTGTGCTCCCTCCCCGCCCAGTGACGGACTTCACTGCCTCTTGAATGGGAGTCTTGATTTTCAGGAACTCCTGTCCTCCCGCAGATACTGGGACACCCCCCCCCCACACTGAGGGTGACCCCAAAGGCCCCAGGGTATCGGCAGGTGGTACCTCTGGGACCTCCACTCCACGTGTAGAATCCCAAGCCCGCAGGGTGCCCCGCAATGCCAATGACTGCCAAACTCCCCCCAGGGACACGGAGCCCTGGCCTCCCCTCCGGACGCTCCCGCCCCAGTGCGCCCCCCCCCCCCCGGGGCCCTT
>NW_006780611.1:73687-80250 GCF_000442215.2 Lipotes vexillifer | reverse complement strand
GCCCCCCCCCCCCCCGGGTCACTTTGCCTACGTGCGGCTGCTTTCCTCCTACCACTGTCCAGCCCAACCCTGCAGCCCCAGGACCCGCTGGCTCTTCCCGGAGTCTCCCACACAAGAGTACCCCCCTCCGCTCCCACCTCTAGCCTCCCCCTCTGATCAGGGATCTCCCAAACTCCTAGGGCCCTCACAGTCTGTCCTAGCTACCCATGGCCCCCTCTGTCCCCACCTTGTGACCACACTCACGACACCCAAGAAATGCCACCCCTGGAATATTTCCTGGAGCCCGTGGCTTCCTGTCTCATCACAGCTGCCACAGCACCACTGCTCAGCCGTCCCCCTGGATCCCAAACCCTCGAGCTGGCCCTGCTTTCCCAGGACCCCACAACTCTTCCCCACTGTGACCAGCCCCATGCCCCTGTCCCCCAGTTGTGGAGGCACGAGGACAGGCTGGCCTATTCTTGATTCGAACTGTGCCCATGGTCTCTCCTCAGTGGCCCCTGCGGGCTACGGTTCAGGCAGAACCAGCAAGGGGGCATGCGTATCATCGGTGGGCAGCCCGCAGCGCTCGGGGCCTGGCCCTGGATGGTCAGCCTCCAGGTCCTCATGTACCACAACAATCGGCGGTATCACGTGTGCGGGGGCACCTTGCTGAACGCCCACTGGCTACTCACTGCTGCTCACTGCTTCCGGAGCAAAACGTATGTGTGGGAACACGTGGAGGGGGTCTTCAGAAAGGCTCTTCTCAGAGCTGGGCATTCTCCAAGGGTCTGTGTGCCGGGGAAACCTGATGCTTTGGGCCCAGTGTGGTTGACCCACACCCGCTGGGGATGGGGTGCTCCAAGGGTAACGGTCACCAGCCAGTCCACAGTGAGGGTGACCTGGCTTACCTCTGTGCCCACAGCAAAGTTACCGACTGGAGGCTGATTTTCGGAGCAAAGGAAGTCGTGTGGGGAAGCAATAAGCCAGTGAAGCCTCCTCTGCAGGAGAGATACGCTGAGAAAATCATCATTCACGAGAAATACTCCCCGGGCTCAGAGGCCAACGACATCGCTCTCATGAAGATCACCCCTCCTGTTCCCTGTGGGCACTTCATTGGACCAGGCTGCCTGCCCCAATTTCGGGCAGGCCCACCCAGAATCCCCCAGACATGCTGGGTGGCTGGCTGGGGGTTCTTAAAAGACAGCGGTGAGTTCTGGCCGGGAGAGGTGCTGCTCACCCCCTTGGTGGTCCTTGAGGTGAAGGGAAATATGTGGACGCCTGCCCTAGCCCCACCCAGTCCCCAGCACGGTGCTGTGAGCGGGTCCGGTCACTGTCCCCTTTCCCAGCCAGAGAAACAGAGTAGAGTTCCCTGTCCAGGGCCCCTCACTGGCGGCTGGTGTGCCCCCCAGGGAGAGGCAGATAGCAGGTGCGAGGAGAACCTTGGTGTCTTTAGCATGGGGTCGAGGCTGTGCCTGGAGCCCCGGGGTGAGTTCTGGAAGTGGGGGACGGGCCCCGAAGCAGCACTTGGAGAAGGGCTTTAGACTGAGCTTCCCTCTCTGTGCCGGTTTCCCCATCTGTATATGGAAGGGCCAGGTCACGTGGTCTCCAAGCTCTGTGACTCCTGAGCCCGGCCCTTCTGTCCTAGTGCCACCTCTGCTCCACATGCTTCCCAGCAGCCCATCCTGCCCAGCCGTTACTGCGCGTGTCCTCTGGAGACCAGGAGAGGGGCTGGTGGTGGGTGTGGCTTTCTGCGGGTCAGCAATGGGCAGCAAGTTTCTGCTAGCGGGGCAAGACGGAGTAGGACAGGCCTCTGCTCGTGAGCTGCCCGTTCAGCTTTCCGTAGGTGGGTGCGTGAGTCACATTAGGGATGTGAAGATATGATTGAAATTAACTTAGCTTTCAATCTCTCTTGTTCATTGATAGTGGAAAATCTGGGATTCCTAATTCAAGGCAGTTCAATCATTTGGGGTTTAAAACTCAGTATTTTCTTCTGTTTTTGGTAACAAAAATCGGTAATTTTGGATTCTCCCCTCAACCCGTCTTCTCTCTCAAAGTTTGATCTTAGTTTCTGATAGGATTGCCGCCTATGCTGTCCCTCGGGGAAGGGCATCTCCTCCCAGCCCCCTGTGCTTTCACTGGCCTTTGCTGACTCATAACCTTTCCTCCCTGGCCTGGGGTGTCAATCCCTGTCCGGCTGTTGGTGTCCGTGGCTCTGCCGTCATCTCTAGAGCAAGTACACACTTTCTTCTTTTCTCATCCCCTGGCCTGCCCTGCTCTGCCCACCCGTCCGACGGGGGTTCTTTTGCGGGTTCGTGCAGTCCCTGGGAGACTGATCTCAGGATTTCCATCCGGTGACCGCCCCCACCTCCCCGCCCGCCAACCCCACCTCTGCTGTCCTTTTGCTCAGGAGAACTGTGGGCTCCCACCTATACCCTGGACGTCATGCAAGACCTATTTTGTTCTAGAATCACCTTAAATTTAATGAGACTTCTATCTTTTTTTTTTGGTGCAAGCACATCCCCCACCTTTAAGGCCAAGTCTTAAAGAAACCCCCAGCCTCCTGTGATATTCCTTCTGACCTTTCTTTTCCTTGACCTACCTGTTCCTTGAACTCAGATGCTTTGGGGCTGGAAGAGCACTTTTGGGAATCGGCCTCTTTTTCCATTGAATTTTTAGCTCCTGCAGGCTTTTTTGGCATTTGATGTTTAAAGCCAAGGTGCTGGGACTGAGAAAACTCTTCTGTGTTTCAGGACACCTGGCTCTTAACAGTGAATCTCATGGCTTTCAAGACTGTGGGCTCTGCCATAGATTTAAAAGGTCACCTTAACGGCCAACAAGCCAGGCTTGCCATTGTTGTTTCCGTGTTCCCCTACCCGAAGGACAGTGTGTGTACAAAACCCTCATTGCTGCTTGGATGGGAAGGAAAGGTGGGGGCTAAGGAGATTGGAGGTGTAACCAAAGCCACGCAAACATGCATTCAGCAGCCCTCTACTGAATGCTGCCTGTGCCTGCCCCACCCACAGCGCTCCACGGGGCGCCTGCCTTCCAGTCTCGGCCTTCAGAGCCATATGCTCCGGGTCTGCCCCTCCGACAGGTCTGATCTGGCAACTCCCATCTGTACTGCAGGCGACGTTCAAGCCCACTGGGCTGTGGCTGGGCTGTGGGTGCTGCTGTGGCAGGGCCAGTGGAACCCTCCTGTCTGTGGGACCACGTGATGCAGAGGGGCGGTCGCGTGGGCTCTTGGGCTCCAAGCCAGAGGCAATGGAGCTGGCTGCTCCGGCCCCAGCACAGGCTGGGCCTTTCTTAACCCCTGGTCATGGCCGAGCATCTGAGGCAATAAAGGAAGTTCTGACGTGGCCTCAGGGGTCATTTCAACCACCCGTGCCCCTGACAGGTCTGCCTGTGTGTGGAGGCCCTGCATAGCCCTGCTCTCTCCACATCTCAAAACAGATACGAGGCACATGGGGAGGGACTCATCAGACCAAGTCCAGCGGGTCCCGTCCACAACTGGGTGGAGGATAAAAAGCAAGGGGGTGACCTACAGCCAGAACGAAAGGCGTGGCCTGGACTTGAGTCTAGAGAGGAAAACCTGGGTGTGAATCCAAGCCGCACCAGGTCCCTGCCGTGACCTTGGCAAGTGGTGCTCCAATCTCCTGATGGGAGAAAAGGGGAATAACCATTCCTAACTCCTGAGGCGGCTGTGAGGAGTGAATGGGACGGACCCTGTGTGATTCATAGTGAGTGCTCAGCGCATCCTCAGTATAATTGTTAACATCCCCGCGGTAAGCCATCATCTACCATTAATGTACACGATGCTCCAGCTGTACCCATCCACCCTCCACCTGCCGTCTGCCCACGTGCACCTGCTTCCTCTCTCCTCCACCTCCATCTCCCGTCTCTCCTCTGCTCTTCCAGCTGCGTGTGTTCTTCCCTTCAGGAGTGGGTAAGGAGAGGCCGGGGGCATTGACTTGCATGGATCTCAGGTTTAAACAGGGCATTCAGGACGATGGGGTTTTAGTGGAGGGAGGAAGGCTTTCCCAGAACACGTCTTCTGTGATCACTGACCACTGAGTCGCCTGGCTGTAGCCCCCAGGATATCACCTATACTGCAGGAGGCACGCGTGGACATCATCGACCTCGACTTATGTAACTCGACCAGCTGGTACAATGGGCGCATTCGTTCAACCAATGTGTGCGCAGGGTATCCTGAAGGCCAGATTGACACCTGCCAGGTAACTCTCCTTTGGGTGCCCAGGCCCTTGCGGACACCTCTTTTTTGGATCCCTGAGCAAATTTCCCCGGTCCCGTCTTCCAGCATCTGCAGTCACAGTGAGCTTGGGAGGTGACACCCACCAGCTGCCCCTACAAAGAATCAATCACCATTTGTAGAACTTTATCCCACCCTAACGCAGAGATCATATGATCCAAACATTGCTCCAAAGAGGACGCTTACCTCTCTTCACCACAATGCAAAACAGTCAAATCCACTTGTACACACATGCTCACGTACGCACGTAAAACCACGTGCACAGGCACGTGGGTTTGCTCATCCTGCCCCCTCACTGCGAGGAAACCCATGACAATCCACACCCTTCTCACATCCCAGAGAAGCTATTGGTGCACCTCAACTTTACCACAACCGCCTGTGTTTATGGCAGCAGGGAACCATACGACTGCAAAAATGCCTCCCAGAGTCTATGACCCTTCTGGGCGGGGAAAGTGGGTCCGGCAGAGAGTGACTTCTGTGTCCTCTGGGCAGGGGGACAGCGGCGGGCCTCTCATGTGCAGAGAGAGCGTGGAAAACAGCTACGTGGTCGTGGGAATCACAAGCTGGGGGGTAGGCTGTGCCCGAGCTAAGCGCCCCGGAGTCTACACGTCTACCTGGTCCTATCTGAACTGGATTGCTTCCAAGATTGGTTCTAACGCTTTGCACATGATTCAGTTGCCTACCCCTCCCCCTCCTCCTACTCCAGCACCCCCCGCTAAACCCGCCTCCACTCAGCCTTCTATTCGCCCACCTTGGTACTTCCAACACCCTCCTCGACCACCTCCCTCCCAGAGCCCCGCTGCAGTGGCCCGCCCCCACCCCGCAGCTCCACTGCCCCCCCCTCCCCCACCGCCACCTTCCACTAAACCTCCCCAAGCACTTTCTTTTGCCAAGCGACTACAGCAGCTCATAGAGGCCTTGAAGGGGAAGGCCTTTTTTGACAGAAAGTGCACTTATGAAATGGAGACCACAGACATCCCAGAGCAGCCTGCCCCCTTCTGATCTGACCCCCTTCTCAACGGACCCACTGAACCCCTCGCTCCTGAGGAAAAAAAGTCGAAATAAATGATTATAAATACAAATATAAATATATGTACATAAAGAGATGCTTTCTGGACGTCTTCCTACCTGCCCTCAATCCCTCAACTCAATCCCTCAACTCAACTGCCTTTGCCGCCTCCGTTCACCGCACGACGAGTTGGAATTGCTTGTATTAATGATGTCAATTGTGGTTCTTTTTAAATCTTGATTTTAAAAACTAGAACAAGGTGACCCGGGGCTGTGGTCTAGGTAATCATTTAGCGCTTAGTGTCTCTGCATATTAAATCAACGGGCCTCTCAGCTCCCGTGAGGTGAGCTGACTAGCAGTGAAGGGTGTGCGTCCAAGTCTGCTGGAGGCCATGCTCTCCTGGTGGTGTGAAGAGACAGACCCACGAGAGGAATCTGCCCTTAGTTTGTTTCTTCTCTCCTCCTTGAGGTGGAAAATTCTGCCCTGGGCCTGTGATCTGTAGCTGACACTTGGGCCTCCTTCTGGGAGAGACAGGGCTGAGCTCGAGGAACGCTCTGATGGGAGACTGCAGAGTCTAGGCGGCGGCTCTTGTATACCTTCTGCAAACTTCCCATGCACGTGACTGTAACCTAATCCCCTTCTTATATTTTCACTGTTCATATTACTCTTTGACTTCCTTTTTTTCATTTATCAAATACAGACATTTCCATATTAGCACATATGGTATGGACCCCTTCTCTAACTACGCTCCACAGTATGGGCACTTATGAGCCATAGTGTCACGTTTCCTTCCTAGGAGGGAATTTCCAGTCTTCCATTTTAGCTCCCCCCTCAATGTGCACGTTTCCCCACATCTGGTTCATAACAAATTCATCAATCCTTGCCAATCTAATGGATGTTTTAATCTTCATTTTAAAAATTATGAATGAAGCTGTTTATAAGTGAAGCAAGGCTCTTTTTTTTGGTGGTACGCGGGCCTCTCACTGCTGTGGCCTCTCCCGTCGCGGAGCACAGGCTCCGGACGCGAAGGCTCAGCGGCCATGGCTCGCGGGCCCAGCCGCTCCGCGGCATGTGGGATCTTCCCGGACCGGGGCACGAACCCGTGTCCCCTGCATCGGCAGGCGGACCCTCTACCACTGCGCCACCAGGGAAGCCCAGAAGCAGGGCTCTTTGATCGGCCTTCATGTCCCTGTGGATACTCTAGCCCTGAAAATGGCTCACAGAACCTGGAGCAGAAGCCCCTGCCCACAGGGACAGGAGGAGCAGGGAAGAAACGGATAAGCAGTACGTTGAACCAACACCGAAGGG
>NW_006780611.1:59182-73658 GCF_000442215.2 Lipotes vexillifer | reverse complement strand
TCTTTCCCTGTGGGATCGTTAAGCAAATGATAAGTATTCTCAAAAAAATAAAATTCAGGGCTTCGGACACGTAGGCTGTATCTGTAGGCTGTATCTCCTTCGGAGTTCCCATAGGCCCCTAAGACACAACACGCTAGCAGGGACTGAATTAGTGAAAGGGATACTTTTTCTCACCTCGTAAAACTAGGTCTCTTTTTAGTGTTTGCTAATAAAGGAAAACAATGGACTCATTATCTGCTCATAGAATAACAGATAAGCACAAGTCAACAACTTGCCCACAGTCAGCTTGTCCCTACTTTTGGGTGGTAAGTAGGTTTGCCCTTTTCCCAAGAAGCATTTCCTATGCGGCCTTACTGACCTTTCTGTTGTTTGTTTTTACTGCTAATTTCCAACATATGCTTTGATCTTGCCCCACTCATTATTTCTTTTTCCCCAAACTCTAGAAAATTGAGTTCTGATATGTGCAATCAAGGAGAATTCATTCATTCCCGTGATATTATTCCTAGAGAGAAAGATAAACAATGCAGAGCCCAAGGCTGGGACTTGCTGGCTACCATCTGCGTCTCTCCTGGCTGGCCTGGGCACTGAAGTTATCCTGTTCGCCAAGCGTTGAGCCCTATGTTAAGCTCATGCTAAACACCATGCTCGGACAGACTCCAGAGCTTGGCTGGAATCAGATGATTCCTCAGTCTATATACTTTGGGAATTTGTAAGATTTCTGTTCATTTTAATTTTGGATTTTTAAATTTTTGAGATAAGGATCCAAGCTTCTAACTTTTCACCTTGATTAAGATGACTTAAATCTTGCGTTATATTAAAGCACTCAAATAAAACCATGCTCTTCATAGAGAGTAACCATCAAGACGTGGCTTAGTGATGATGAACAGGCTGTTGTATCATTTCAGCTCTGCTTTGTTCTTCAGTCACTGAAACACGGATATCAAGCCAAATATACACATTTTTCACATACACAGTATTATACCACTTTGTAAAATAGAGGCCATTTCCTAAATGACAATCTACATTCTTAAAAGCAAATAAAAAATTCTACATATTTCTTCTTCAGTGCAAAGCCTTTGAAAACAAACTCATTCAGAAAAGCGGTGGTTTACGTTTGGCTAGCTGTCCATTACCTAAATCATACAAGACACAGCTATGAGAAAGTAAAGAAGGAAAAAATTAACAATAGTGGCAATATAATAATTTGAAAATTATATTTGGATTATGTGCATTCAACCAAATGTTAGCTGATAGCTGCAACAAACCAAACCATGATTTAATGAACATTCTAATCAGTTTAAACTTTATATTATTATTATTTTAGGAAATAAATTCTCTTATACCACTGCTATCTCCTATAGGTAATTTGTTTAGTATGATTACATTCAAGGCCTTATGATTGTTACCTCTTAAACTATACCACGTGTGTTTAAGTATTCTGTGAATTATGTAGGACAGAATATACTTTAAGATTAAACAGCACTTCTCTATTAAAGTCTTTTTTCAGAAGACTGCAGAATCAACCAAAAATGACCTTCCATAAATTTTTTTCCACATTAAAAATGATAAATGGTTCTTATATGATCAGAAATTTTGTTCAGGTCAGAAAAATATTACAATAAACTGGAGTTTTAGTGTTTCATAACACCTAAAATCTGTTTGTTTTATTTCTTAGTAATATTAGCATAAATCTACTTACAAAAATATAATTCAGAAGTTAGTCTTCTAAATAAATTCCAGCTCCTTTCTCAGCTCTGATTTTTTTCTTTACTTAAATCAGCAAATCCATTTAATAGAGGTGAAGCACCTAAATAGTTCAAAAGATTTTTCTCTAGCTGCCTAAAAATGAACTGATTAAATCGTCTTCAATGCAGGAACATCATTTCAGTTCACACCAGACCCTGAGAAGGTTCCAAGAAATGCGACAAGAACAAAGCCACCAGGAGTGTCGCCTATTGTTTTATGTTCAGTAAACAACAGGATTTTTAAAATATACAATAAATGTATACTGCACCAAGAGTATCTTCAACAGAGGTGCTGAAGCCACATATAGAAGTGCTAAATGCCCTGTTTCAGATATTCTAATTTGTAAATAAATACCTATGATGTAACAATAACACGTTTCCACAGTGATCTGGGAACAGTGCCATTTTCTTGCCAATTTAATGGATTAATTTCCTTAAGTAACTCTACAATTAAATACATAACACATGCTTCTTTTAAAAATGTGCTATAGGGACTTCCCTGGTGGTCCACTTGTTAAGACTCCACGCTCCTAATGCAGGGGCCTGGGTTTGATCCCTGGTCAGGGAACTAGATCCCGCATGCCGCAACTAAAAGAGCCTGCATGCCACAACTAAAAAGGTACCGCGTGCCGCAACGAAGATCTTACACCCAGCAATGAAGATCCCATGTGCGGCAACTAAGACCCGGCGCAGCCAAATAAATAAATAAAATGTGCTATACACAATTACAAGACACTGGAACTAAGCTTAATCACACTTTAGTTAGTAAACTCACTTTTGTTATGTTTTTGTTAAAGGAAGAACACTGTGTTGCTCTGACACTTCTAATGTAATGAGTTTCGTTCAAGATTATGAAAAGTTTGAATAATTTCCCTCCAGACCATTTCATTTCAAATTTATACAGTTTGTTTAGTTACTTGACCAAAACAGAAGAAATTAAAAGGAAAAAAAGACACTCAGCCAGATGAGATAAAGAATGCTAACACGAGGTCCAGGCGCAGCTTGGTTTTTCTGTCCCAAGTGCCAGCGAAAGCAACGACGGACGGGTGTACACCTAAACAGAGTGCCAGGTCAGTCCAGTTTTACTGGGCTCAAGAACATTTTTAATCAGAGTGATGAAATAAAATTCACATTTTGTGGCAAGACAAGAAACAATTAAACTTAAAATTTCTCTCTCCCGGTCTGGGCCTCTTCAGACCCTTTAGTGTGTGCTGTGCATCTGCCTTAACCAGACCTCCTTAGGTGAGAATCTTCCTTCCTAATCTTGTAAGGAGCAAAGACGACCCACTACTGCCTTTGTACACGCAGATCTGGATTGTGTAAACTATCAATATGTCATTTGATATATAACACTTTGTCTCAAAAATGTATATAACTGTTCTTTGACCAAAAATGGGCACAACAGTCCTCAGGGCTTTCTGAAAGACTGTCTCCTGGGTAGTAATCCTCAAATTGGCTCAAGTAAAATTTTCCATTCCTTCCTTAGATCAACTATTGATTAATTGATTAATTAATTGAAGAGCCTCAATGAATTTCTTCAATTCTTGTTTCAGTAAAGGCAGCGACACTCTGGTTGGATGATGTGCGCTTCTCTGCATAATACTTTATCTTTGGTTTTGTCTTGCTTGCCTGAAGAATAGCAAAACAGCATTTTGAAAAGCAAGTGTGAAAGTAGCTCTTTTGCCCATTTCTCTTCCCCTCTAAACTTGAAAGAACCTAATTAACCTTTTTATTCTTTTCCTAGATAAAAAGAACTAAGAATAAAGAATTAAGTAAAGAATGACCAGCTCTCTATCCCCAACAACCCCCTTAGCAACCCTGCAGGCAGATCACATGGGCAAGACGGGCGTCAGGAGGGAGAGTCAGCCAGCCTGCACGCAATAGGGAAGGATGCGGAACACAGCCTCCTGCCTCGATGATTCACTGAGATTCTCCCCCCTCTCGCTTTTCCCTTTAAAAACTGTCATGGCTGAGTAGAATCTTTGGATTTGGTCTGGGGATATGAGTCTGCCTTCTCCCCAGATTGCCGGCTTTTCTGATTAAAACATCTTTCCTGTCTACTGACACTTGCCTCTCGATTATTGGCTTTTGAGCGGTGAACAGCTGAACCTGAGTTTGGTAACAAATGTAATCATTTGGTTATTTTTATTCACAGGCAGCACTGATTTCTTTCTTTTTTATAAATTTATTTATTTATCTTTGGCTGCATTGGGTCTTTGTTGCTGCACGCGGGCTTTCTCTAGTTGCGGCGAGCGGGGGTGGGGGGCTACTCTTCGTTGTGGTGCGCGGGCTCCTCACAGCAGTGGTTTCTCTTGTTGTGATGCACGGGCTCTAGGTGTGCAGGCTTCAGTAGTTGTGTCATGTGGGCTCAGTAGTTGTGGTTCACGGGCTCTAGAGCTCAGGCTCAGTAGTTGTGGCGCACGGGCTTAGTTGCTCAGTGGCATGTGGGATCTTCCTGAACCAGAGCTTGAACCCGTGTCCGCTGCATTGGCAGGGGGATTCTTAACCACTGCACCACCAGGGAAGTCCAGCATTGACTTCTTATTAGGCTGGCTGCTGTCATATTCACAGGTAATGTCCCATGTACGCAATATGATGGATATTCTTTCAGAGAATCAAGATTGTGAAGACTTTCAAATATGCATTTGTTGGTAGTCAGATCAAAACACAAGAAATATGAAGTTTTTGAAATATGATAATCATATTTTTCACAAACCTTAATCGGTTGCTGGCTCAGTGTTATGCTTATGGTTTCCAGTTAAGATAACACCTCAGCCACAACAATGGCTGTACTCACCCCATCTTTATTCAAAATTGAAGTTCCACACAGAAAAGCAATGGACTTTTTAAATGCAAGAATGACTTCTTTCCCATTTTCCAGGTCTTTTATCCTACTTCCTAGCCATTTAAAGTCTGCTAATATTTCTTCAAAATAAAAATCCTTCTTTTTAAAAAAAATCAATTTATCTATTTATGTATTTTATTTTCGGCTGCTGTTGGGTCTTCATTGCTGCACATGGGCTTTCTCTAGCTGCGGCAAGCAGGGGCTACTCTTTGTTGTGGTGTGAGGGCTTCTCATTTTGGTGGCTTCTCTTATTGTAGAGCACGGGCTCTAGGCACGTGAGCTTCAGTAGTTGTGGTACGTGGGCTCAGTAGTGGCTTGTAGGCTCTAGAGCACAGGCTCAATAGTTGAGGCGCACGGGCTTAGTTGCTCCATGGCACGTGGGATCTTCCTGGAGCAGGGCTCGAACCTGTGTCCCCTGCACTGGCAGGCAGATTCTTAACCACTGCACCACCAGGGAAGTCCCTAAAATCCTTCTTTAAGTGCAACTGGATACAAAATTTTGGAAGAGAGACCGTGGAGGCTAACATATAAACATTATTCACATCAGAATTTCTTGATTTATTTTTCCGGCAATCAAATATCCACCCCCACCCCCACCCCCCACCAAACAAAGTTGCCAACTCATTCCCCGTGAAAACTTTCCATTGACCATCCTCCTGGAGTTCTGCCACAGCCAGCTGGTCTGCATTGGGACCTGTGGACAGCACTATCTGAGCATTTTCTTTCTCTGCCAGTCTCCGGGAAATTTCCAGCACAGATTCTCCTTCATATTTGGGCATTTAATGGTAGAAAAGTCTGGATAAGGATCTTTTTGTTCGGGTAGTGGAATTGGAGGCTTAAAACCAAACACGTGCAGAGTCAACTGCACATAGTCATGTCCGACCCCATGAAAAGATATATGTACAAATTTCAAGGTGGTCTTTGAGTTTGATTCCCTGTGAAAATCAGTCTTTTTCAGATCTTCCACGTGTCTCCTGTAATGTCCTGCAGAGAGTGAGTCTCTCTCCAGTAGGCTGGCATTCACTAAATCATTATTCCAGGAAGCATTCCAGGGTTCCACACAGTCCTCTATGCGTTTTGGACTTTCTTCATCATGAGGAGATGTGATCTAAACACCAGTTTCCCAATAAACCCTTTGTCTGTTGTCTTCCTTGCCATTGTGAGAGGCAGTAATCATCACACCTCCAACTGCTTTGAGCTCCTGGACTGCATATGATGTAGGAACTTATTTTGGAAAAAGGTACACAGAAACATCTTTAGCCAGCAAGACTGAAATGGTGAGTTTAGGAAGTCTTTGGACACTGCAGCTGTTAGTTACTTGACCCCAGCTGTCATACCCAAGACAAAGTTTCTCAACATCTCTCAAGGTATTTGTGCATCTTCTGTGTTGACTGGATTACTGTAAGGTCATTAATATAGCAAAACCCTGCCACCAGAGCAGAACCAAGTCCTGCAGCTCCAAAAGTCATCCAGCAACAAAGAAACTCCTTGTTTGTCCCATTCAGTAACAGATTTTCAAATTGCTCTTTTGTTTTGGCATTGTTTACTGGTTTGCAAAGGGTGGCTCAATATAAAAAATCAATCAATGTGATTCACTACATTGATAGAAGTGAGGTGGAAAGACCACACAGTCATCTCAATTAATGCAGGAAGAGCATTAGACAAAATCCAGCGGCCTTTTATAATGAAAGCACTCAGAAAATCAGGAATAGAAGGGAACTTACACAACATGCTAAAGGCCATATGAAAAATCCATAGCTAACATCACACTCAGTGGTGAAAAACTGAAAAATTTCCCCCTAAGATCAGGAACAAAACAAGGATGGCTGCTTTTACTATTTAATTCAACATAGTACTGGAAATTCCAGTCAGAGGCGTTAGGCAAGAAAAGGAAATAAAAGTCACCCACATTGGAAAGGAAGAAGTAAAACCTTTTCAATATGCACATGATATGATTCTATTTATAGAAAAACCCCAAAGTATGCGCAGGAAAACTATTAGAATTAATAAAAGAATTCAGCAAAGTTTCAGGGTACAAGATCAACACACAAAAGTCAGCTGTTTCTATAAACAGCAAGGGATAAATAAAAAAGTAAATAGCATCTAAAAAAATCTGGAAATAAATTTAACCAAGAAGTGAGAGATTCATACGTGAAAAGTACAAACACTGATGAAAGAAGTTAAAGATATAAAAAAATGGGAAAAAAAAGGAAAGACATCCAGTGTTCATGAATTGGAAGACTTAATATTGTTAAGATGTCAAAACAATCTTTAGAAAGAAGTTGAAGGACTCATACTTTCCAAGTTCAAAACTGTACTACAAAGCTACAGTAATTGAAATAGTGTGGTATTGGCATAAGGATAGACATCTAGACCAATGGAATAGAATTGAGAGTCCAGAAATAAACTCATACAACTATGACCAATTGATTTTTGACAAAGGTGGCAAGACCATTCAGACAGAAAAGAATAGTGTTCTTGACAAATATTGCTAGGACAATTGGATATCCACATGCAAAGGTAGGAAGCTGGATCCCTGCATTATACTATATATAAAAATTAACTCAAGGGGTCTTCCCTGGTGGCGCAGTGGTTGAGAGTCCGCCTGCCGATGCAGGGGACACGGGTTCGTGCCCCGGTCTGGGAGGATCCCACATGCCGCGGAGCGGCTGGGCCCGTGAGCCATGGCCGCTGGGCCTGCGCGTCCGGAGCCTTGCTCCGCAACGGGAGAGGCCACAACGGTGAGAGGCCCGCGTACCGGGGGAAAAAAAAAAAAAAAAAAAAAAAAAAGCAAAATACTCGAATATTTGTTTCTCCAAATAAATAATACAAATGAAGGGGAAATGTATCTCAAAACCACAGTGAAGCACCACTTCATAACTACTAAGATGGCTTATCTTTAAAAATGGAAAATAACAAGTGCTAGCAAGGATGTGGGAAATTGGAACTCTTGTACATTGCTTGTAGGACAGCAATGTAAAATGGTGTAAAATGGTGGTTCCACTGTGGAAAACACATTGGCAATTCCTCAAAAGTTTACACATAAAATTACTATATGATATTCTTTTTTTTAAAAATAAATTTATTTATTTGATTTTGGCTGTGTTGAAAGCTGCGCGCGGGCTTTCTCTAGTTGTGGTGAGCGTGGGCTTCTCATTGTGGTGGCCTCTCTTGTTGTGGAGCACAGGCTCTAGGCGCACGGGCTCAGTAGTTGTGGCACATGGGCTTAGTTGCTCCATGGCACGTGGGATCTTCCTGGACCAGGGATGGAACCTGTGTCCCCTGCACTGGCAGGAGGATTCTTAACCACTGTGCCACTAGGAAAGTCCCAGTATATGATCTTGTAATTCCACTCCTAGATCACTGTGCTATGCCCTCCTCCCCCACCCCCCCAATTTAAATGTTGAAGCCCTTACCCTCATGTGATTGTATTTGGAGACACAGTCTTCAGGAAGTAATTAAGGTTAAATGAGGTCATAAGGGTGGGGCCCTAATTAGGATGTCATGATGGGGGTCACAGGATATAGTCTTTTTTAAAAAAACTATTTTTTGGCTGTGTTGAGTCTTGGTTGCTGCGCGTGGGCTTTCTCTAAGTGTGGCGAGCGGGGGCTATCTTTGTTGCGGTGCGCGGGTTTCTCACTGCGTTGGCTTCTCGTCGTGGGGCACAGGCTCTAGAGCACAGGCTCAGTAGTGGTGGAGCACGGGCTTAGCTGCTCCGTGGCACGTGGGATCTTCCTGGACCCGGGCTCAAACCCGGGCCCCGGCACTGGCAAGCAGATTCTTAACCACTGCGCCATCAGGTAAGTCCCAGGATATAGTCTTTTAAGAGGAATCTACCTGAACACAAAGAGGTCACGTGGGCACACAGTGAGATGGCAGCTGCCTACAAGCCAAGAGAAGAGGCTTCAGAATGAACCCTACCTTGCCAGCACCTTGATCTTAGACTTCCCAGCCTCCAGAACTGTGAGAAATAAATACCTGTTGTAAGCCACCCAGTCAATGGTATTTTGTTACAGCAGCCTGAGCAGACTCTGACACCCAAAAGAATTGAAAACTGCTCACATAAGCACATGTATAAGCATGTTCATAGCAGCACTATTCGCAATAGCTGAAAGATGGATCCAAACATCCATCAATAGATGGATGGATAGACAACTTGTGGTATTTAATACAAGGAACAGTGTTTAGCCCCAGAAAGGAATGAAGCACAGGACGTATGCGTGAATCTTGAAAACATGCCGGAGTGAAAGACACAACAGGTCATGTGTTGTTTTATTTCACTTACATGAAATATCCAGAATAGACAAATCCATGGAAGCAGAAAGAATGTAGATCAGTATTTAAAAGGGGCTGAGGGGAGGGAGTGTTGGAAACTACTTAATGAGTAAAGGGGTTTTACTTCAGAGCGATGGAAACGTTTTAGAACTAGATAGAGGTGATAGTTGCACAACACTGTAACTGTACTAAATGGCACTGCATTGTGTACTTTAATTTTGTGTTATGTAATTTCACCTCAATAAATTATTTAAAAAAGACTCAGGGGTGGTGTTCCTGTATGTCAGGATGAAAGGATCTTTAACGAGCAGGTGGATTTGAGCAATGTATGGGTAGGTGGCCATGGATATTGCTGGCACCCTGCCTGAGCACTTATCCCCTACCTACTTTGAGTGTTGAAACTCACAGCTGCCCTTTCCCCAGGGAACTGTCCTTGCTAAAACAGGAGCCCCTTTGCCCTGGACACTACGAGTCACCCCTTCCACCTCCTCCTCACACACTTGGCCAACTGGCACAAAAAGGGCCCTGGTCTCAAAGAGGGACCATCCTTGTGGGGCAGTTTGTCCTCCAGAGCTTCCCTAGGAAGGGGGAGACTGAAGCTGGTCCCCAGCAGAGACAGAAAACTGCCACAATGAGTCATCTGAACAAGAACTGCCTTCTCAGGCTTTGCTTCCAGGGAACCTGATGCAAAATGGTTACGTAAAGCCAATACTGATGGTGAATTATATGGTTTTTGAATTATATCTCAGTGAAGCCATTATATTTAAAAAACACTTATTAACCATTTATAATAACTAAAGGGTTGTTTCTGTTGTTGTTGTTTTTAAAAGTACATCTCACCAGGGTAACGCATTCCTGAAATTTCCTGGTCGGGTTAAATCTGTGAAGTTGAAACTGTAAGCATCAGTAATCTAAAGGGTAAAAATGCTTGTTCTTGACTCCCAAATACCCATTCTTTTAAGAACACTAAATTCCACGTAAATGGTCTCTGTGACAATAAATCTAGAGATAACACGACAGGTCACGGCAGTCTCCCCTTACTAACGTGGCTGATGATCCGCTCGTTCTCTTGTGACTCTTTGCTCAGAGAAATCCATAGCCACAAAACATGCACATCTATTCAGTGTAAATAAAAATAAATTTTAAAAATGGAAATGATGTACAAGATGATCATAAAAGCATCCTAGTGAACCACAAGTCCTGGAGATAAATGGAAAAGGCAGCATGAGAGTTCTCAGCAGCCCTTGCCACCCAAGGAGGTACAATGTCCACACTAGTCCTCAAGAAAAATGAAGGAAATCCTCCTTTGTTGAAACAGGGGTTTTAAAGGAAGCTTTCCTAACGTCAATTTCTTACAATGCAAACAGGTGTGCCTTGTGGTGTGGCCACATTAACCCTTGATGTTTACAACTATGATGTTTGTGTATTACTATGGCCAGACCAGTCACCTGCTTTCACGTGATGTTAACAACAAACTTGGGCCTGTGATCTTGGCCTCGCTGTTCATCAATGTACTGGCTGTACCTAGAAGAACTCTGGAAAAACTTACGGAATGAACAGCTCTCTGCTCAAAACCATTTTCTTAAAATGGTTGGTTTCGTTGGGAGACTAAAGAGGAAAAAGGATAGTCAGGAATTAGAAATCATTCCCTTGGTAGAAATGCAACAAATAGGCCCTGAGGTCAGCTCTGGGAGGGGAAAAAAAAAACACCTAGATTTCCTTTTATTTAAGAGACACACACAGAATGTTCCCCAATTTTCTTCACTGTCCCACATAACCTGGAGGGTCCATCCTTAATTCTGCCTCAGGGTCTGGTGTGGACCTCTTACACCTGTTGATGGCACTTGCTGGTGTTGACCCCTTCCCTGCCCGACTACAGGGGAGAGAACAACTGTGAAGGGTCAGGTCTCATGGGCCATGGAAGTGGGGGAGCAAACGGGATGGCTGGGTCTGTAGGAGGCATAGAAGGGGATGGCCTGGAAGAATGTCTCACGTGAGAGCTGAAGGACTGCCGAAGGGAGGGGTATTCTGAACTCCATCCACCCCCCCAAGTCGGCCGTGGAGAGAGGCCTCCTTCTGTGGCTCAGGAGGGAGATGGGCTCTGGACACGGCCACGCTGCTCTTTGCCCAGCATATCCTCCTCCTTCTGCTCCAAGCTGATGCTCTGTGAACAAGGTTGCAGGTGAGGCCTGGCCTTGCATTTGCCCAACTGTAGCTCTGACACCTCTAGGGGCAGGGCCCTCGACGAGCACGTGTGGCCTGCAAAGTCGGTCTGTTGGGTTGTGCTCTCACCCCTGTGAAGGGAAGCCGCTTCCCACGCCACCTGACATCCGGGCCTGACCTACCTCAAGCTCCTGCAAAACTTCATCCATGAAGTCCCGGGAGTTCTGTTTGTAAGACACAGCTAATCGAATTGCATCGCTGAAGAGCTGGAGGTAAGGTGAAGGCGGCGGGAAGGAAAACAAGGCCGTGGGACCAGTGGCCTGGACTCTGCCTGCCCTGTACCCACTGGCCCCGTCCCCATCATATGTCCAGACAGTACTCCACCCTAAAATCAGCAAGGTCACTCCTCAATTCACCTTTTCCCTGTCACCCTGACCCCACGCATGGTCAACGTACCTTTTCTTCACCAAGCCCAACCCACCACCGCCCCTACTGTCAATACTCACACGACCGCTTCCTGTCACCACATGCTCAGCACAGCCCCCACAACAGTGCCCGTCCTCTCCACCATCCCTGCAGCCAGCCCTCCTCTCCATCGCTTCCCGGGTAACTTCAGCACCAGGCCTTCCCCGGCCTTACGAGACTGTCTCTGCAGTCTCCCATTACCTTCACAACGTTGGTACCATCAGCAGCTGAGACAAAGTACAGGGGCAGGGAGAACTTCCTGGCAAAACTGAAGCTTTTTTGGGTCATCTTTATGTCTGCTGTAGAGAGAAGGTAGGACATGGGCCTGTCTACAAAGGCAAAGGGAGAATTTTGCAGGGCGGGTCACTGGAGGTCCCCATTCTCGGAAGAGGAATGAGCAGGGACAACCAGGGGGCGTGTCTTAAAAAGAGTTCATTTCACTGGGATCTGTGTCTCGAGAAGGCAGGTTGGCTCACTTGGATCCTTACTGGGAGGGCAGTGATGGCAAGAAACCAAGGGCTGTGTGTCGGGAAAAAGAATGGACCATTGACGGTTTGCTGGCCCAGGAAAGGAAGAGGAAACGTGTGATGGTGGGTCCCCCCATGAATTGCTGGCACCTAGATGTAGGGTGGCCTCACCATCGATTTTATTGGCCACCACAAGGCATGGAATCTCTGGCCTGAACTCCCGAAGCTCTGTATACCAGGTGCTCAGGTTCTTGTAGGTGATTTTCCTCTGCACATCAAATACCTGCAATTAGCAGAGGAAAGAAGACAGCCCAAGCGCATCAATGTCTCTGCATGCCACCCCCGGGTGACACACACACAAGCAGGCAAACACGGGCTTGGCAACTCGGACCATGCACCACTCTGAGCCGCATCCCCTCTAAGCACAAAGGCTATGCCTTGCCCACCCTTCTCACCTTCTAGAACCTTCATCTTGTCACCTAACCTTATTTACCTATTTTAACCAGATTTTATCATTTTACTTATTGTATCATTTACTCATTGATAAGTCTATTACAAATGGTTAAGTTTTTTGTTTTTTTCATAGTCTAACTACTGCTTAAACTTTGTTTAAAAACTCCTTTATAATGGGACTTCCCTGCTGGTCCAGTGGTTAAGACTCCACACTTCCAACGCAGGGAGCGTGGGTTCGATCCCTGGTTGGGGAACCAAGATCCCACATGCCACGTGTGGTGTGGCCAGAAAAAACCAAAACACCTCCTCTATGATAATCTTAAATGTTTCTAGAATTTCCTTTCAGTTATTTTGATTTACTTTTAATTATAAACTTTTAATTTTGTCTTTTAGACTTTGCAGAAGTACTTTTATTATTTTGTAGCTTTTTTATCATAATTTTGCTAACTTTCTAAATTTATAGTTTTTACCTATTTAAAAGTGCCCGCAAGAAGCACGGGCGCCGGGACCAGCTCTCGGGCAGGAGGACAGAGGCCCCAAGATGCTTCAAATTGCTGCTGCAGGGACCCTCCAAGCCCCTCACAGGAGCCCCTCAAAGGCCAGCTTTCTGTTGCCCAGCCAACCTCCAGAAGAGACTCACATGTCCAAACTGCCCCAGCACAACAGTAGACTGAGATGCACAACCTGTAACCTGCTGGAATGGCAGATCTTACTTCTAAACAACCCAGCCCTTCACGGGAGTAACCGTGTCCAGGGCCAGGGATTCTGCCTGCACGGCAGTGGGCTCTGGTCAGCAGCTGTCACACCTGAGGCAGCAGGAGGTCCACCTGAGAGGCTCATCTATGGTACTCTCCAGGCCCAATTTCAATAAATGACTACTTTGTCTTGAATTCCCAATAAAGACTTCTTGTAAAATACGCTTGTGATGAAACTTCCGGAATCTGCTTCACACCTCCCATGGCTGCCTGCCATGGTCCGTGTCAGTCACACTTTGTCCAGGTCTGGTTTCCTGAGCTTCCTTTCCTTGTTTTGAGAGCTGAGGAGCTGGTTAGGCTGAGAAGCATACCCTTTGGGGTTTCAAGGTGGAACCCCAGCTCCCTCTGGGACTATCAGGTCCCCATGTGGTCACAAGAGGCTGAGCGCTTTCTACCGGCAAGGCCCCCTACAGCAGGCTGGGGCTGGTGGTAGGCACCTGCACATACAAACACCCCAGGTCTCAGAAGAGGGCCCAAAAGGAGCTAATGGAGGTGTGTCAGAGGCAAGAGGTCACGGCTGCTGGCACTGGTCTGCCCCCATTTGCCTTTTACCCTGTTACCCTCTTTTGTTTTGTCCCATTATAGGTACTAGCATTAAATTTTGGAAAATTTCAAGAGATCTTGTGCTTAAGGGACAGAAGAGCCTGAGAAAGGAGCCAGTGAGTTTGTGGGCAGGAGGTCCTAAAGGACACAGGTTTACAGTTCCCCTCTCTATTTGTGGCCCTTGCCATAGCTGAGTGTCAGGCTCTCCTGCGGCACTTGTTACCTGCTGGCTACTGGGCTGGACCTCTGAGGGCTGTGCTCTAGACAGCAAAGTGAGAGGCTGAGAGGGAGGAGGGGGCCATTTCGGAGGGGAAAGCTCCCTGGGAACCAGAGCCTGCTCAGCCCCAGCATCTGCCCCTAGAGAGCAGCGGATGAGGGAGGCCTCAGGAGCTTGCCTGCGCAGGGAGGCCTCCATTAGGGAGGGACTGTGTTGGACTCTCAGATGCTCTGCCTGATGATGAGGCCCTGAACTTCCTCCTCCCGCTGGAACGGTGGCTCCACACATCCCCCAACCCCCCACCCATGGAAGAGAAGCTGGCCCTGGCGTGTTCTCACTCCGGACCTCTGGGAAGCACGTGCAGCCTGAAGCCTGCGCTAATCCTTCCCTCCAGCACCCAGCCCTAGTGAGGAGGGCTCAGTCCTGCTGGGCCCTTTATCCCTTCACCCTTCAGGCCAGACCTGCCCAGAGCCTTTGCCCTCCAGTTGGTTTCATACCATGATGCAGGCGTGGGCCTTGTGGTAGTAGGAGGCGTGCATGCTCTGGAA
>NW_006780611.1:0-59105 GCF_000442215.2 Lipotes vexillifer | reverse complement strand
GCTCTTGGCCTGCTGTGTCCCAAAAGTCTGCAATGTGAACACAGCTCTGACTGCCTGATGGCGGATGAAGGGCAGAGAGCCCCAGACACTGAGCATCTCTGTGCGGTGTCTGTGTTCAGAAACACAGGCACCCGTGGGAGGAAGGGGAGCAACGGAGACCACACAGCTCGCGGGTGTGTTGTCAGGATGTAACGCACCTGGGCGTGCGTGGGGGCGGGTGAGAGGGAGACCCAGGGCCAGGAGGAAGGAGAGTACAGACAGGGAGCCCCAAGAGGGAGAGGGTCAGTGACCTCCTTCCCCCACCTATAAGATGTAGGACGCTCCAAGGTCACAACTAGGCCCAATTCCCATGTGTGCTGATCACAGAGGGTGGACACAGTCAGGCTGGACGTGCGGCCTGGCCAAGGGGAAGGTTGTGACCACATTTAAAGCCAAACCCTTTGTGGCAGATGACACTCAGACCAGCCCTGTTATTTCTTTACACTGGCTGAAGAGCACTGGAGCAGAACCCTGCGTGCTCCCTCCCACGCTCCCTGGCTTCCGGGCTCTCTGGGCTGTGCCTATCACCCTTCCTCCATGCCTGGGGGCTCATTTCCCCTGCTTGACCCTCTCCCCCACTACCTCCCCCTCCTGAGAGGGGGTGCGGCTCGGCACTGCGCTGCTCACCCACAAGGACGGTCTTGCCGTCCACCGTGGCCGTGTGCTTGTACAGGGTCAGGGCGTGTGTGGACAGCTGCCGGGGCTGACTGCACTTAGGTTAAGGGGCAAAGATGAATGAAAAGAGACGTAAGCAAGGTGCTGGGGGGCGGCTGCTGGGGGGATGGAATGGGCTCTCTCTCTCCTTCTTTAAGAAGTTATTTAGATTTTAAATTGAATGAGTGTTGCAGACAGAGGATCAACTTCAAATATCACAGGCACAAGCTCCATGGAAAGGTGAGGGGTGGGAGAGGTTGGGATTATGTCCTGGCCATCTAAGTCCAAGGGAAAACATGGAATGGAATTTTACAGAGCAGCTGTCTGAAACAGCATCACGTAGTTGGCCAATGAGACTGTGGGGATGCCCCAGCTCCCCATGGATGGGGCTCTTGCAGGCCAGAGAGGAAACCCAGCCATAAGAAGTAACATGACAGTTCCAGGGAAAAAAAGTCTTCATAAGCCAGACAGCTGACAAACTGTTTATGAACTGTAGTTTGCTTTTTGCAACCCTATCAAAAAGCTTGGGGAATAACATTTCCTGAAGCTGCAAGATGCTGTGTGCTTTCACCATCGGAGCTGGGATGATGCAGGTGGGTGGGTGCAAAGGAGAACTTGGTAGAAGGCGAAGTAAGATACACTTAGAGTCTCCCACGGGGGGCTGGGGCCCCGGGCAGGGAGCAGGGGGCTCTGGGGCTCTTCTCACCCCCAGTTCTCAACGGACTCACTCGGGAAGCTTTTAAAAACCATCCCAATTGTCTCATTCCAAAGCTGCACAATGCAACGATTCACGGAAGGAGGGTGGGGCTGGCGGTTCCTATTTTATAAAGTTGATTCATACCAGAGAATGTTTAAACATTAGAGAGCCCAAGCTCTGAGGTCAGAGATGTTAAGTGACTTGCCCAGCACCAGAGCTACTAAGAAGGAAGAGGTGGGGTTTGAGTCCAGGCATTTGACGAGGTACTTACTGTTAGCCATTCCACTGCTTTCCTAATATAAAGCAAATCCAAATGTGAGTAAGCTTCAAAATATGCAGCACCAACTACATGTGATGCCATGTGGGTCAGCTGGTGAGAAACCAGCATGAAATGAAACCTGTGAATTTACTCACTTATCCCTCCTCCCTGGACCGCTGGAGCAAAGGGGTGGGCAGTGGGGCTGAGTTGGCCTGAGGGTGGAAAGGGCCACAGGAACAAGGAGCATTTCAAAACTTGAAGGATACAATCCATCCATGAGAAATCTCTCCATAAGTCTGTAAGGAGAATGTGCAAGGTGGTCAGGTGCATCCCTCAGTGCGCCTGCTTGCCCCTGTTGCACCACCCAAGGGTTGAAAACTTGGAAGCCAGCTGTGGCTTCTCCCCTCCCACTCCTTCCACAGCTACACAGTTTCCTTTCAAGGACAATGCCCAGGAACCACCCACCCACCCTCTTTCTGACTCCCCTTAAGTTCCTGACACCCTTCGGCTATAACACTGACCCAGCACCCACAGATGCTTTCCCTGTGGGCAGGGACCCCAGCTTACTCCTTTTAGGGAATAAATAAACTGTGGTACATCTATAATATGGACTACTACTCAGCAATAGCAAGGAAAAAATTACTGATATACCCAATAATTTGAACAAATCTTAAGGGTATTATGCTGAGTGAGAAAGGTCACATGTTGTATAATTCCTTTTATACAATGTTGCCAAGATGACACAGTTATAGAGATGGAGTATATTAGTGGCTACAGGGGTTAATAGGGGTGGTAGGAGGTGAAGTGGGGTGGGTGTGACTATAAATGGACAGTAGGACCAAGGCCTCTGCAGCGATGGAACAGTTTTGTATCTTGAGTCCAGTGATGCTTACACAAATCTACACGTGTGAGAAAATGACACAGAATTACACATATGCATTGAACTAATGCCAGTTTCCTGAATTGGATCTTGTACTACAGTTATGTAAGATATAACCACTGGGGAAATTGGGTGAAGGGTACACAGGCCCTCTCTGTATTCTCTTTGCAACATCCTGTAAATCTGTTATTTCAAAATGAAAAGTTAAGAACAAAACAAAACAAAACAAAACACAGACTGGGAGAAGCTACGTGCAATGCCAATCACTGACAAAGAGTTAATACAAAGCGATTATGAACAGCTCTGATACGTGAATAAGAGGACACACACAACCTGGGTCCTGAGAATATGAACAGGCAATTCGGAAGAATGGCTGAAACACACATGAAACGATGCTCAATCGTGAATGATTTTCATGCAAATTAACATAAAGTGAAGTTGCACACACGTCCTTCAGATTTTAGCAAAAAGCTGAAAACGTCACATGACGCCGAACGCTGCACATTTTGTGGAAACTCGCGCTGTGCCGGCAGGAGTGTGAACTGAATACACTACTGCTTTGGAGAGCAACTGGGATAAGTCAAAGTGTGAGCTAAGCCTAAAACTGGGCAATTTCACCCCAAGTCTAATAGACTGTGTGCCCAAGGCGATAGGCATAAAGATATTCACTGCAGTATTGTGTCTAATACCATAAAAACTGTAATTTCATAACTGTTCTTCAACAGAAGAATGGACAAATATATTTTAGTACAAAAAATTTAAAAAAAAATTACTGAGTGCTTGCCATTTGCCAGATACTATGCTAGGTGCCATGATATAACATTTAACAAAACAGAGGAAAATTCCTGTCTTCATGGAGCTTACAGTCTAGTGGGTGAAGACAGACAGTAAACACACACTTAAAATATATATAGCCACGTGTATGGTCACTGGATTGAGAACAAAAGCATTACTGCAATTCAATGGGGTAAAGGATTGTTTTATCAAGGAATGGTGTGGAAACAACTGGATATCTATGTAGGAAAAAAATGAACCTTGAGGACATTACTTAAAATGGTGGAGTATGAAGTTCTATGGGTCACACCCTCAACTGAAACAACCAATAACTGGAAAAAATGATCAGAATCAACTATTTCAGAACTCTGGAACCTGACTGGACACAATGACCAGTAGAGTGCTGGATAAAAGGAGAGTGCTGGTCTTGTGCAAAAGAACAGCACGCACAAACCAGCAATGGTCACCCACTCCTCAGGCCCACTGCAGCTAGGCGGTGACCCGTGTTCCAAATGTCTGGCTCCAGTAGAGATACTTTCCTCAAAAAGTTTGGCCGAGGAGCCAGGTCCCAGCTCTCTCAGGCTTCAGAGTCTTCCCCTGCTGGCATCTATTGGAAATTTAAAGGGATAGGAATACCTCTTTGTTTCTTTCCCCTTTTGGAGCCAAATATTTAAGGAAATCTTTATCAGGTCACTGTCTGATCACAGATAATGGAATAGAAATATCAGTGACCACACACAAGAAGGAATATACACTTTGCAAAAATAGTATGGAAAAGTTACAAGTGGATATACTCCAGCTCGAAACAAGCAGAAATCAGCCATACCCGAGGAGTGGGAATATCTGAGATCCAAAGTCACCACATCAAAATACTCAGAATGTCTAATTATCAACCAGAAAATTACAAAGCATACAAAGAAACAGGAAGGTATAGCCTATTCTCATGATAAAAAGAATTTAACAGAAACAATACCTGAAGAAATCCAGACCCTGGAATTACTAGTCAAAGAAGTTAAATCAATTATCTTAAATATGCTCAAAAAACTAAAGAAAACCATGGACAAAGAACTAAAGGAAATTAGAAAGCAACATATGAACAGAATGAGAGTATTAATAAAGAGATAGAAATTATGAAAAGAAACCAAACGGATATTCTGGAGCTGAAAAGTACAATAATTTAAATGAAAAACTCCCTAGACAGTTTCAACAGCATACTTGAGAAGGCAGAAGAAAGGATCAGCAAACTTGAAGATAAGGCAACTGGAATTATCCAGTCTGAGAAGCAGAAAGAAAAACGAGTAAAAATGACCAGTGCCTAAGGAGCCTATCAGACAACATAAATCATCCTAACACATGCATCATATATAGAAGAGGGGTGGGGGCAGAGAGACTATTTGAAGAAATAATGGCTAAAAACTTCCCAAACCTGATGCAAGACATGAATGTATACACTCAGGGAGCTCAACAAACTCCAAACAGGATAAACTCACAGAGATCCACATTATAGGATCCACAAATTGTCAAAACTCAAAGACAAAATCCTCAATAAGATAAACAGCCAACTTCTCATCAGACACCACTGACTCAGAAGGCTGTGGAATGAAATATTTAAAGTCCTGAAAAAAAAATTGTCAAAAAAGAATTCTATGTTCAGCAAACTATCCTTCAAGAATGAAGGAGAAATTAAGACATTCCCAGATAAACATAAGCTGATGTGGCTTATTACCAGTAGATCTGTCCTATAAGAAATGATACAATAAGTCCTTTAGGTTGAAATGAAAGGACACTAGACAGTAACTTGAAGCCATATGAAGAAATAAAGATCTTCAGTAAAGGTAGCTACACAGGTAAATATAATAACCAGTATTCTTGGGCTTCCCTGGTGGCGCAGTGGTTAAGAATCCACCTGCCAGTGCAGGGGACATGGGTTCGAACCTTGGTCCAGGAAGATCCCACATGCTGCAGAGCAAGTAAGCCTGTGTGCCACAACTACTGAGCCTGCGCTCTAAGAACCCACGAGCCACAACTACTGGGCCTGTGTATCACAATTACTGAGGCCCACGCACCTAGAGCCCGTGCTCTGCAACAAGAGAAGCCGCTGTGATGAGAAGCCCGTGCACCACAACGAAGAGGAGCCCCCATTCATAGAAACTAGAAGAAAGCCTGTGCACAGGAACAAAGACCCAACGCAGCCAAAAAAAAAAAAAAAAACCGGGCTTCCCTGGTGGCGCAGTGGTTGAGAGTCCGCCTGCCGATGCAGGGGACGCGGGTTTGTGCCCCGGTCTGGGAAGATCCCATGTGCCGCGGAGCGGCTGGGCCCGTGAGCCACGGCCGCTGAGCCTGCGTGTCTGGAGCCTGTGCTCCGCAACGGGAGGGGCCACAACAGTGAGAGGCCTGGGTACTGCAAAAAAAAACCAAAAAAACAAAACAAAACAAAAAAACCAAAAACCAGTATTCTCATATTTTTGGTTTGTAACTCCTCTTTTTTCCCATGATTTAAAAGACAAATATGTAAAACTATAATTGTAAATCTATATTAATGATCACAATGTATAAAGTTGTAATTTGTGACAAAACAATATCAAGGGGAGGGATAGAAATATATAGGAGCAGAGTGTTGGTATACTATTATAACTAAATTGGTATTCAAATAGGTTGTTATAAATTTTAGATATTAATTATAATCTTCAAGGCAACCATTAATAAACAACTAAAAAAATTATACAAGACAGGAAGGGACTCAAAATAGTACAGTACAAAAAATTAAAAAAAAAAAAAGAAAAAGAGTAATGGAGTACTTGAGGAAACAAAACTGGAGACATAAAACAAATAGCTAAATGGCAGAAGTAAATCCTTCTTTATCAGTAATAGCTTTAATTATTGTTGTTGCAAATGAGAATAGATAAAACTCTCCAATTAAAAGTGAGAGATTGGCAGAGTATATTAAAAATACATGATCCAGGTATGTCCTAACTGTAAGACACTTGCTTTGGATACAAGGTCACAAAGAAGTTGGAAAACAAAAGGGTGATAAAGATATTGCAATGCAAACAGCACTCAAAAGAGAAATGGGTGACTACACTACAGTCAGACAAAATAAACTTAAGTGACAAATGTTACAAGAGACAAAGAAGGACATTATATACTGATAAAAAGTTCAATCTATCAAAAAGATATAAAAGTTATAAACATATATGCACCGCACAACAGAGTCCCAAAATATATGAAGCTAACACTGACACAACTAAAGGGAGAAATAGAGAGTTGCACAATAATATATTGAGATTTCAATACCCCACTTTCAATAATGAGTAGAACAATGAAACAGAGGACTTGAACCACACTAACTAGGTCTAACCACCAATTAGCCCTAACAGACATACACAGAATACTCCACCCAACAACAGTAGTATACGTATTCTTCTCAAGTGAACATGAGTTAGGCCACAAAAAAAGTCATAATAAAATTTAAAAGACTTAGATCATACAAAGTATCTTTTCAAATAAAATGGAATGAAACTAGAAATTAATAACGGAAGAAAAACAAGAAAATTCACAAAAAGGTGGAAATTAAATCAAATAGGGAAGATTTAGTCAAATTAAATCAATAACATAACTGTACATCTTTAGGTAGTAGACATGAAAGAGTAAACTAAACTCAAAGCTAGCAGAAGGAAGGAAATAATAAAGATTAGGGTGGAGATAAACAAAATACAGAATAGAAAGACAACAGACAAAAATCATTGTAACCAGAAATTAGTTCTTTGAAAAGATCAACAAAATCAACAAACCTTAGCTAGACTAAGAAAAGAGAGAGGACACAAATGATCAAAATCAGAACTGAAAATGGGGACAGTAACATCAATTTTACAGAAACAAAAAGAATTACAAGAGAATACGATGAACGAACAAGCTGGATAACCGAGACGAAGTGCACAAATTCCTAGAAACACACAAACTACCAAACAGATTCAAGACGAAATAGAAAATCTGAGTAGACCTATACCAAGTAAGGAGATTATATCAGTATTCAAAAACCTCCCATAAGGAGAAGTCCGGGACTGGATGGCTTCACTGGTGAATTCTACCAACCATTTCATGAACAAACACCAATCCTTCTCAAACTCTTCCCAAAAATTGAGGAGGAGGGAACACTTCATAATTCTTTCTATGAGGCCAGTGGTACCCTGATTCCAAAGCCAGACAATGACACTACTAGAAAAGAAACCTACAGGCCAATATTCCTCATGAATTTAGTTGTAAAAATCCTCAAAAAAATCCACTGGCAAACCAAATCATATTAAAAGGATTATACATCATCAAAAGGACCAAGGGAGATTTATTCTCAGAGTAAAAGGATGGTTGAACTTAAAAAAATTATCAAACATATCATATTAGTAGAACAAAGGAAAAATCCTACATATTCATCTCAATAAATGCATAAAAAGCATGACAAAAACCAACACCATCTCATGACAAAAACTAGGAATAGAAGGTAATTACCTCTAGGATAAAGGCCATTTATGAAAACCCCACAGTTAATACTCAATTGCAAAAGACTGAAAGCTTTCCCTTATAATAAGAAACAAGAGGATGCCTACTTTTGCCACTTCTATTCAACATAGTACTGGCAGTTCTAGCCAGAGCACTGTGATGAGAGAACAGTTATTCTGAGGTGCTTCCTAGACATTTTACAGTATGACAATCCTGCTCACACCTAAAGTCTGGACATTTAGATGAGGACCTGAGTTTAGGATTCCCGCCACAAGTTCCTGCTTTGCTTTTCCCTTTTAAAATAAACAGACTTGAGGCTGAGAAAAGTTAGTGACCTCTGCCCCAATCAGCAAAGCCCCTAGGGAATCACTGACAGCTACCTGGGTCTAAGGATATGTTAATAACAAATAAAAGTGGAAACCAAGGTGGAACTGGGGCACCTGGGGTATAAGACTAAACTAGGCATCTGGTTAGGGGCAAGTTTACCCTCATCCTGTGAAGGCAGAAATGGATGTGTGCCTCACTGGTCCAAGACAGCTGAGAAACAGGCTCACACCCTGTGGAGACAAGCTGCCAGCACTGCAGAGCCTCCCTTCAGGGGGAGTTCCACGCCTGTGCACAGAGGCACTGAAGTCAGTTAAAAGAGTGAGTCAGTCTTTACACTGGGACTTCCCTGGTGGCGCAGTGGATGGGAATCTGTCTCCCAATGCAGGGGACACGGGTTCCGTCCCTGGTCCAGGAAGATCCCACATGCCGCAGAGCAACTAAGCCCGTGCGCCACAACTACTGAGCCTGTGCTCTACAGCCCACGTGCCACAACTACTGAGCCCGTGTGCCACAACTACTGAAGCCCGCGCGCCTAAAGCCCATGCTCTGCAACAAGATAAGCCACCGCAGTGAGAAGCCCACTCACCTCAACAGAGTAGCCCCCGCTCACTGCAACTAGAGAAAGCCCGCTCGCAGCAACCAAGAGCCAACACAGCCCAAAATAAATAAAAATTAAATCTTCTAAGAAAAAAAAAATCTTTACGCTGATTATAGTCAGGCATCATTTCTATCCACTCTTCTCAACTCTGAGTTCTTTCAAGACAGTATCTTCACCACCTTTCTTTGACCTGTCGCTGGTTGTGCCAGTCACACTTCTCACACTTTCCTCTCCCCGTTCCCACTGTCTGCATCTTGCAGTCTCTCAGCCCCATACCACACACAGGAATACCCCAGCTCTCACCTCACCAGGACTGCTTCAGTAGTCTCTAGGTGACCCGTCCCATACTTTCTGCCAGGACTCATGGATAAAGCTCAACTTCCTCAGTCCTGTGACTTGTCCCTGGGGACGCCCTCCTCCCCAAACACACACAGCTGCTGATGTGACGCTCCCTTGTTCCCCCATGCAGACCCGGGCTCCAGCCAAGACTACTCTCTCACCACTCCCATAGAAGCCATGCTCCTCCATGCCTCTGGAGGATTTTTCTAATAACCCAGACCCACTCTGGGCCTGGCATTTCTTCCCTAATCTCCCAACATACTTGGACTTGCCCACAGCGCTGTCCCCCAGGCAGATGATTTTCACATTGTCATCAGCATCGTATTTCTCTTGGTCCAGCTCACAGGGTTTGGCTCTGTCCCCGGCCATTGGCTCCTGGCTGTAGAAAGGGGATCAGCTCAGGGGAGGGGGGGTCTTGTCACCATCTGGGAAGATCAAGAAGAGGCTGTTGTTAAAGAGATGAGAAGTCCCCTCCACCAAATCCACTTCCTCTTCCTGGACAGGGGAGACAATGAGCTGACAAGAGAGGGGCCCAAGGAAACACTTATATCCTTCTCTATGCACCACCAACCTGGCTAGCACTTGCTGAATCATGGGGCTGTAATCTTGCCCCCACCCAGATCTTCTGAGAGTGGTTTACGCTATGTCATCTCTTTCCTTCAGCTATGCTCAAAACCACAACTCCCACTCCCACCTGGAGAAACTACTCTAAAGCCATGTTGAAGCTTTACAAGTTTTACCTACAAGAGTTTTCTCACTTGTAAAGCAGGGACAAACATCAGTGCCCACATCACATGATTGAGTTGAGATACTGTCTGACAAAGAGGGCTCTGTAAGCCTGAATTCTCAGCACTGAATGACAGATCACATGGCCAAAGAACCCTAACCTGCATTCCCTATCCTCTACCTCACGCTTCTCACGTCCACTTCATTTTCCATCATACTGCCATCAGTAGCTGCCTTTTCCTCTCTCAAACTAGGCATTCCCCAGACCCTCTTCTCTAGGGTTATTGCAACCTCTACTAGTTTCAGGTATCTCCTAAATGCTGATGATGCCAAATCTGTATCTCCACAGAGATCACTTCCCTCAGTGCCAGACTCAGGTATGCAATTGCCTACCAGATTTTGAATAGCGAACTATTCCACACAGGCAAAAATAACCTGTGAAACCTAAGCCCTGCCCACCCCAAAGTCGCTCCTCACGTTCCCTGTCTGTACATCACCAGCCACCCAATGCCAACATCGAGGCGTAACAATCTCTAGCTCTATTCCACTATTCTCATGTCCTTAAGCCCAAATATAACTTCACAAACATTACTGGGAATGTGCCGTATACACACTCTGAGTTAACTCGGCACACAGAAATGATGCACCGACAACGCAGCATCAGTGCTCGCACTTACTGAGGGTTCATCACGGGTACATCTTGGACCCGGATAGGAGACACGATGGCAAAGTCTACTGCGGCAAGAGCTATGACAGACGTGCACACAAGGGTGGAAAATACCGACAGGACCCCTGAGTTTCCCTAACTGCAATGCTACTGTTTCTGCTCAGGTAGGGACTCAGCCTTCTTTACCGAGGTACCCTCAGCCTCAAAAGCAGTGACTGGGAAGTGGCAGATGCCTGATAAGCATAATGAGGGGCTGTCCTTTCTACCTCCACCCTGTAGCTGGAGCGACCTGTTCGGAAGCCAAACGCAGCCAAACCCGTTCTCAAAGACCTTCAATGGGTGTCGATGTCCTCGCCACCCAGCGGATAAGTTCTCTTTCACTCAAGTAGTTTTCGGGCACCAAACAGGTCTGAGAACCACTTTACCCCCGCAGCCAGGCTGGGCTGCCTTCCCCCCCGCCCCACCGTTGCCAGAACCCACTGTCCCGTTCTTCCCCCCACTGGCCAAGGGCCGGAGGACGGCCTTGGAGGGGCGGTTCCCACATGCGAGGCCACCACCCGCGCGGCTTCGTCTTCTCGGCCGTTCCCGGGCGAGGGCTGGAGACCAGGAGCGCCGCAGGTCGGTCCGCCCACGGCCAGCCGCCCTCAGGACCCCGAGTGCCCCTCGGATCCCGCCCCGTCCCGGACCCTGCCCTGTCTCGGACCCCGCGAGTCAGCCCGGGTCCCACCGCGGATCACTCAGCTTCCAGCGCTGCCCGCGTCCTCGCAGATGCTACGCAACCGCGCAAGGACCCTAGGAGGGCTGCCTGGCCAAAGGCCTGAAGGACCTCGCCGGGGGCTGGCTGGCTAGTCCAGTGCCGGGCGAGAGTACTTCCGGTCAATGAGTACCCGGACCAGGCCGGCCTGGGGCTTCCAGTAGCCGGAGTCTGGGGTGGGCTTTGGCCCCGGGACTGAGCCAGGGTTCAAGCGGCTGTAGGCCTTGGGGAGTGACTGGGCAGCCGCGGGGGGAACGACTGGGGAAGCGTTCCTGAGGCGTGGGGGCGGGGCCTGTGGCGTGTGGGGCGGGGTGCAGGCACGGGGGCAGGGTGCTCAGGTGCGGTGGGTGGACCATAGGTGTGGGGCCGGAGTCTTGTGTGGGAGTTGGTGCCCGAGTGCGGGGGCTTCTTTGGGGGTGATGGAAGGGGCGCAGAGCAGCGCTGGGGAAAGTGGAGGGGTGGGGCCTCATGTGTGGGAGGCAGAAGGCTAGGTGATTTCTAAAGTTTGTAATTCTCTCTTGGGGCGATTCTGAGCATATTTTTCTTTCTTTTTTTAAAAAAAGTTTATTTATTTTTGGTCTTTGTTGCTGCGCGCGGGCTTTCTCTAGTTGCAGCGAGAGGGGGCTACTCTTCGTTGCGGTGCGCGGGCTTCTCATTGCAGTGGCGTCTCGTTGCGGAGCACGGGCTCTAGGCACACGGGCTTGAGTAGTTGTGGCACGAGGGCTCAGTAGCTGTGGCTCGCGGGTTCTAGAGCGCAGGCTCAGTAGTTGTGGCGCACGGGCTTAGTTGCTCTGCGGCATGTGGGATCTTCCCGGACTAGGGATGGAAACTGTGTCCCCTGCATTGGCAGGCGGACTCTTAACCACTGCGCTACCAGGGAAGCCCCATGAGCATATTTTTCTACTCCATTGTTGTTAACCGAGAATTGGGACAGCCACGACTGAGCCAGGTTTATCAGGGAACCTAGTTCTCCTTCCACACAGCTCGGCAGTGAGATGCTGTCTCAGGGGCATTCATTGATTTATTCAAGTACCTGCTGAGGGCAGCTGTGGGCTAAGACAGGCTCCTCCTGGGGACTGAGGGTACAGCGGAGAGCAACAGAGCTGCTATCTTGGAGCTGACCTTCCAGTGGGGCAGACGTGTAAATCAACTAGCTGTTGTAATAAAATTACAGACAAATCCTCTGAAGAAAGTGCGCAGGGAGCCGGGAGAAAGCAACAGGGGAAGTGAGCTGGGCTTCAGCGGGTAATAAGGTGCTAACCTAGGGAAAGGCCCCACTCAAAGGCTGTCTGGCAAAAGAGCCTTTTGGAACGGAATTAGAGTAATTGTATGATTTGTATTCTTTTAAATTTGTTAAGTTGTGTTTCATGGCCCAGAATGTGGTCTATTTTGGTATTTGTTCCATGTGAGCTTGAGAAGAATGTGTATTCTGCTGTTGTTGGATGGAGTAGTGTATAGATGTCCATTATACCCAGTTGATTGAAGGTGCTGTTGAGTTCAGCTACATCCTCACTGATTTTCTGCCTGCTGGCTCTGTCCATTTCTGAGAGAGGGGTGTTGAAGTCTCAAAATAATACTGGAATCATCTGTTTCTCATTGCTGTTCTTCTTTTTGCCTCAAGTAGTTTGACACCCTGTTGTTTGGTACATACATTAAGGATTGCATGTCTTCTTGAAATATTGACCCCTTTATCATTATGTAATACCTCTCTTTATCTCTGATAACTTTTCTTGGTCTGAAGTCCTCTCTATCTGAAATTAAGATAGCTACTCCTGATTTCTTTTAATTGGTGTTAGTATGATATATCTTTCTCCATGCATTTACTTTAGACAGCAGATAGCTGGGTCTTGTTGTTTGATTCACTCCAACAATTTGTCTTCTAATTGGTATATTTAGACAATTGATATTCAAAGTGATTATTGATATTGTTTGATTAATATCTACCTATTTGTTGCCCTTGTTCTTTTTTTCCTATTTTGTCTTTCCTACTTTTTTTTTTTTGCCTTTTGGGGTTTTAATTGAGCATTTTAATTTTATATGATTCCATTTTCTCCCCTCTCCTGTCATATCAATCATGCTTATTTTGTTTTTACATTTTTTTTTTTTTTTTGCGGTACGTGGGCCTCTCACTGTTGTGGCCTCTCCTGTTGCGGAGCACAGGCTCCGGACGCGCAGGCTCAGCAGCCATGGCTCATGGGCCCAGCCGCTCCACGGCATGTGGGATCCTCACGGGCCCAGCTGCTCCACGGCATGTGGGATCCTCCCGGACCGGGGCACGAACCCGTGTCCCCTGCATCGGCAGGCGGACTCTCAACCACTGTGCCACCAGGGAAGCCCCTGTTTTTACATTTTTGATGGTTGCCCTAGAGTTTGAACTGTACATTTATAAAATATTCAAGTCCAGTTAATAACACTATACCACTTCACAGGTAGTGCAAGTGCCTTATAATAATGAAATACTCCTATTCTTCCCGCCTGTCCTTTATCTCACTTATATATAAGCACACATAACTGAATGCATTGTTGATATTATTATTTTGAATAAACTGTTATCTATTAGAGCAACTGAGAAAAGGAAAAATTAAACGTTTTACCTTCACTTATTCATCCTCTGATGGTAGATGTGGATCCAAGTTTATGATCTACATTATTTTCCTTCTCTCTGAAGAACTTCTTTGTAACATTTCTTGCAAGGCAGGTCAATTTTTGTTTGTCTGAAAAAGTCTCCTTCACTTTTTTGTTTCTTTTTGCGGTACGCGGGCCTCTCACTGCTGTGGCCTCTCCCGTCGCAGAGCACAGGCTCCGGATGCGCAGGCCCACTGGCCATGGCCCACGGGCCCAGCCGCTCCGCGGTATGTGGGAACTTCCCGGACTGGGGCACGAACCCGCGCCCCCCGCATCGGCAGGCGGACTCCCAACCACTGCGCCACCAGGGAAGCCCTCCTTCACTTTTGAAAGATACTTTCCTAGAGCATGGAATTCTAACTTTGTGGTTTTTTTCTCTCAGTACTGTATTTCACTGCACTCTCTTCTTGCATTCCTGGCTTCTGAGAAGTATGTAATTCTTAGCTTTGTTACTTCATGGGTAAGATGTTTTTTCCCTGTGTTTTTTTTCAAGGTTTTTTCTGTATGTTGGATTTTCTGAAGTTTGAATATGGTATGCTTAGGTGGTTTTTTTTTGGTGGCGTTTATCCTGCCTGGTGTTCTCTGAGCTTCCTGGGTCTCTGTTTTTGTGTCTGACATTAATTTGGTGGAAATTCCCAGGCTTTAGTGCTTCTGTTCTGTTCTGGGTTTTTTTCTGGTATTTCCATTATGTGTATGTTACACCTTTTGTCTTGGATATTCTGTCCTGGTTTTTATATCCTCAAGCTCAGAGATTCTTTCCTCAGCCACAACCCGTGTCCTAATAAAAGCCCATGGAAAATGTTCTTCATTTCTGTTACAGTATTTTTAATCTCTAACATTTCTTTTTAACTAATTCTTAAAAATTCCATTTCTGTTCTTACATTATCCATGTTATTTATTTGTTCCAGTAAATCCCTTAGCATATTAATAATATTGTTTTAAATTCCCAATCTGATAATTCCAAATTCTTGCCATATCTGACTCTGGTTCTGATGCTTGTTCAGTCTCTTCAAACTGTGTTTTTTGCTTTTGAGTATGCCTTGTAATTTTTTGTTGAAAGTTGGACATGTACTAAGTAAAAGGAACTGTAGTAAATAGGCCTTAGTAATGTGATGTTAGATGTGGGAGAACAGAAGTGTTCTGTAGTCCTGTGACTAGGCCTCAGTCTTTGGTGAGCCTGTGCCCCTGGACTGTGAACTTCACCAGTTTTTTCCCTCCTAAGGTGGGACAGGATGGTTAGAGCTAGCTGGAGTTGGGTATTTCTCTTCTGTCAGTTTGGTTGAGCTCTCATAAAACCCTAACAGGTCAGGCTCTGGTAAAATGGTTTCTCCTGAGGGCAGGCCTTGTTAAGAACAGAACGCCCTGGTGTATTTTAAAGTAGTTATTTTTCCTTTCCTTCTGCTGGAAGCATGAGGGATTTTTCTCCAATATTCACTGTGAAGACCTGGAGCTCTCCTGGAGGTAAAACTCACAAAAGTGTGGGAGCTCCCCTAAGACTGGGCCCACCCTGGAGTTTTTAGCTCTCAGATTTGTCCACACTGAGTGTTCAGTGACTTGTCAATTACAGTAGGTAGGTTTACCTTTCCTGATGCTGGTTCCTGCGATGTGTTTCTACTTGTGGGTTTCTGCTCTGTCTGTCTTTCTCTTCATTTTTGGGGGCAATGGTTTGCTCTGTGACCTCACCTCTCTAAGAATAGCTGGTGATTTTTCAGTTTAGCTTTTTACTTGTTAGGACAGAGTGTCAACTTCTGAACTCCTTGCATGCTGGACCGTAAACTGGAAGGCTACCAGGTACTCTCTTTTGGGGGTGTATTTTCATTGGTGGCTGGTGAAGTTCACAGCCAGACACTTCGGACTTTGGTACCAACATCTTTGCTTCCCTTCCCCCGGAATAGATTATTATTATTATTATTACTTTTGCCACTCTTTGCAGTTGCGTGTCATCGCAGCTGAGCCTCTGTCTTCTTTGGTCACTCCCATTCATTCAAGCCCACTCCAACCTACTTTGAATGCCCAACACTACAGAAATTGCACATGCCGATGTCATCAGTGACCTATCTGGTGCCAAATATAGTGAGTACATTCCAGGCTTAGTTATACCAGACTCTCAACAGCATTCAACTGCTGTTTTTGATACCACATTCTCTTGGTTTCCTTCTTGCTTTTCTGGCTGTTTCTTCTTCTCTTTAATTATCTTAGATTAGGATTATGGTGAGAAGTTAGGGTTTAGTACTTAGGGTCAGGATCAGGGTTTGAGACAGTGGTTGGGGGTCCAAGATCTAGGATAGGGTTCAGGGATCAGAAGTTAGAGATAAGGTTCAAGGGTTAAGAGTCAGGGACTAGGGTTCAGGTTTGGGTTGGAGTATGGGTTAGTTAGGGTATGGTTTTGGGTATGGGTTAGAGTACAGGATAGGGCTAGGGGTAGGGCTAGGACAAAAGCTAGGTTTTAGGATTTAGGGCTTAGGACTAGTGCTAGGGCCAAGGGAAAGGGTCTAGGGGCTAGAGTTAGAGGATTACAGGGTTAGGGTTAGAGTTAGGGTTAGGAGTAGTGAATTTAGGCATAGAGATTAGGGATTAGGGTTTGAGGGTTGTGTTAACATTAAGGGTAACTGGCCCACATTCTCTCCTTTTTTTCCCATCTCCCTGAGACCTCTAGGAGGACGGCACTCTCTAAGGGTCACTCATGAATGAAAGGTTGAACTGGACCATTAGTTGGGTTAGGGTTAGGGGTCAGAGTTAGGGTTTGATATCTTCTCTGCTTTTCTGACATGGTATTGTCATGGTTGTTTTGAAAAGTAATTTACTTCCCAGTCATTTCAAACATACAGAACACTTTCAATAACAGTAAAAAGTGCTCACATTTGCCACTTCACATGAAATATTCCAGTGTATTTTACCCAAAATAGGGACTTTCTCCCCAGGAACCAGCAAATAACCCAAAAAATGAGTAAATCAAAAGGTTTCCACTTCACAATTTAATCCACAGGCCCACTTCAACGTTCACCAGGTTTTCCAGCTGTTTGAAGATGTCTCTTTGCACCTGATCCAGTTTTTCTTTTTCTGGAATCGTTACTGAGATTTCCCCTTATTTTTACAGTCTTCATGGGTTTAGAGCACATGATATGAGTCTGTGTTTGGGTGGCCTTTTCTGTATGGCACCTTTTACTTTGGATGATTTCAGTGTTCATCCATGTTGTAATACATATCAGTACTTAACTTTTTTTTCATTGTGATTAGAAATGTGTAACATGACATTTACCATTTAAGCATTTTAAGTGTACAGTCCTGTGGCATTAGCTGCCTCTCAGTGTTGTACAATTATTCTCACCATCCGTCTCTGGGACTTCGTCATTTTCCGCAAGTGAAACTCTCTATCCATTACACACTAACTCCACTCAGCCCCTGGCAACCACATTGTTTTTGTCTCTGAATTTGACTTATCTGGATACCTTATATAAGTGGAATCATATAATACTTGTCCTGTGACCAACTTATTTTTAGCATGGTGACTTCAAGGTTCATGTGTGCAGTGTGTGGGAGTTACCTTAGCTTTAAAGGCTGAACCATATCATATACCACGTTCTGTTATTTGTTCATCAGTCGATGGTTATGTGGGTTGCTTCCACATTTTTGGCCATTGTGAATAATGCTGCTATGAATATGGTTGTACAAATAACCGTTCTACTTACTGCTTTCAAATACTTGAGTCTGTGCCCTGAAGTCGAATTGACAGATCGTATGTTAACTGCTTAAGTGTTTGAGGAGCTGCCATATTGTTTTCCACAGTGGCTGTGCCATTTTACTTAATTTCTTTGTATAGTAGAATAATAGGATAGTTTGTGGATCTACCCATTTTGTTTATCCATTCACCCTTTGATGGGCATTTCAGTCATTTCTACCTTCTGGCTCCTGTGAACAGTGCTGCTATGAATATTCGTGTATATATATATATTTTGTTTGAACACCTATTATTCAATTCTTTGGTGTCTATATCTAGGAGTGGAGTTGTTGAACCATAAGGTAATAAGGTAATTGTATAGATATATTTTTTAAAATAAGTTTATTTATTTATTTTTGGCTGCATTCGGTCTTCGTTGCTGCGCGCGGGCTTTCTCTCCTTGCGGCGAGTGGGGGCTACTTACTCTTCGTTGCGGTGCGTGGGCTTCTCATTGCAGTGGCTTCTCTTGGTGTGGAGCACGGACTCTAGGTGCGCGGGCTTCAGTAGTTGTGGCTCGAGGGCTCAGTAGTTGTGGCTCAAGGGCTGTAGAGCGCAGGCTCAGTAGTTGCGGCGCACGGGCTTAGTTGCTCCGCGGCATGTGGGATCTTCCCGGACCAGGGGTTGAACCCGTGTCCCCTGCATTGGCAGGCAGATTCTTAACCACTGTGCCACCAGGGAATCCTGGTAACTGTATTTTTATCTTTCTGAGGAAATGTCAGAAATGTACACATAGGCTGCACCATTTTCCATTTCCACAAGCAATGCTTAAGAGTTCCAATTTCTCTACATTGTTGGCAACATTTCATATTTTCTATTTTTTTTAATAACCATTCTAGTATGTGTAAAGGGGGATTGCACTGTGGTATTAACTTGCATTTCCATTATGATTACTGATGTTTGACATCTTTTTAAGTATTTACTGACTATTTGTATTTCTTGTCTAGAGAAGTGTCTATTCAAGTCCTTTTCCATTAAAAAAATTGGGTTGTCTTTTTGTTGATGATTTGTAAACGTTCTTGATATATTCTGAAGAACAGACTCTTGTCAGATATATGATGTGCAAATATTTTCTTCCATTCTTTGAGCTGTATTTTCCCTCTCTGTATAGCACCTTTTGATGCACAGAAGTTTTTAAAATTGAGGAAATATAATCTGTCCATTATTACATGGATACTGTAACCGTCCTCCTTAGCTTACCTGTAACTTCCCACTCCAAGTGTAAGATAACTGGCTTCGGCCTCTGTCATTTATTGAATTCTTGCTTGTTCCAGTCCAGATTACAGATTTAGTAGTTTCAGTATTGTTAGCTTCTATCACCATGGGAAAGAACTTAGATTCCAGTATTTACGTATATGGTACATTTCGCCTTTGTTCCACAGATTCCATTGTTTTCCATGGTTAATTAGGTCAAGTACCTTTCACCCCCCCACACCTCACCCCACCCACAGTGAGTTTTGTATACTTCTAAATCAGTTAGATTCCTTGTCACATTCTCTATTCCATCCTGTGAAACTCCCATATCCTAAATAACTAAATTTGATTATATATTATTTACTTGTTGGGTTGTAAAAATCCATGGGTTTAAACTAATGCATAGTGGCAGGTATCCAACATTAAATTATCATATGGAATATTTCAGTGCCCACCCCATAACTTGTTTACCATCTCTGTTTTACCTGTTCCAGAATGTCATACAAATGGGGTCATACAGTGTGCAGCCTCTTCGGACTGGATTCTTTCACTTAGCAGTATACATGTAAGATTCACCCATGTTTTGTGCATGGGTTGATGGTTTATTCCTTCCTATTTCTGAATAGTATTTCATTACATGTGAATGGGAGGAAGAATAATTTTCCCTCTACCCTCCTAGGTTCTTGGATGAGGACCCCCCCCATAATAAGAGACATACATAATCATCCAGACAAGTGCATAGAGAGAAATTTCCAAAATTTTGGCCGTGAGTCAGTAAAACGGAGTAATACAAAATCATCTGTTTATGTAAAACAGTAGACTCTGAATTGTGTTTCTGGCAGAGGGAAGACAAAGGTCGCTTGCCTAGTGAGAGCTACAGCTTCGCACTAATGTGTGGGGAGGAGACGTTTGATTTGCCCGGATACGCAACCTGGTGGAGGCTGTGACTGCACCCTGGACAACGGAATTTCTGGGAATGCTATGTATCCATCTTGTTGTCTCTAAACCAGTCTGAGTGGATAAAATATCTATAGTTTGTCTACAATTAGCTTTTTCCTTTCTGGTCTCAAGTAGTGATTTTAGTGGAGTAAGTTACTGTTCAGTGGTTGGGCATGATAGGCAAGAAAGCATTGCGGATTTTTTTTGGGGGGGGAGGGGGTGTTAATTGCACTTACGAGGTGAAGAAATAAATATCTAATTTTTTTGCAAGAAACATTATCAACCTTGAGACTAGTTGAATATATTGAATACTGTAAATCGTGTTCAAATATCCTTAACAATAATATATTTTTGTTTTTGTTTTTTTGGCTGCACCAAGTGGCACGCGGTTTCCCCAACCAGGGGCCGAACCTGTGCCCCCTGCAGTGGAAGCCCGGAGTCTTAACCACTGGCCTGCCAGGGAAGTCCATGATATATTTTTGAGATGTCTCATGTTTTATGACAGGAGGCAAGAAGCACAATTAAAGGCAAGACACCCTCAAGTTAGAGTTATTTCCTTGGATATTCACATTTAAAGACACAGCTCTTGCCGGCAGAAGGGCCTGAGGAAGGATGGAAGCATTTAAAATAAGAATTTCTGGGACATATTTCCTGTTATCAGAGAGGTAGGGCAATTACTATTTAAGTTTATCTTCATTCTGGAGTGTAGGACAGTTCTCTTCCCGACGCCCAGACATGAGAAGAAAGTGGAGACTTTCATATCGATAAGAAGGGTGGGTGGGCTTTGAATTCCTCCTACAGCTGCATTTCTGTTTCGTGCAGATGAGATTAGTAAAGCAAGGATGGTTGTTTTTAATTCTTCAAGGAATTGCATATCTTGCTCAGTGATCATCTCAAGAGGCTGAACTGTCCGTCCAACTTCACTGTCTCGGATTTGCCTCTTTATAACAAGGAGAAGATTTCCAACTAAGATGTAAATCAAAGAATTCTTGTGTGTGGGTTAGAGCTGTGTGCCTTTGGGATGTTTTCATGAATCCTTCCACAAAGGCTTGGCGTGCTCTGTCTCGCTCAGAGCACATGGTGCCATTTTAGCCCAGGTGGTCTTAGCAGAGGAGGCCTCACAAATAGCTCCTCTCAGGCCTGAATAGCAGCCTCCAACTGGGCCAAGTTCTGAAAATTAGCAGGAGGTTCTGGCCAAGGATCTGGCCATTTGCAGTCTCGGTGAGGGTTTTCTCCAGGGGCCGTCTGAAAAATGGCGTGAGCAGAGTGTATGTATATGGGGGTGATGGTTGATTGTGTACATGGATTTTTTCCTCTAAGTCTGATTTCCGTTCTTTTGCTTTGTTGAGGGAGGATCTTAGGCTGCTATGATACTTCTTTGTCTTTTTAAAAAATGTGATCATCTGAGAGGTTTCAATAGGATATTTGTTTTAGGGTGAGAACATTTATTTATTTGTTACATCTTTATTGGAGTATAATTGCTTTACAATGTGTGTTAGTTTCTGCTGTACAACAAAGTGAATCAGCTATATGCATACGTGTATCCCCACATCGCCTCCCTCTTGAGCCTCCCTCCCACCCTCCCTATCTCACCCATCTAGGTCGTCACAAAACATCGAGCTGATCTCCCTGTGCTCTGCGGCAGCTTCCTAGTAGCTGTTTTACACTTGGTAGTGTATGTATGTCAATGCTACTGTCTCACTTCGTCCCAGCTTCTCCTTCCAGCCTTGTGTCCTCAAGTCCATTCTCTACATCTGTGTCTTTACTCCTGCCCTGCCACTAGGTTGATCAGCATCAGTTTTTTAGATTCCATATATATGTGTTAGCATACGGTATTTGTTTTTCTCTTTTGACTTACTTCACTCTATATGACAGACTCTAGGTCCATCCACCTCACTACAAATAACTCAGTTTCGTTCCTTTTTATGGCTGAGTAATAGTTCATTGTATATATATGCCACATCTTCTTTATCCATTCATCTGTCAATGGACAATTAGGGGGTGAGAACCTTTTAAAAAAATCCTTGCAAATATCTTATCAGGTCTTTGGCCAGGACAACCAGTAAATTCTCCTGCCAGTATTGAACCCTTTTTTTTTTTGCCCTCCCAGGCGGTTTCCAAAGGTATACTTATTCCTAAACATGCCTCAAAACCAATAAGCCTTATTATAGCTTAACAATGGACAAGAAGATGTCACTAAAGAGGTTGAAAAAAGAGCAGCTGTGATACAGAGTCACTCCCAAAGACAGCCAGAAGAAATAAAGACTACATGAGTCCCTGAGAGCTGGCAGCCTCCTTAAGTAGCACATCAGCCTCAAGTGGGGTACAACCCACATTTCTGGACAACCAGCTACAAATTCTAAGGGCCCAAATGTGACAGTTGGCTGCCAGTACACTCAGGCTTTACAACCAGTGTTCCTTGCAGGAGGAAAGACACAGAGGGAACACTCTCAATGGATCCAGGCCAATCTCCCAGGATACCAAATGGGGCAAATGGGAAAGCAATGCTGTACCTGGAGGGAAAGGACACTGTGAGGACCCAGAACTGAGGGCCATGCAAAATCACAACGCCCAGAGAAGAGGTCCCCCCAGGTGTTTCCTCATGCCAGTCTAGATTAGCAAAGGAGAAGACAAGGAGAGATTGTCACTGCCCTCATTTGACCCAGTCAGAGCAGATATCGGGGAGGCTGACTTGGTCAGAATTATTACCTTTCCTTTGTTCTTTCAGACATCCTGAGAATCCATCACAGACTCGGGAGTGAGTCGTGTGCCCCAGCCTTCCCTTTGTGTTCACCAAAACTGTGAAAAAAGAAAACAATTTCCTCGACCTTCTCTGGATTGGTGGCTGGGGCTTGTAAATTAAACTTACAGAAGACAGGTTAACAGGAGAAAAGGTTTGTTTCCATGCCCACAGGAGCCAACCAAAAAAGTCACTCAATGCTAAATAATGAGAGTCAAAGGCTTATAACCTAACTTAGCAGGGAAAGGGTGAGGGGAGAATTGGCTTCTATGGGAAGAACAGAGAGGTTTCTTCAGGAAAGACAAACAGGTTCTTTGGAAAACAACGGGATATGAGGAAGTTTGTGATAATGTTTGCGTCTTCGGGGTCATAAAACACCTCACAGAAGGGACTTATGGTGGGTTTACTCTTGGTCTCTCTCCTGGGAATAGAAGCCACCCTGAAGAGGGAATTCACAGCAGTGGTCATTTCTCAGAAGTTTCTGCTTTTATTCGGATGAGGGAAGCTCCAGGAAAGCTTTTCTTCCTGCGTCTGTTGAATCTCAAGTATCTTCAGCTTACATTGTCTTTATACCAACCATGGGGTTCTGTTGGGCTCTCCATACCTCCAACTTTGCTCTTCAAGATTCTTTGATCTATTCTGAGCCCTTTTTCCACATGAATTTTAGACTGCTTGTCAATTTCTGCAAAACACCATCTGGAATTTTGGTAGGGATTGACTTGAATCTTTATTTGTGGAGTATTGCCGTCTTAATAGAATTAAGCCTTCTGATCCATGAATATGGGATTACTTTCCATGAATTTAGCTCTCTCTTAGTTTCTTTCAACAAGCAATTGTTGTTTTCAGTGTACAAGTCTTATCCACATTTCCCTCACCTCTACTGGATGCTGATTCAGAACATATACAACCTCCTGAAGAAACTGGCCCCAACCCTGCCATTTACTGCTGCCAAACTGGCCCGGAACTGAGTCACCAATAGCTTTTGTTCTTTACTTGATTCTGTTTTTAAAAAAAAATTTATTTATTTGTTTATTTATGGCTGTGTTGGGTCTTCGTTTCTGCGCAAGGGCTTTCTCTAGTTGCGGCGAGCGGGGGCCCCTCTTCATCACGGCGCACGGGCCTCTCACTGTCGCGGCCTCTCTTGTTGCGGAGCACAGGCTCCAGACACGCAGGCTCAGTAATTGTGGCTCACGGGCCCAGTTGCTCCGTGGCATGTGGGATCTTCCCGGAGCAGGGCTCCAACCCGTGTCCCCTGCATTGGCAGGCAGATTCTCAACCACTGTGCCACCAGGGAAGCCCTATTTGATTCTTAATTCCTTTAGAATTCATTATTTTGCTCTCATAAGTGGTTACTGTCCTTGTAATAAATCTTTAAAACATGAAATGATGTTATTTTAATTATTCCATCAATGAATGATAAATGGATCACACTTAACATATGATTTTAATCTTTTTAGAATTATACACATATATTATAAAGAATTGAAATACCACCTAAAGGAGAAGAGAAGAGGTTTGCAAATCCCACCCCCAGAGGTGACCATCATGAATGGTTTGGTGCATCTCTCTCAGGCTCTGTCTCTCTCCTGTCTCTTTCTATCTCTGTCTCTCCCACAAGCAGATTCATTGACATCTCTGTTTATTTCACCTCTTTGTGGTCTTACAGATGGGATCCAGGCTGCAGATGGTTAGTCCTCATGCTTCCCACCTAAGAGAATCCTGAGGTCTCCCCTTTCATGAGGTAGACACCCTGTTCCCCACTTTCCTAGCTGCAAAGCATTCATTCGTCCATGTGGACCAGAAATGATGGATCCCATCCCCTCTCCATGAACATTCATGTTGTTGCCAATTCCCTACTATTTCAACCAGTACTGGGATGGATACCCTTGAAATGACATCTTTGAAAAATTGGGCAAGAATTTTAGTGGGATCAAGTCTAAGAATCAGCACTGCTAGTAAAGGGTTGCACCTGTGGGACTTTGATGGGTCCTGCACACTGTTCGCCCAGAGAGGGGTGTCTGGTCACTCTTCCCTCTAGGGGATCTGCTGGGGCCCTTTCCTCCTCACTCTGTCCCCTGGGCTGGTGGTCACCGGACTAGAAACCTGCCAGTGTGATGGTGACCAAAGCTGTCTCCGTAGTGTTTATGTTTGCATGTGTCCTCATCTGAGAGGCTGAGCATCTCTCACATACACTGGCCATATGCACGGCCTCTCACTGGAATTGCATGTGTTTGCTCTCTTTTTAGAACATTGATTTTCAAGAGGTTTTTGGCCCACAGGTATTCTCCGGCCTTGGTTATGAGGAATGCTTTTCCAGTTTGTGCGTGTGTTGGCTCCTGCAAATCAGTTCATTCTGGGAACCTTCTGTCATGACTACTGTGGTGCCAGTTAGCTTTGTGATGACAAAGCCAGCTCCTCTCCCTGCCTGTTTATGAGAAAAGGCCTGAGTCTGAGCCGCTATAGATTCTCTAGATATCTTGGCACATGGACCGAGCCCCACCCTCCCATCCTGCCAGACCCCTTGTACAAACACCTCTATTTGAAGAGTTCTTTCGCCTCATCCAGAAAATAAACAGCACACCCCTCCCCCCGCAATCCCCAACAAACAAGCAGACAGATATCCAGCTGGCCTCCTTCTACCTCAACCTCTCCAGAGAGCCACTCTCTTAGAAATAGCTTAAGCTCAATGACATACCGCTGTCTCCCTTTCTCTGGCACCATGCCAACCCTGGGTGAGCCCTGTCTTATGTGGGCACGACGACACCACTCAGGTGAGCCGGAGACAGTACCCCAAAGTGGCCTGATGGTACCACCGTACATTGAAAATGACCTACACACCAAATCGGCCTTAAACATGGTGGTTCAGAGACCAGAGATGTGCATGTGCCTCCGATAAAATCATTGCTCCGGAGACCCCAGCATCTATCAGCAATCTTTCCCATATTTTTCTGACCTTTACTCTTCCTCTTTGCAGCTGATATCTTGCTGATCGTTCATGGCGAAGTTAGATCCCACCTGGCAAGAGCAGAGTCATCTTCCCAACACGTGAGAACAGGCACAGGCCCGCACCCATCTTATATCCCTCCTTGCCTGCCCAGCCCGTCATGTCAGAAACATGTGTCCCTCCTCTTGTCAGAAGCCTAACTCCAGGTAAAGGACTTAGATGTAAAGGAAACCAGAATATTGTCTTGAGCTACAGCCAGAAGCTTGTCTGTGCCTACGGACACGTCAAAAACCAAAGCAAAAACACCCCCCCCCCCGCCGCCGCCACCAAGGCAGCAGGTGCAGAAGGGCGTTCTGAGCCTCCTCTTCCTTTCTGGAAGCAGCAGGTAACATGTCCCCCCCCGCCCCACCGCCAGGAAGACACCTTCCCGCTGCTGGAACGAGAGTGACATTGCGATCGTCAAGGGCAGACAGTGGAGAGTGAGAGAATTCTGTATGAACAGACCTTGTTCAACCTAATTCTCAACCTCCTTAGCCTCCCCACATGGTGTAGGTCCTTTTCCACAATCGCCTCTCTTTGTTCAACCCAACAGAAAAGAATTTCTGCCACTTCTCTGGGTCTTTCTTCATTTCCTTAGGAGGGCGCCCTGGGCCAGGTAAAACTTGTGGGAAATAAATGTGTATGGTTCCGTCCTGTGAGTCTGTTTCACGTCCATTTAATTGTCAGGACCAGCCTTCAGCTCTAAGAGGGTGGAGGTCAGGTTCTGTCTCGGCCACCTCTTCCTTGCCGGCATCTTTGAATTCTACCTCCTTCCTTGGCTTGATTCCTCAGCATGCTGACATGCTCTCAGCTACCACCTTCAGAAACTCTGTGAACATGGGCTGTGTCTTTCAAAATGAAACACATTCTTACTATACGATCCAGCCCTCAAACTCCTTGGTATTGATGGACCTAAATGAGTCGAATGCTTCCATCTACACAGAAACTTGCATCTGGACGTTTACGGTAGCTTTATTCATAACTGCCAGAACTTGGAAGCAGCCAAGATGTCCTTCGGGAGGTGAATGGACAGATAGACGGGGCTGCATCCATGCAGCAGAATGTTCTTCGCACTGAAAAGAAAGAGAGAGAGGGAGCCACGGGGTGACAGGTGGGGCACCTTAACTGCATGTCACTCACTGAAAGAAGCCAATCTGGAAAGGTGCCATATCTTAGGGTACCAACTACCTATGACATTTGGGAAAAGGCAAACCACAGAAAGGGTGGGTTGCTAGGGGTTTGTGGTGGGGTATGATAAATAGCTCAAGCACAGAGGACTTTGAAGGCAGTGAAACTATTCACTGTGATACATTCATGGCGAGATACATTTGTCAAAACCCATAGAATGTACAACACCAGGAGTGAACCCTAGTGTAAACTCTGGACTCTGATGATCATGATGTGTCCATGTAGATTCAGCAATAGTGACCAACACACAGAATGTTGATAGGATAGTTGCGGAGAGGGAAACTCTGAGCACCTGTGTGGGTTGGGGGTAGGGGGTGGATGGAGAGAGCAGTAACAGCAGAGCAGGGGGCACGCAGCACCTCTCTGTACTCTGCCCAATTTTGCTGTGAATTCAAAACTTCTTTAAAAAAATAATAAACTCCATTTAAACAAAGAAACAAATGAACATTCCAGTAGCATCACATGACTCCTCCTCTTCGAGTCCTCAGTTTGTCTGGGCCACTTGAGAGTCAAACTTCAGGAGGCACTTGGCCTTTCAATCAGCATCCTTTCAAAGTTTCATCTGACGCCCGCTCTTTATCTCACTACACTCTTTTTTACACATTTTTAATTAAAATTTTTTTTTTTTTTTGCCTGCAGCGTGCAGCTTGCCGGATCTTAGTTCCCTGACCAGGGATTGAACCTGCGCCCTCAGCAGTGAAAGCACAGAGTCCTAACCACTGGACCACCAGGGAATTCCCCAACACTTAAAAAAAATATATATATATTTATTTATTTGGCTGCACCGGGTCTTAGCTGCGGCACGTGGGATCTTTTAGTTACTGCATGTGGGCTCTAGTTCCCTGACCAGGGATCGAACCCAGACCCCCTGCATTGTGAGCATAGAGTGTTAAACACTGGACCACCAGGGAAGTCCCCAACACTTAAAAAATATATATTTATTTATATATTTGGTTGCATCGGGTCTTAGTTGCGGCAGGCGGGCTCCTTAGTTGCAGCACGTGGGCTCCTTAGTTGCAGCATGTGGGCTACTTTGTTGCAGCAGGTGGGCTTCTTAGTTGTGGCCTGCATGTGGGTTCTAGTTCCCTGACCAGGGATCAAACCCCGGCCCCCTGCATTGGTAGCACAGTCTTATCCACTGCGCCACCAGGGAAGTTCCCCCTCCTCTTTTTAAGATAGTGTTTTTTCTTCTTTTTTAAAATTGGTGTGTACTTGACAGGCAATATTATATATTAGTTTTCTGGAACACAACATAGTGACATGATATTTTTATACTCTACAAAATGATCACCAAGATAAGTCTAGTTACAGTTTGTCACCATACAATGTTATCACAGTATTATGGACTCTATTCCCTGTGCTGTATATCACACCCCAGGACATTTGTTTTATAACTGGAATTTGGAACTTCTCAGTCTTTCTCAGCTATTGCCCTCATCCCTCCGCGCCCTCCCATCTGGCAGCCGCCAGCGTGCTCTTGGCGTCTATGCGTCCATTTCTGTTCTGTGCTGTTTGTTCATTGGTTTTGTTTTGTAGATTCTACATGTAAGTGACATCATAAGGTCATTGTCTTCCTCTGTCTGCGACATCTCACTTAACGTAATGCCCTCTAGGTCCATTCATGTTGTCATATGATTTCGTTCTTTTTTATGGCTGAGTAATATTCCAGTGTGTGTGTGTGTGTGTGTGTGTGTGTGTGTGTGTGTGTGTGTGTGTGTGTGTCTGTCTGTCCAGTTTTCATACATATATATGAAAACTTCTTTATCCAATTGTCTATTGATGGACACCTTGGCGGCTTCCTCATCTTGACTATTGCCAGTAAAGCTGCCATGAACATAAAGGTGCATGTATCTTTCTGAATTTGTGTTTTGGTTTCCTTCAGAAAGATACCCCCAAGTGTAATTCCTGCATCATATGGTAGGTCTATTTTTAATTACTTGAGGAACCTCCATACTGTTTTCCATAGTGGTTGTATCAATGAACATTCCCAACAAAAGTGCATGAGGGTTCCCTTTTCTCCACATCCTGAGCAATACTTGTTATTTGTTGTCTTTTAGGTGGTAGCCATTCTTTGAGGTGTGAGCTGATAACCTCACTGTGGTTTGGATGTGCATTTCCCTGATGATGAGTGATGCTGGCCATCTTTTCATGTGTCTTTTGGTCAACTCTATATATTCTTTGGAAACATGTTTGGTCTTCTGCCAATTTTTTATTTGGGTTTTTTTTTTTGGAGGCTGACTTGCGTGAGTGAGTTCTTGGTCTATTTTGTGTATGAACCACTTACCAGACATATTGTTTGTAAATATTTCTCACATTCAGTAGGCTGCCTTTTTGTTTTGTGGATGGTTTCCTTTGCCATTGAAAAACTTTTCAGTTGGATGGAGTCCCGTTGCTTTATTTTGCCTTTGTTTCCCTTGCTTGAGGCGACAGGTCCAAAAAATATTGCTAAGACTGATGTCAAAGAGTGTACTGCTTATGTTTTCTTCTAGGAGTTTTATGGCTTCATGTCTTGTTCTAGTTCTCCTAACAATTCCATTGGTATTTTGCTAGAAATGGCATCGAATCTCTAGATAGCCTTGGGATGTGGAATCCTTTTAACAATACGAATTCTTCTAATCCATAAGCATGGTATGTCTTTCCATTTGTTTGTGTCGTCTTCAATTTCTTTCATCAATGTCTTCCAGTTTTCTGAGTATAGGTCTTTTACCTTCTCAGTTAGATGTGTTCCTAGGCATTTTATCTTTGTTAATGTCATTGTCCATGGGGTTGTTTTCTTAATTTCTCATTCTGACATTTTGTTGTGAGTGTATAGAAATGCAACCGATTTCTGTAGATTAATTTTGTATGCTGCAACTTGACAGTGTTTTCTGATGAGTTCTGTTTGGTTTTGGGTGTCATCTTCAAGATTTTCTGTATAGAACCATGTCATCTACAAACAGTGACAGTTTTACTTTTTCTTCTGCCATGAGATTCTTTTATTTTTATTTGTTTAAAATCTAATTACTATGACTAGGACTTCTTAGACCATGTCAAATGAAAGTGGCCGGAATGGTCAGGGTTAGAGTTAGGTTTAAGCATAACTAGCCCTCTTCCCCTTCCTCTCTCTCCATGTCTCTGACACCTCCATGAAGGACAGGACTAGTCCACAGTCACAAATGGCTCAGGGAGTTGAGCTGGACCATTGTTTTTCTGCCCCCTAGTCCTGGGCATAGTTTTGTGTACTGTCTGTGTATCTTCTTTGGCCAGGTGTCCATTCAGATATTTCCCTATTTTAATTGGGTTGTTTGTGTTAGAGTTATTTGTATGTTTTGACACAAAACCTTTATTAGATATGTGTTTGCAAATATTTTTCTCCTAGTTTGCGACTTGTCTTTTGATTTTCTGAGTAAGGTCATTCACAGAGTGCAAACCTTTAATTTTATTACGTCCATGTTATTGCTTGTTTTCATTTTCAGATTGCCTTTTTGTGTTGTGTGTTAAAACTCCAAAGCTCATGATTTACATGGGCAAACCCAAGCTCATGTCAATTTTCTTCTATAATTCTGAATAGTTTTGTATATAAAATTTGCCTGTGGGGACTTCCCTGGTGGCGCAGTGGTTAAGAGTCCGCCTGCCAATGCAGGGAACAAGGGGTCGGTCCCTGGTCCGGGAAGATCCCACATGCTGCAGAGCAACTAAGCCTGCGCGGCACAACTACTGAAGCCTGTGCGCCTAGAGCCCGTGCTCCCCAACAAGAGAAGCCACCGCAATGAGAAGCCCGTGCACCGCAACGAAGAGTAGCCTCGCTCAACGCCACTAGAGAAAGCCCCCATGAAGCAACGAAGACCCAACGTAGCCAAAAATGAATAATAAAATAAAATAAAATTTGCCTCTGAATAAGTTTGAGTGAATTTGGTATAAGTTGTAAAGTTTGCATCTACATTCATTTCATTCCAAATGGTTTCCAATGAATTGTTCCTTAACTGATTTTAGAAAACGTTTGGGACAGAGACTCCATTTCAGTTTGAATTTCCAGTTTAATGGATTCAGCAGTTCTGTCAGTAGGGGGAGCTGTCTCCGGTGACCTGTGAGGAAGGCGCTGCCTGCACTTCCTGAACTGACCACATGGTGGCGCCAAGCTCCCCTCTCTGACCCACAGCGCATGCTCGTTCCCTGCGAACTCGATTCTTTTTTTTTAATCCTATGTACAATTTTATTGATGGAATAAACATATATTTCCATTGATAAAATGTAAAAACATAAAGGGAAGTGTTTCTTGATAGAAGATAGATGATATAAATAATGATATAAATAGACAATATAAATAAAAGCAGGACAAAATTAATAAGCAGGGAGATGGAAACAAATTGCTTCCAAGGTTTGTCTATTATAAACAAAGCTGCTAAAAACATCCATGTGCAGATTTGTGTGGACATAAAATTTCAGCTCTTTTGGGTAAACACCAAGGAGTGTGACTGCTGGATCACATGGTAAGAGTATGTTTAGTTTTGTGAGAAACTGCCAACGTGGCTGTAGCATTTTGCATCCCTTCCAGCGGTGAACGCGAGTTCCTGTTACTCTGCAACCTCCCCAGCATTTGACGTTGTCAGTGTCCTCATTTTGGCCATTCTAATAGGTGTGCAGTAGAATCTCACTGTTGTTTTAATTTTCGTTTCCCTGGTGACGTACGATTTAGAGCATCTTTTTTTCATCTGCTTTGCTGTCTGGCTGTCTTCCTCAGTGCCGCGGAGCACAGGCTCCGGACGCGCAGGCCCAGTGGCCATGGCTCACGGGCCCAGCCGCTCCACGGCACGCGGGACCCTCCCGGACCAGGGCACGAACCCGCGTCCCCCGCAACGGCAGGCAGACCCCCAACCACTGCGCCACCAGGGAAGCCCTAGAGCATCTTTTTTTCATCTGCTTTGCTGTCTGTCTTCTTCAGTGAGGTGTCCATTAAGGTCTCTGGCCCATTTAATTGAGTTCTTTGTTCTCTCACTGTTGAGTTTTAAGTATTCTTTCTATATTTTGGATAACAGTTCTGATCAGATGTGTCTTTTGCAAATGTTTCCTCCCAGTCTGTGATTTGTTGTCTCACATCTGTTGACATTGTTCTTCACTGAGCAGAAGTTTTAATTTTAATGAAGTCGAACTCGATTGTGAGCGCAGCTGAGAGGAGTTGTGCCTCCTCAGGCGCGGGGGCGGGGGCGTCGGGTGGGACGCCCGGCTCAGCGTCGCTGCGGAGAGGAGCTCGGTCTCCGTCTCCTTAGGACTCGCTGGGGTTTCGGCTTCAGGACAAAGTGGGGCTGCGTCCACGCTGACTAGGGAACAGGTTTCCTGAGGACCCAGGGGATGCCTGAGGGAAAGGTGAGGAGACAGTGAGGAAAAGTGGGGAGAAGCTTCCTGGGGGCGACCGACGGCCGAGGGGGTCCGACTTCATGCGACCGAGGAAGGGCTTGGTGTGCAAAGCTGCGCTTTTGGTCAGGTTTGTGTGCAGGGTAGCCAGCATGAGTTATGGGGTGTCCAGTTTTCCCAGCACCATTTATTGTGGGGAGTGTCGTGCTCCGTGGTGTGTCCTTGGTCCCTTTGTCATGAATTAACTGACCCCGTCCGTGTGGGCTGAATTCTGGGCTCTCCGTCCCGTCCCTCTGGTCTGTGCGCCTGTTTTGAGCCAGTTCCGCGCTGTTTTTTTCCTGAGGACCCAGGGGATGCCTGAGGGAAAGGTGAGGAGACAGTGAGGAAAAGTGGGGAGAAGCTTCCTGGGGGCGACCGACGGCCGAGGGGGTCCGACTTCATGCGACCGAGGAAGGGCTTGGTGTGCAAAGCTGCGCTTTTGGTCAGGTTTGTGTGCAGGGTAGCCAGCATGAGTTATGGGGTGTCCAGTTTTCCCAGCACCATTTATTGTGGGGAGTGTCGTGCTCCGTGGTGTGTCCTTGGTCCCTTTGTCATGAATTAACTGACCCCGTCCGTGTGGGCTGAATTCTGGGCTCTCCGTCCCGTCCCTCTGGTCTGTGCGCCTGTTTTGAGCCAGTTCCGCGCTGTTTCGGCGACTGTAGCTTCGTGACGTGTGTGAAGTCAGGGAGGGAGACGCCTCCAGCCTGTTCTCTTTTCTCAGGGTCGCCTTGGCTCTTCGGGGTCCTTTGTGGCTCCACACAGATCACTAGGAGGATTTGCTCTATTTTGGGGGAAAATACCGTGGAGTTTTGGGAGGGGTTGCATTCACTGTGTCCATTGCTTTGGGTAGAATGGGTATTTTAACAATATTAATTGTTCCATTCCCTGAGAACAGGATGTCTTTCCATTTATTGGTGTGTTTTTCAATTTCTCCATCAATGTCTTAAACTTTTCAGTGTGCAGGTCTTTCACATCCTTGGTTAACTTTATTCCCAGGTATTTTGTTCTTTTTGATGCAATTGTAAATAGGGTTGCCTTCTTTCTCTTTCTGATGGTTCATTATTAGTGTTTAGAAATGCAACTGATTTCTGTGTATTGATTTTGCAACTTTACTGAATTCATTTATTAGTTCTAATAGCTTTTTTGTGGAATGAAGTGGAAAATTGGAATTCCAAAATCCCACTGTTTCTACCGTATCCAGGTCGTCCACAACATGGAGGACAGTGGCTCCTAATATAACCTTCCCCCAGTGCCTCTAAATGACACTTGGACTTTGGGTGAACTGGATCTGGGTAAAGCTTGGCTGCTCTATGGAAGCTTGATGTTCTCTCTGCTTTTCTGGCGTGCTATTGACATACATGATGTTTTGAAATGTAATTTACTTTCCAGTAATTTCAAACATACAACTTTACATACATAAAACAAGTCTTGTACCTTGATTAAATATACTCCTAAATATTGACGTTGACATTATTTAAAACGGAATCGTTTTCATAAATTCTTTTTCAGATTATTTTTTGCTTCCGTACACATATAAGACAGATTTTCATGAATTGATATTTTGTTCTATAACTTTGCTTAATTAGTTGATTAGCTCAAATAATTCCTTTGCTGATTATAGGTAGTTTTATATATAAGATGATGTGACCTATGTTCTGTGAAGAGACACAGTTTTAATTTTTCCATTCACCCAAGGATGCCTTTCATTTTTTCCTCAAGAGTCTGGGTAGAACTTCCAGTGCACTACTGAGTAACGGTGACGGAGGCCAGCTTCCGGGCCTCGCTCCTGATTTCAGGAGTAAATCTTTGTCTTCAACGTTGAGCACGAGGTTTGCTGTGGCTTTTTGTGCTGCTCTTTTCCATATTGAACAAGTTTCCTTTCAGTCCTGCTGTCTTGAGTGTTTATCATGAAATAACACTGGATTTTCATTGTAGATGTTTTTGCATTAATTGATATGATTTTGTGTTTTTACTTCACACCATTATTGTGGTTTAATACATTGCTTACTTTTAATATGTTGAGCAACCTGAAATTTCTGGTGTAGAGATACTTGCTTATGGCATTAACCATTTAAAGTCCTGTTGGTTTCATGTTGCTATTATTTTGTGATAGATTTTTACATTCATATTTATAAGTTATATTGGGGTAGTTTTCTTTTCTTTCTTTCTTTGTTTTTTATTTTATTTTATTTTTTGTGGTATGCGGGCCTCTCACTGTTGTGGCCTCTCCCGTTGCGGAGCACAGGCTCCGGACGCGCAGGCTCAGCGGCCATGGCTCACGGGCCCAGCCGCTCCGCGGCATGCGGGATCTTCCCGGACCGGGGCACGAACCCATGTCCCCTGCATCGGCAGGCAGACTCTCAACCACTGCGCCACCAGGGAAGCCCGGGATTTTTTTTTTTTTTTAAATTCTTTTTCTGGTGGTTCATTATCAGGGTATAGAATCACAAATGATTTTTGTGCATTGATTTTTATTTTTTCTTTTTTTTTTGTATCCTGCAGCTTTACTGAATTCATTTTTCAGTTGTAACAGTTTTTTGGTGGTTGAATGTGGAAAACTAGAATTCAGAAATCCCACTGTTTCATCTACATCCAGGTCATCCACAGCACCGAAGACATAGTGGCTCCCAATATAATCTTCCCATGGTGCCTCTTGTAGTATGTGGACTCCTACAAGGGTGATTAGCCTCCCCACTGTGGGTGAACTGGATCTGGGTAGGGCTTGGCCTCTATAACAGTTTGATGTCTGTATATCTGGCATGGTATGACATGGTTGTTTTGATAAGTACTTTATTTTCTAGTAAATTTCAAGTGTATAAAAAACTTTAAATAGCAGTATAAAGTTTTCCACCGTCACAAAATACTCCTGTGTGTTTTACCCTGTGAGAGTAGGAGGGCCACTCTCCCAGGGAACCAGCACATAACCCCAAAGTGAGGAATAATTATGGTTTCCACATTATAATCCTATCCACAGACCCGCTTCAACTTCCACCAACTGCCCCAGCTTTGTGGAAATGTATTTTCCTATTCGAATCCAGTTTTCTCTTCTTGGAACCATCACTGGGGCTTTTCCTCACTTTGAAAACCTTGCTGGGTTTAAAGTGAACAAGATGAGCATGATCTGGGTGGTTGTTCTCTATGGCTTCTTTCACTTGGGATGTTTTCAGTGTTTATCCGCATTGTAACATTGATCATTATTTCATTCATTTTTTCCATCGGGATTAAAAACACAAAACATTTACCATTTAAACCATTTTTAAAAAGCTTTTTAAAAAATTATTTTATTTTATTTTCTATTTTTTGGCTGTGTTGGGTCTTTGCTGCTGCACACAGGCTTTCTGTAGTTGTGGCGACGGGGGCTACTCTTCGTTGCCATGTGCAGGCTTCTCATTGCGGTGGCTTCTCTTGTTATGGAGCACGGGTTCTAGGCGCACGGGTTTCAGTAGCTGTGGCATGAGGGCTCAGTAGCTGTGGCTCATGGGCTTAGTTGCTCTGCGGTATGCAGGATCTTCCAGGACCAGCGCTTGAACCCATGTCCCCTGCAATTGGCAGGTGGATTCTTAACCGCTGTGCCACGAGGAAAGCCCCATTTAAACCATTTGTAAGTATACAGTTCTATGGCATTAACTACATACACATTGTTGTAAAAATATCCTCACCATCCATCTCCAGAACTTTATTTTCCCCATGTGAAACCGTAGCCATTAAACACTAACTCACCTCAACCCCTGGCAACCTTATTCTACTTTGTCTTTGGATTTGACTTATCTGGATGCCTCATACTAGTGGAGTCATAGAACGTTTGTCCTTTTTGTGTCTGGCTGGTTTCACTTAGCATAACGACTTCAAGGTTCATCCACATTGTAGCATGTGTGAGAAGTCCCTTAGTTTTAAAGGTTGAATCATATTCCATTGCGTATATACTACACTGTACTTATCCATTCATCTGCTGAAGGATGTGTTGTGTTGTTTCCACCTTTTGGCTATTGTGAATAATGTTGCTCTGAGTATGGGGTACAGATATCTGTTCCAGTCCTTGCTTTCTAATATTCTGGGTGTACACCCTGGAGTGGAATCAAGGGATCATACATTTTCCATGTTTTTGAGGAGCCACCATACAGTTTCCCACAGCGGCTGTATAATTTTACTTTATTCCTTTACATGACAGAATAATGCAGCTTATGGATCTACCTTATTTTGCTTATCCGTTTACCTGCTGATGGACATTTAAATCTTTTCTACCATGGGCTATTGTGAACAGTGCTGCTATGAATAACTGGTGTACAAGTTTTTGTTTGAACGCCTGTTTTCCATTTTTTTGGTATATATCTAGGAGTGGAGTTGTTGAAACACATGGTAATTATATTTTATATTTTTGAATAAATGCTAAAGGTTTGTACACATAGACTGCACCATTGTACACCTCCACAAGTAACTTTTAAGGGTTCCAATTTCTCTGCATTGTTGCCAACATTTGTTATTTTTATTTACATATTTTAAAATTTATTTTAAAATTTATTTTTATTCTAGTGTGTGTGAAGGGGCATCACACTGTGGCTTTAATCTGAATTTTCATCATGACTCCTGACATTTGACATCTTTTCATGTCCTTGTTGACCATTTGTATGTCTTGCCGGGAGAGCAGTCCATGCAAGTTATTTGTCTGTTTCAAAAATTGTGTTGTTTGTCTTTGTGTTGATGAGTTGGAAAAGTCCTGGGTATATTCTAGGTAAAGAGTCTTATCAGATATATAATGTGCCAATATTGTCTTCCATTCTGTGGACTTTTTACTTTCTGGATAGCCTCTTTTGATGCACAAAGGTTTGTAATTTTGAGGAAATCCAATGTATCTATTTTTTTCTTTCATTTCTTATGCTTTACTGTCAAATCTAAGAAATCATCGCTAAATTCGTGGTCAGGAAGATTTAATTCCTTGGTTTATTTGAGAGTTCATAGAGTCCTTTCTCGGTACCCACTAGGCCAGGCTTTAGGCCTGGGGCTGAGTGAGTGTGAGGGTTCCAGGGTTATGGGTCATTGTTGGAGAGTCATGGTAGAGGGTTGTGGTTAAAGGGTCAGGGATTAGAGTTTAGGGGTCAGTGGCGAGGGTCTAGGGGTCTGGGGCTAGGGTTGTTAGGGGGTTATGGTGAGAGGTTAGGGTTCTTAGGGTAAAGGTTAGAGTTAGGTTTAAGCACATTTGGCCCTCATTGCCCTCCCCTCTCCTTCTCTCTGAAGCCTCCAGAATGGATAGGACTTGCCCAGGGTCAAACAGAAGTCAGGGAGCTGAGGTGAATAACTGTTTTTCTGGCCTCCCTTTCCCCAGTCCTGGGCTCTGAGAGAAGAATGAAATGTTTGTTCTTGTCTCGGACTGTTTCTTATCCAACTCAACCTCTGTCAAGGATTGGGGAGGGCGTCAGAAGTCATGCATGGTTTCCTTCTGCCCTCCCACCTGGGAAGGGTGATGCTGGCCCTACTCTGCCTGGGCAGCCCCAGGTTCCAGCACAGCCCAGACAGGAGGGCACTCAGTGGACACGTGTGGATTTATACAGGACTGGGTGCAGTGACCTGCCAGCTCCCAGATGCTGCCTTCTTAAGGGCTGGTGGGGCCCTCCTGGAACTGGAGGCATCCTTTGTCCCATCTGAGTGGGCATGAATAGATGATCAAGTCTCAGGCAGGACAGCCCTCGACCTCTGACTATCCAGGCAGGCATCTGTGGTCCTCTAGCTCAGTCCAGCCTGGGCATTGTCAGGCTCTCATGTACAGTTACAGAGCTGACCATGATGCCGGGCAATTCAAGAGCTACCTGGGCAGTGTAGACATTCCTTTGAGAAGTTTCAACTACCAACATGCATGTGGCTGAGAAAAAGGCCTCCCGCTCACGGCCTCATAGGCTGCCAAGAGAGGTAATAATCCTCTAAACATTGGAGTGTGGCCCTGACACAACACCCATACAGCAGACCATGGCCCTGCAATCCTTTGTCTTTTCAGTCGTTAGAAACTTTTGACATGCATATTCATTAAGAATCAAAGCTATGGAATCAACTGGACCTCCCAGTGTGAGGTTTACACTGACACTGCCATTGTCTTGGAGAGCCATATGCATCCATGTGGCCTCTGGAAAGCCTGCCGATTATGGGTTCCATGACATGGAATAAGTCTTGAGCCTCCCGTTACTTCATTGCACAAGAGTTTCCTTACCACCCTAGCATTTGGTTTCTTCCTCTTAGTAAAGGAGAGAGAAGAAACTGGAAAAGGAGCAGTATTGTTTTTCAGGGATGGGCAATTAATATGGCCAGGGAGATGGCATAGCTCAAGGGCTCCCACCTCCCAGGGGCAGGAATGAGGTCTGTGTGTCTTCTGAGGGCACATGGGCTGTTCTGGGCCAGCCTCTGAGATGTGAGGACCTGATGCCCAAGGAAGAGACTTGAGTTTACCACCACCAATGATCCTGACTTTTCAGCAAGTGAAAGACCTTCTTGCAGTCTTGGGAGGGACAGTAAGAGCCCTGGATGAGTTGCTGCAGCCCCTGACCCTAAGTGAACCCCTTTCTTCCTTTTGTGTCAGATTCTGTGCTGTGCAGTGAGCTGTCATTGGCATAGAATCTGTTGTTTTCTCCCAGCCAGCATCTGTTCTCAGGCCCAAGTGCCTCAGTTTTCCTGTGGGAATTACATCTCACCTGCTTCCAGTCCAAACAGTTGCAGAAGGATGACCCCATGTTCCACCCAGCTCGAAGATGGGTTTACAACCCACATCTAGCCAGTCCCATTTTCCACCTTCTGGTGATGGGTCAAGGATGAGAAGGCAACCCAAGCCAGACCAAAGGCGTTTAAAACCATGACATTCTTGGAATCCAAGAAAAGGAGAAACTCTTTCTTGGAAAATGGATGGTGAGTGGTTGTCAGCCTAGAACTGCTGTTGGCCCAAGGGCAGTGAGAGAGCCTGTGTCTGTGAATGGGGTCCCCCAAAGGCACTGAGCGGCACAAAGGTTTGGAGAGAAGCAAGGTCACCCTGAGACAGTGTGAGCCCCTGGACCTGCCAGGTCCAAACCCTATCTTCAACTCGCCACTTGCAAGTATTAATGTATTTCTACCCTTACAATAAATACTAATTTATTTTACTTCCGTAAGTGTGTCTAGTCGCTGGGAAAAGAAAAAGTCCTGGTTGATACATCTGAGTCAATAACCCCTGACCCTTCCTCAGGTGTCCTCACTGGGTAGGCGTGGCTGGGGGAGGTGAAGACACTGGGTGGGGTCATATACTAGGGGAGCTGCCAGACAGCTCTGTTCCTGCTCCTTCCCTGTCCCGGGAGAGGGAAAGCCTGGAACAGTGATAGGATAGCCAGTAGGGAAGAGGTTCCTCAGTGGTTAGTTGGCCTTTTTGTGTTTTCCTTAATTTAGGGTTCATTTTGGTAATGTGTTTTTACAAAGAAATCCCCCTCTTCCTCTAGATTTCCAGTTTGTTACAGTAGGTTTCTCTTATTTGACGTTTAATTTTTCCTGTCTAATTTTCTACAGAATCATGACAAATAATGAACAAATACTGATACTTTACTATTAACTGAAGTCCCTATTCACGTTCCCTTTGTTATACCTTTCCTTGTTCTAGGGTCTCAGAGGACATGGGGTCATCATGTCTGTTTAGTCTCTTCTGGGCTCTGACAGTTGCTCAGACTCTCCTGTTTCCATGACCTCGACAGCGTGGAGGAGGGCTGCTCAGGTATTGTACAGACTGCCGGGCGCTGGGATTTGCTTGGTGGTTTTGTCGTGGTTAGACTTGGCTTTGAAAAAGCAGACCACAGAGGTGACGTGCTTCCTCCTCACTGTATATCAAGAGGACGGGCTCTTAAGGGAACGTCTCCCTTATATTCTTAATTTTGGTCCCCCAGCTGAGCTAACGTTTGTCAAGTTTTCCCACAGTGAGGTTACTTTTCCCACGTCCATCCTGTGTGTCTTATGTAGGAGGCAGTCATAATGCAGAAGCCACACTTGAGGAGAGAGGGGTTAGCTTCACACCCTTGATGGACAGCTGAGTGGCTATATACATTGTTTAGAAGCTTTCTGCATAGGACATTTCTATTTAACACCATTCTTCAAAAACTATGTAATTTATTTTTACCAGTTTGGACACGTGAATAATTATTGTAAACTTTTGGTTATAATCCAGCACTACATTATTAGACTGCTTAGTTAATTCTTGCTTTAGCTGTTGAGAGCTTTTTCCATTTGCTCTTGTTTTCATTTTACATAATTTTTCTTTTGTGGGTTTAAAAATTTTTTGGTGCTTCTTTACTTTCTGATATTTTAAGATTATCCTGCTTCATATATTTACTGTCTCAGTCCTAGCATCAGCCCTTTCTTCAAAGAGCCCTTGTTCCTTTTATTAGAGAATGGTATTAAAAACTTACATGTGGGAGCTAAATATGCTCCGCTGACAGTACATAGAAGTATATGCATGTATCACAGCCTATGCATATGCACATAATTATAAAGATTTCCATGTGGAACTATGCAGTAGGCTAAAGATACTTTATACTGATATCTCCAAGCGGGTCTGTTATGCCATGGATATTGTAAACTTCTCCCTTTGTTTGACTGTAACATCCAACTCCAGTGGTAAGAAACCTGGCTTCCACCATTTGTTATTTATTAAATTCAGTGCTTGTTCCTTTTGATGACTCATATAGTAGTTTCAGTACTGTTAGCTGCTACCCCTCATGGGAAAGAACATAGAGTCCACTGTGTATGTATGGCACATTTTGTCTTTGGCCTACAGATTCTGTACATTTCCAAAGTTAACTTAGGTCAGCCCATTTGTCCCACTACCAACAGTGAGTTTTTTCATACATCTCTGAATCAGTTAGATTCTTTGTTACATTCTGTATTCCAGTCTTTGACACTCCCATATCCTAAGTAGCTAAGTTTGAATAGATTGTAAATTACTTGTTGGGTTGTAAAAATCTGTGGGTGTAGCCAAATGCATAGTGACAGGTATTCACCACTAAAGTATCATATGGAGAATTTCAACCACACATTCCATAAACTGTTTGCCATTGTCAGTTTTGCCTTTTCTAGAATGTCATATAAATGAGGTCATACAGTGTGTAGCACTTCAGACTGTATTCTTTCACTTAGCAATGTAAGTGTTAGATGCATCTATTTTTTTTTTTGCACGGATTGATGGTCCATTCCTTTATATCTCTGAATACTATTGCATTGCATGTATATGAGAGGAAAAATAATTTTCCCTCTACACTTCTGTGTTCTTTATTGAGATCTCCCTTGTAATGAAAAAGAGACGAACTGGAGAAAACAATCAGAAGTTTAATATATACCATGCGTACCTGCTGTATACTTAAAAGATACCCAGGAAAACTGAGTCACTCCCTGAAATGGTCCAAGCCATTACCTTAAATGCTATCTTCGGCTGAGAACAAAAGAAAGATGTTAGGGAATGGAGGCAGCCATTTAAGGGAGGTTATTAGTCAAAGCCCAGTAAACAAGGGTATGGTTGTTACACAGATTTACATCCAGGCCTATTTCATTGACAAGGTTTTTTTTTTTTTAACCATTTATTTATTTGGCTGCGCCAGGTCTTAGTTGCAGCCTGTGGAGTCTTTAGTTGCGGCATGCAGGCCCTTAATTGCAGCATGCGGGATCTAGTTCTCTGACCAGGGATTGAACCCTGGTCCCCTGTATTGGGAGCATGGAGTCTTAACCACTGGGCCAGCAGGGAAGTCCCAACAAGCTTTTCTTGATATTTAGTCATCATTCAATTCCTGGTCCAGAGAGGGACATACCCTTACAAATGGAGATATCCTTAATAAATATAAATTTACCTCCTAAAAGGGCATTTTCTACTTGGTTTTGAAAGATTCTCCTGGGTCTGCTGTTTCTTAAATTAGTCAGTCCAAAATAATCCTTTTGTCAAATGGGCATATTTTGGGGTGGTGTATTCTGCTCCCCTTGACATGTATGTGCCCTAATTTGCTTATGAATTCATCTACAGAAGGACATCCTGATATCTTTAAGTTTTTAGCCATTATGAATAGAGCTGCTGTGCATTACTTGATGCTAGTTTTGGTTTGAACACAGTTTTTCAAAGCAGTTGTCTAAATACAAGAGGTACACTTCTTGGATCCTAAGGTGAGACTTTTTAGATTTGGAAAAAACTGCCAAACTGTCTTCCAAAGTTGGTTGTACATGCATTCCACCAGCATCTTGAGTATGTTCTTGTATGCTTATTTACTGCCTGTTTATCTTCTTGGGCCAGGTGTGTGTTTCAATCTTTACCAAATTTTAATGGCGTTGTTGGCATAATTTGAGTACAAATCCTTTATCAGATATGTGTTTTGGAAATAGTTTCTTGCAGTTTGTGGTTTGCCTTCCGGTTTTCTGAATAAGGTCACCAGACCCAAAGTCATGTAGATTATCTTTTTTTCCCCTAGGATTTTTATAGTTTGGTAATTTAAATTTGTCTATGGGCAATTTTGAGTGAATTTTGGTTTAAGTTGTAAAGTTTGTGTCTACATTCATTTCATTGCATATGGTTTGCAATTAATTGCTCCTTAACCATCTTTTGGGAAGATACAGTGAGATACTTGGCTCCATTTCAGTTTGGATTTCCAAACTTAGTATATACAGCAGAACTGCCTTCCGGATGAGGCCTCTGGGTTTGTGAGTGCGGCGCTCCCGACACTTTTCTCACGTCCCACAGGGGGCACCAAACCCACCTGTCTGACCCTGCCCACAGACTTTGCTCTGTGACAAGCAGACAGGAGCTTTGTTTCCTGTCAGGGCTTAGGTTTCTGGACCATGAGCCATTGTCCACACTGACAGGAGCTGGGTTTTCTCAGGAACCACTGGTGAGGAGACTCCACAAGAGGAAAAAATGAGAAAGTGTGGAGAATCTTCCTGTGCAGCTGACTGCTGGGTGGGTGGGGTGCATCTTCAGGGGACTCAGGAGAGAAAGGGTTTAATGTGGAATACTGTGTGCTTTTAGTTAGTTTTATGTGCATTGTAGATGGTGACCAGTGTCGTTCTTTGGAGTCTGATGTCTAGTTTTCCTGGCACTGTTTGTTGATGGCTTTGGGTAGAATAAACATTTTAATAATAGTAATTTTTCTGATGCGTGAGCATGGAATATTGTTTTCTGTTGTGTCTTCAGTTTCTTTATCAGTGCTTTATAGTTTTCTGAGTATAGGTCTTTCATGTCCTTGGTTAAATTTATTGCTAAATAGTTCGTTCTTTTGGATGGAATTGTAAATGGGATTGTTTTCTTAATTTTTCTTGCTGATGGTTCATTATTAGTGTATAGAAACAAAACTGATTTGTGTATATTGATTCCATATTTTGCTGAATTTATTTTTTAACATATTTTTTGAAGTAATGTGAAAAATTGCAATACTAAAATCTCACTGTTTCTACTGCACCCCAGGTAATCCACAGGACCCAAGACATGGTAGCTACTAATATACTCTTCCCACGGTGCCTCTTAATACCGTGCGGACTCCTACAAGGGAAGTAAGTATCACAACTTTGGTTGAACTTGGTCTGGGTAAGTCTTGGCCTCTATAACAAAATTTGACGTCTGTCTTATCTGATTTTCTGGCATGATACTGACATGGTTGTCTAGAAAAGTAATTTATTTTCCAGTAATTTAAAATATACAGAAAAGTTGCAATAATGGCAAAAAGTACTCACATTTGCCACTTCACACAAAATGCTGTGTGTTTGCCCAAGGACCCAGCACATAACCCCTAAATGAAGAAATCCTGATGTCCACATTATAGTTTAATACTCAGCCCCACTTCAACATTCACCTACTGTCCCAACTGTATGAAAATGTCTTTTTCCATCCTGATCCAGTTTTCTTTTTCTGGAACCATTACTGAGTTTCTCCCTCATTTGGGCAACCTTGATGGATTTGAAGCAGACAAGATGGGTATGGGATCTAGGTGGCCTTTTCTGTATGGCTTTTTTCACTAAGAATGTTTTTGTTTTTGTTTTTTTGTTTTTGTGCGGTATGCGGGCCTCTCACTGTTGTGGCCTCTCCCGTTGCGGAGCACAGGCTCCGGACGCGCAGGCCCAGCGGTCATGGCTCACGGGCCCAGCCGCTCCGCGGCATGTGGGGCCTTTCCGGACCGGGACACGAACCCGTGTCCCCTGCATCGGCAGGCGGACTCCCAACCACTGCGCCACCAGGGTAGTCCTAAGAATATTTTTAATGTTCATTTTTGTAACAAATATCAGCGCTACACTTTTTCTTCATTGTCATTAAAAAATACAAAACACGACTTTAGCATTTAATTCACTTTACGTATACAGTTTTGTGGTATTAACTACCTTCATATAGTTGCACAAACAAGTTAACTAACATGTGTACCTCCTGTGTGCCTGGCAGATACCCAGGAAATTGAGTAACACCCTGAAACGGCCCAAGACATCACCTTAAATACCGTCTTCATCTAAAAGCCAATAAAAAGGAAGGCTATAGTTGTTTCTGTCTACATTCATTTGATTGTATATAGTTTCCAACTGATGTTGTATAACTAGTTGTGGAGAAGTCATGGGATAGGTGGCTTCATTTCAGTTTGAATTTCCAAATTTAGTGGATTCTGAAGCCTTGATACAAGGTTTACAAACTTCATATTGGATCAGGATATCCCACTGTGTAACTGGTATTCATGGTTTGTTCAACAATTAAAGTTCTGTGTGATATGAGTTCATCCCGGAGTAATCCAGGTTAGTTTCTGTTATACATTTGTCCCAGGATGAAAGGACAAGAGAAATAAGACCTGATTTATAAAAGTGCCTTCAAACTAATTGATACTGAAGTGTAGTTGACCTACAGTGTTGTGTTAATTTCTGCTGTACAGCAAAGTGATTCATATATACATACATACATACATACATACATATTTTTCATATTCTTTTCCATTATGGTTAATTACAGGGTATTGAGTACAGTTCCCTGTGCTGTACAGTAAGACCTCGTTTATCCATCCTATATAATAATTTGCATCTACTGATCCCAAACTCCCAATCCATCCCTGTCCCCTGTCTTCCCCTTGACAACCACAAGTCTGTTTTCTATATTTGTGAGTGTGTTTTTGTTCTGTAGATAGGTTCATTTGGGTCTCATTTTATAATTCACATATAAGTGATATCATATGGTATTTGTTGTTCTCTGTCTCTAGGTCCATCCATGTAGCTGCAGATGGCATTATTTCATTCTGTTTTATGGCTGAGTAATATTCCATTGTATATACGTACCACATCTTCTATATCCATTCATCTGTTGAGGGACATTCAGGTTGCTTCCATGTCTTGGCTATTGTGAATAGTGCTACTGTGAATGCTGGGGTGCACGTATCTTTTCGAATTATAGTTTTGTCTGGATGTGTGCCCAGGAGTGGGATTGCTGGTTCATATGGTAATTCTATTTTTAGTTTTTGAGGAACCTCCATACTGTTTCCCATAGTGGCTGCATCAATTTACATTCCCACCAGTAGTGTAGGAGTGTTCCCTTTTCTCCACACCCCTTCCAGCATTTATTTCTAGACATTTTAATGATGGCCATTCTGACCACTATGAGGTGGTAACTCACTGTAGTTTTAATTTGCATTCTCTAATAATCAGTGATGTGGAGTGTCTTTTCAGGTGCCTCCTGGCCATCTGTATGTCTTTGGAGAAATGTCTATTTAGACCTTCTGCCTATTTTTTGATTTTTTTTTCTTTTTTGAGTTGTATGAGCTGTTTGTATATTTTAGAATTAAGCCCTTGTTGGTCGCATCATTTGCAGGTATTTTCTCCCACTGCTCCCAGTGAGCGCAGGTTCTGGAACAACTGGATACCCACATGCAGAAGAGTAAAGTTGGACCCTTACCTCCCCCCACCCCATATACAAAATCAACGCAAAATGGACCAAAGGCCTAGATGCAAGAACCAAAATTATAAAACTCGTAGAAGAAAACATGAGAGTAAATCTTCATGACTTTGGATTTGGTCATGATTTCTTAGATCTACCAAAAGCACAAGCAACAAAAGACAAAATAGATGAACTGGACTTCCTCAAAATGAAAAACAGTTGTGTATAAAAGGAGCAAGGAATAAGATAATCCACCATCCAAAAAGGCCCAAGATGTTTGCAAACCATGTATCTGATAAAGGACTGTAGCCCAGCAGCCAAGCCCCCGGTGGTCCAGTGGAGTGTCTGTGCAGCCCCTCCTGTCCTCGCTGATCAGGGGATTTCAGGCCCCACAGCACCCGAGGGGTGGACATGGGTCATCCTCAGCACCCTCAGGGAGTGAGTGCTGGATGGTTTTGAGCCCAGATGCACTCCCATTACTGCCCTCAAAAGCTGAAGGCTTCAGCATGCCTCCAGATGGACACAGAGTATTTGCAAGTCTTTGAGAACCAAGAGGACAGTCTTCACTTTTCTGAAAGGGCATCTTATTATTTCACAGCAGGACCATTTTCAACCTGGCTCTCAGGGGCGCCCTCCCACCTCCCTGATTTCTCTGAGAGTGGCCATGGGGGTTTGGCTGTCCCCAGTCCCCACACCAGGTGACAAGGCCAGTGGGGCCAGAGCCTGGTGGTCCTTAGCTTCGCTGGAGACTAACCCAGACTCTCAGCCTGCGACTGAACGTGGGCGCCCCTGCTTCTCCCCGTCCCCGATTCTCATCTCCTCTGTCTCTCTTCCTCCTGCTTTTCAGTCTCAGATTCACCTGATGGCCGCCACTCACAGCTCCCGCAGAGCCCAGAGATCTCTCCTGGAAGGAAAGGTTCTGGATAATCAGAGGGATAAATAAAGGATGCAGCCGATTCCCGCCTCGTGCTGACGCCCAAGAGGGTGAGGGGAGTGAGTGTTTTCTCATGAGAATTTAAATCCTCCAAGTAATAGATCATTGGGGGGCATCCAGTGCTCTCCTGCTCATTCTGAGAATGTCATTCCTGGATTTTAATGTGGTAAATAATTTACATTATAAATATGCAGGGGGGGGATATCCATTCCAAAATGTTAGAGGTAACTCCAAGGGATTTACAACAAACAAGGGCACAGAGTCCAGACACTGGCTGAGAGGCTCCTACCATGAACCACAGTCCCCTAGAGCGCAGAGTGTCCATGACTCTCCTCCCGCAGGTGAGCCTACACAGGCACATCCCACGTGGGACCAGTGTATCACAGAATCTTAGAGTGGCCAATGGCAGGCAGCTGGCTAGAGATGCGGACAAGAGAAAACTGCCCAGCAGCCTGGGACAAACCCGGGGTGAGGCCTTAGGAAGGGCCAGTGTCAGAGCCTCAGAGATAACTTGAAGAGAGTTCAGGCTGTTAAGGACAGCGTCAGAGATACACTTAGGGACATATTCAGGGCCTTACTTATGTACAGGATCAGGGCATTATTTAGTGACAGCTTAGACTATAAGGGACAGCATCAGGTCCTAAGTTAGGGACAGTGTCAGTGCTTCACTTAGAGATAACGTGAGAGCCTTAGTTAGACACAGTTCAGGCTGTTACTTAGGGATATCTTCAGGGCCTTAGAGCCAGCATCAGGACCATAATTAGAACCAGTGTCAGGACGTTAGTTAGGGCCAAAACTAGGGTGTTAGTTAGGGAAAGAGTCGGGTCATTAGTTACAGACAGTGTCAGGGTTTTAGGTAGGGACAGTGGCAAGTCCTTAGTTAAGAAGAGTGTCGGGGTCTCACTTAGGGGCAGCCCCAGGATGTTAATTAGGGATAGTCAGGACATTAGAATTTCAGGTTCTGTGGTAGAGACAGCATCAGGACCTTAGTTAGGGACAGCGTCAGAGACTTACCTAGGGACATATTCAGGGTCTTAATTATGGGCAGGATAGGGTAATACAGAGTAACACCTAAGGGTATTAGGGACATCTTCAGGGCCTCAATTAGCGATAGCATCAGGGTATTAGTTAGGGAAAGAGTCAGGCCATTATTATGGATAGTGTCAGTGCCTTACGTAGAGAGAGCATCAGGGCCTTAGTTAAGGACAGCGTCAGAGACATACTTAGTGACATATTCAGGGCCTTAGTTATGGACAGGATCAGGGCATTATTGAGAGATACATGAGGCTATTAGGGACAGCATCAGGGTGTTAGGGAAAGAGTCGGCCGTTATTATAGACAGTGACGGTGCCTCAGGTAGAGACATCATCACAGCCTTAGTTAGGAAGAGGGTCAGGGCCTTGGGGAGCGACAGGGTCAGGCCAACAGTGAGGGACATCTAAGGCTATTAGGGACATCGTCAAGGCCTTAGATTGGGCCAGCATCAGGGCTGTAGTGTCGACCAGTGTCAGGGCATTAATGAGGGACAAAATTAGGGTGTTAGTTAGGGAAGGAGTCAGGTCATTAGTCACAGACAGTTTTAGGGCCTCAGTTAGGAAGAGCATCAGGGCCTCAGTTAGGTTCAGCATCAGGACGTTAGTTAGGCAGCAACAGGGCCTTAGTTAGGGACAGTGTTGTCAGGCCCTCAGAGATCACTTGAGGGCCTTCGTAAGAGACAGTGTAGGCCGTTAGTTAGGGACACTTCAGAGACTCTCTTAGGGATATATTCAGGGCCTTAGGAACAATCAAGGTGTTATTTTGTGACCGCTTAGGCACTAAGGGACAGCATCAAAGCCTAAGTTAGGGAGGGTGTCAGCGTCTTGGGGATAGTGTTAGGGACTTTGTAAGTTATAGCTTAGGCCATTAGCTAGAGACAGCGTCAGGGGCTTATTAAGGGCAGTGTAGGAGACTTAATGAGGGACATCTTCAGGACCTTAGTTATGGACAGGATCAGGTCCATACTTGGGACCAGTGTCAGGCCGTTCTTTAGGGGCAGTGTCAGGGCCTTCTGTCGAGACAGCATCAAGGCCCTTAGTTAGGAAGAGGGTCAGGGCCTTAGGACAGGGTCAGAGACGTCCTCAGGCACATATTCAGGGCCTTAGTAATGGACAGGATCAGGACCCCAGTGAGGGACATTTAAGTCTATTAGGGACATCGTCGGGGCCTTAGATAGGGTCAGTGTCAGGGCCATAGTTAGGACCAGTGTCAGGGCATTATTTAGGGACAAAATTAGGATGTTAATTAAGGGAAAAGTCAGGAAATTAGTTACAGACAGTGTCAGCTTCTCAGGTAGAGACTTCAAGGCCTTAGTGAGAGCAGCAGCATCTCAGGTAGGAGCTGCATCAGGCCATTACTTACAGACAGTGTCAAGGCCTTAATTAGGGAGAGTGTCAGGGCCTCAGAGAAAATCTTGAGGGCCTTAGTGAGAGACACTTCAGGCTTTTTGTTAGGGACATCATCAGAGCTTTAGTTATGGACAGGGTCAGGGTATTAGTGAAAGACAGCTCAGGCAATTAGGCACACGGTCAGGGCCTTGGGTAGGGGCAGCGTCAGGGAGTAGTTGGGGGAAGAGTGAGGCCGTTAGGTAAAGACAGACTCAGGGCCTTAGTTAGAGACAGTGTCAAGTTCACGTTAGGGACACTATCATGGCTTCAGTTAAAGATAACTTGAGGGTCTTAGTTAGAGATAGTGTCAGGGACTTAGTTATGGACATCTTTAGGGCCTCAGAGGTAATTTGAGGGCCTTAGTAAGAGACATTTTGGGTCATTAGTGACATCGTCTTGACCTTAGTGCCATCTTCAGTACATCTTTTATGGGCTGCATCAGGGCATTAATGAAGGACAACTCGGAGCATTAATGAGGGACAGCTCAAGTTATTAGGGACTGTGTCAGGGCCTTAGTTAGGGAAAGAGTGAGGCCAGTAGTTAAAGACAGACTCAGGGCCTTAGTTAGAGACAGCCTCAGTCCTTAATTAGGGAGAGTGTCAGGGCCTCAGTTAAAGATAAGTTGAGGGCCTTCATTAAGGACAGCCTCCAGGCCTCAGTTAGGGACAGGTTCACGGCCTTGGGACTAAATTCAGGGCCTCAGTTAGGGACAGCATCAGGGATTTAGTTAGCATAAGAGGCTCGACATTAGCTAAAGACAAGGTTCGGTTAAGGTCTAGGAATAGCGTTAGGAAATGATGTAGGGATAGTGTCAAGACCATAGCTACTTAGAGCATCAGTGCCTAATTTAGGACCAGTGTCAGGGCTTCAGGTAGGGACAGCGTAGAGGCCTGACTTAGGGACAGCGACAGGGCCTGATTGAGGCCTAGATTCAGGGCCTTAGCTGGGGACAGTGTCAGGGCATGACTTAGGAGAAGCATAAGGGCCTCGGTAGGAACAGCCTAAGGTGTTTGTTAAAGACATTATCAGGGCCTCTGTTAGAGACAGCCTCAGGGCCTCACTTAGGGACAGCATCAAGGCTTGCTTTGGGACAGTTTCAGGACCTTAATAAGAGAGGAGTCAGGATAAAATGAGCTTAGGATACTGTCAGGACTTTAGATATTGCCGGCAGCAGGGCCTTTGTTAGGGACAGTGTCAAGGCCTTAGATAGGACTAGCATCTGGGTCTCTGTTAGGTACAGTGTCAGGGCCTGAGTTAGGAATAGTGTTAGGGCCGTAGTTAGGGACAGTGTCAGGGCCAGATTTAGGATGAGCATCTAGGCCTTAGTTAGGGACAGTCCCAAGTCACGGCCTTGGGACTAAATTCAGGGCCTGAGGTATTCACAGCATAAGGGCTTCAGTTAGCATAAGAGGCTGGACAGTTGCTAGGGACAGGGTTAGGGTAAAGTTTATGGATCGTGTCAGGAAATGACTTAGAGATAGTGTCAAGACCTTAGTCACTGAGAGTATCAGAGCCTTAATTAGAACCAGTATCAAGGATTCAGGTAGGGACAGCCTCAGAGCCTGACTTAGGGAGAGTGACAGGGCCTGAGTGAGGCCTAGCGTCAGGCCCTTAGCTGGGGACACTGTCAGGGCATGATGTAGGAGCTGCATCAGGGCCTTTGTTGAATCAGTAATAGGGTCCTAGTTAAAGACATGATCAGGGCTTGAGGTAGTCACAGCTTCAAGGCCTCAGGTAGGCATAGCTTCAGGGCCTGAGTTGGGCACAACCTCAGGCCTTCACTTAGGGCCAGTGACAGGGCTTTCTTAGGGACAGTGTCAGGACTTTGGTTAGAAATGGGTCAGGATATTAGCTCAGGATAGTGTCCAGATTTTAGTTATTGCCGGCAGCAGGGCCTATATTAGGGACAGATTCCGAGCCTTAGTTAGAGACAGTGTCAGGGCCTTAGTTAGGACTAGTCTGGGCCTTATTAGGGAGAGCATTAGGGCTTCATTGAGGATAAGAGGCAGGAAATTAGCTCGGGACAGAGTCAGCTTCCAGGCCAGGGGTAGTGTCAGGAAATGAGCTAGGGTTAGCGTGAAGACCTTAGTTATTGAGAGCGTCAGGGTCTTAGTTAGGACCAGCATCAGGGCTTTAATCAGGATCGGTGTCAGGGCTTGATATAGGGACAGTGTCAGAGCCTAACTGAGGTATGGCAACAGGGCCCAGTGAGGCCTATCTTTAGGGCCTGAGTGAGGGACAGTGTCAGGGCATGACGTAGGAGTGGTATAAGGGCCTCTGTAGGATCAGCCTTAGGGTCTTCATAAAAGACATTCTCAGGGCCTCTGTTAGGGACAGTTTCAGGACCTTGTTAAGAGATGGGTAAGGAAATGAGCTCAGAATAGTGTCAAGACATTAGATATTGACGGGAGCAGGGCCTTCGTTAGAGACAGTGTCAGGGCCTGCGTTAGGACAAGCATCAGAGCCTCGGTTAGGTACCGTGTCAAGGCCTGAGTTAGGAATAGTGTTAGGGCATTAGTGAGGGACAGTTCTGGGCCAGATTTAGGACGAGCATCTAGGCCTTAGTTAGTGACAGTGTCCTGGCCTTGGGCCTACATTCAGTGGCTGTGTTAGGCACAGAGTAAGGGCTTCAGTTAGCATAAGATGCAGGACAGTTGCTAGGGACAGGGTTAGGGTAAAGTTTATGGATCGTGTCAGGAAATGACTTAGGGATAGTGTCAAGACCTTAGTCACTGAGCATATCAGAGCCTTAATTAGAACCAGTATCAAGGATTCAGGTAGGGACAGCCTCAGAGCCTGACTTAGGGAGAGTGACAGGGCCTGAGTGAGGCCTAGCGTCAGGCCCTTAGCTGGGGACACTGCTTGATGCAGGAGCTGCTTCAGGGCCTTTGTGGGGTCAGCAATAGGGTCCTAGTTAAAGACATGATCAGGGCCTGAGGTAGTCACAGCATCAAGGCCTCAGTTAGGCATAGCTTCAGGGCCTGAGTTGGGCACAACCTCAGGCCTTCACTTAGGGCCAGTGACAGGGCTTTCTTAGGGACAGTGTCAGGACCTTGGTAAGAGATGGATCAGGATATTAGCTCAGGATAGTGTCCAGATTTTAGTTATTGCCGGCAGCAGGGCCTATATTAGGGACAGATTCCGAGCCTTAGTTAGAGACAGTGTCAGGGCCTTAGTTAATACTAGTCTGGGCCTTAGTTATGGAGAGCATTAGGGCTTCATTGAGGATAAGAGGCAGGAAATTAGCTCGGGACAGAGTCAGCTTCCAGGCCAGGGGTAGTGTCAGGAAATGAGCTAGGGTTAGCGTGAAGACCTTAGTTATTGAGAGCGTCAGGGTCTTAGTTAGGACCAGCGTCAGGGCTTTAATCAGGACCGGTGTCAGGGCTTGATATAGGGACAGCGTCAGAGCCTAACTGAGGTACGGCAACAGGGCCCAGTGAGGCCTATCTTTAGGGCCTGAGTGAGGGACAGTGTCAGGGCATGACGTAGGAGGGGTATAAGGGCCTCTGTAGGATCAGCCTTAGGGTCTTCATAAAAGACATTCTCAGGGCCTCTGTTAGGGACAGCCTCAGGGTCTCACTTAGGGGCTGCGTCAGGGCTAATTTTGGGACAGTTTGAGGACCTTAGTAAGACATGGGTGAAGATATTAGTTTAGGATAATCTCAGGACTTTAGATATTGACGGGAGCAGGGCCTTAGTTAGAGACAGTGTCAGGGCCTGCGTTAGGACTAGCATCAGAGCCTCTCTTAGGTACCGTGTCAGGGCCTAAGTTAGGAATAGTGTCAGGGCATGAGTTAGGATGAGCCTCCAGGCCTCAGTTAGGGACAGCGTCATGGCCTCGGGATTAATTTCAGGGCCTTTGTTAGGGACAGCATCAGGGATATAGTTAGCATAAGAGGCTCGACTTTAGTTAAAGGCAAGGTTAGCTTAAGGTCTAGGGATAGTGTCAAGGCATGATCTAGGGATAGTGCCAAGACCTTAGTTACTTAGAGCATCAGGGCCTTATTTAGGACCAGTGTCAAGTCTTCAGTTAGGGGCAGCGTCAGAGCCGGACGTAGGGAGAGTGACAGGGCCTGAGTGAGGACTACCGTCAGGGCCTTAGCTAGGGATAGTATCAGGGCATGACTTAGGAGCAGCATCAGGGCCTCAGTAGGATCAGCCTCAGGGGCTTTGCTAAAGCCATTATAAGGGCCAGTGTTAGGGACAGCCTCAGGGCCTCACTTAGGGACAGCGTCAGGGCTTACTTAGTGACAGTTTCAGAACCTTGGTATGAGATGGGCAGGAAATTAGTTCAAGATAGTGTCAGGACATTAGATATTGACAGTAGCAGGGCCTTAGGTAAGGGCAGTGTCAGATAGTTTCAGGACGTTAGATATTGATGACAGCAGGGCCTTAGTTAGGGACAGTGTCAAGGCCTTAGATAGGACTAGCATCTGGGCCTCTGTTAGGTACAGTGTCAGGGCCTGAGTAAGGAAGAGTGTTAGGGCATTATTTAGGGACAGTTCTGGGCCAGATTTAGGACGAGCATCTAGGCCTCAGTTAGGGGCAGTGTCATGGCCTTGGGACTAAATTCAGGGTCTGAGTTAGACACAGCATAAGGGCTTTAGTTAGCATAAGAGGCAGGACTTTAGCTAGGGACAGGGTCAGGTTAACATCTAGGGATAGTGTCAAGACCTTAGTTCCTGAGAGTACCACGGCCTACTTAGAACCAGTGTCAGGGCTTCAGGTAGGGACAGCATCAGAGCCTGACCTAGGGAGAGTGACAGGGCCTGAGTGAGGCCTAGTGTCAGCCCTTAGCTGGGGACACTGTCAGGGCATGACGTAGGAGCATCATCAAGGCCTTTGTTGGATCAGCAATAGGGTCTTAGTTGCTAAGCAACATCCAGGCTTGTAGCCCTTCGGAGTCACTCTGTGTATGCTGCGTGTAGGGCAACACACTGTATTGTTTTTTGGGACAGCTTGATTTACCCAATACTGCCACAGGTTCACGAACACCTTTCTAGCACGTCCAACATGCCGTGGAAGTCTGACTCTGCCCTAGTCTGAGCTGCACTGAGAAAAACACTTGGCTTCGCGTTCCATCTAAGACCTCCTACCTGAAGTCACCCTGCCTCCAAGAATAAGTCGGCCTGTGTTCCTACTGCAACTAAAGATCAGTTCTTTGAGTAACACTGCAGGCTCTTGAAGAGCCTAGGCCCAGAAGCCTAGCTACGGTGTACCTTGGTTGAGGCAGTTCGCTGGATGCAGAACACCCTGCTTCGAGGAGTTGATTCAGGTAAGGAACCACTGGGTAACCTGTGTCTCTTTTGACTTGTTAGAAACCACAGGGATGTATGCTGCGTGTGCCCATGGAAATGGGGGCCTGATGGAACTAGCCTTGCTTTCCCATTTTGAAAGCTCCATTCATACAGCCTTGAAGCTACTTGAAATTCACATTTGTTGACAGGCCTCTAGCCACTATAGGCCTGGCTCTAGGAAGAAAATGAGTTTCCTCTATCTAAACCAGGTGCTTCCATGGCCGGTGTAGAGGTCAGCCTGCCATGCTCTAGAGCTAAATGGAAACTCAACGTGAGTACCTGCGTCGAGGAAAGGCCCAGAGTATCTGTACAGCAGGGGAGGCGTGCAGCTGTTTCCACGAGGTCTTCTTCGCTGTTCTGCTGTATTTTAAAGGAAGTTCCCTTTTCAGGACTCCTAGGCCACTTGGGTGTGCACCATTTCCCTCCAGGATCACTGAGTATCTCCAAACGACTGTGGGTGTGCCGAGCAACATCGAGGCCCATAGGCCCTCTGTGTATGCAGAGTGATGGGCAACACACTGCACGTTCCTTAAGGAGAGCTACATTTCCAGAGCCCTTGAACTGTCTCAGGACCACATTTCTGGCCAATCTGACGTGCATGGAAGTCTTCGTCATGGCCATCCTCTGAGCTGCCATGGGAAAACATTCTGCTTACAATTATTTGAGGACCTCGTACTTGAAGTCACTCTGCTCGAGGAGAAATTCAGCATCCTACAATGCTGTGTCGCTAATGGGACACTCAGCGTTAGCACTTGCCTCAAGGTAAGGCCCAGAATTGTAGTGCAGAAGCGGAGGTGTGCAGCAGTTTCTATGGGGCCAAAGCCGCTGCTCTGCATTATCTTAATGGCAGTAGGCTTTTCAGGACACCTAGGAGCCTCGAGTTGGCACCCTATTCCTGGCAGGAACAGTGAGTACCCCAGGCGCCCCTGGGCCAGCTAATCAACGACCAGGCTCATAGCCTTTCGGAGCCACTCTGTGTATGCCGAGTATAGGGCAACACACTGCACTCCTTCATGAGACAGCTTGAAAGGTGTTAGGGTACGGGTTAGTGTTAGTGTAGGGCTTAGGGTTAAGTTACGGGTTAGGGTAAGCCTTCAGGTAAGGGTTACGGTTATGGTTATGGTTAAGGTTAGGGTTAGGGAACGGATACGGTTTAGGGAACAGGTTAGTGTACGACAAGGATTTAGGGTAGGTGTACGTGTTAGGGCACTGGTTAGTGTTATTGTACTGGTTAGGATTAAGGTACGAGTTAGGATAAGGTTTTGGGTAAGGGTTAGGGTTACAGTTAGGATTGGGCTTAGAGTTAGGGAACGGGTACGGTTTAGGGTACATGTTAGTGTATGACAACGCTCTAGGGTTAGCGTACGTGTTAGGGTACTGGTTAGTGTTAGTGTACGAGTTAGGATTAAGGTACAGGTTAGGGTAAGGCTTTGGGTAAAGGTTACAGTTAGGGTTAAGGTTAGGGTTAGGGAACGGGTACGGTTTAGGGTACAGTTTGGGTTACGACAAAACTCTACTGTTAGCATACGTGTAAGGGTATGGGTTAGTGTTAGTGTACTGGTTAGGATTAAGGTATGGGTTAGCGTAAGCTTCGGGTAAGGGTTCTGGTTATGATTAGGGTTAGGGTTAAGGAATGTGTAGGGTTTAGGGTACAAGTTAGGGTTAGGGTTAGGGTTAGGGTTAGGGTTAGGGTTTAGGGTTAGGGTTAGGGTTAGGGTTAGGGTTAGAGGGTTAGAGGGTTAGGGTGAGGGTTAGGGTGAGGGTTAGGGTTAGGTTTAGGGTTAGGGATAGGATAGGAACCCCTTATCAGATATATATATATTTTCCATTTTTTAAAATTTATTTTTTAATGCCCGACATTGGAAGTTCTACATCTTGAGTTTTGGGTGGTTGTTTGATTTTGTTTCTTTTATTGGACTACAGTTTATCATCATCATCTAACATATTTCAAACACACACAACACACAATGTTGCATTGTACAGATGTACTGGAACTCGGTGTATAGTGGATAGCTACTGACACACACACACTTTTCCCCCCCGTTATTGTGGTAAGTCACGCTGAAATCCATGTAATCGTGACCGCAAGTGCATTTTCCACAGTGTCCGCCACACACCCATTTGTTGTCTTTGGACGTTGTCATTGCTGGTCTATGCAGAGATAGATTTTTATTTCCATTTGTATGGGTTTGAGCGTATCAGCCTTTCCTTTCCAGCTCCTGGGCTTTCCCTGTACATTCGAAAGACCTCCTAATGTTAGGGTTAGGGTTGGGGTTAGGGTTAGGGTTAGGTCCTTGCAGCCCAGAAGCACGCCCAGCCCTCAGGGTGCCCCGGCCACAGTGGGCTCTGTCTGGGAAGGAAGTTCCACCCACAGTCAGGCCCAGCTAGTGGCCAGGGCAGGACCATGCTGACAGTGTGGTGGACAGTGTCTTATGTCACCGGGCCTGCACGTCTTGGACCTTGCCTGCGCCAGCCTGTTGTTTGCCGGGAACTGGAGACACACAATTCTGAAATGAGACGGTGGTTGTCACCTCCATTATGTTCCAACCCCAGGATGTCTTGGCAGGGGTTGTCCTTGAAGGCTGGTGTACCAGGAAGTCAACCTGTTCTCTGGGGGCTCTGCTGCTTCTCCTTGGGGTGTCTGGGCTCAGTGTGTGTGACGGGGGGACCTGACGGAGGGTTCCAGGTGCAAGAGAAGCAGCCCCACCAAGTGTCTTGCCGCAGCCCGGTGGTGCCTGTGAGCCTGGGCTCAGAACCTGGCAGCCACTCAACCTCTCAGTGCCTTGGTGTCTCCGTCTCTGAAATGGATATGATAACAGCAGCTATTTCGTAGACCTATTATGAGATATTAGTAACGAACACACGTAGAAACACCTAGAACACAGGGTGGCGTGTGGGAAACACTCCAACGTGTCAGCTTGCTGTAAAGACCTGACGGTAGAAGTAGGCAGCAGGCTGCCCCTAGTGGTCTGGGGTCACCAGGACGGCCGGTGCAGGACTCAGGGCTGGGGCTGCGCCGTCGCCCATCGATGACACAGCCGCCCTCCAACTGGTCACTCTGTAAACGACAGGCAGTGAGCGGGGTCCAGGGTCAGCCCCCAAGGATTCAGTAGGCACGACCTGCCTACTGCACGACCTGCCTGCACCCAGTGCCTCTGTCAGTGAATCCGAGCCATCCTGCCCCTGGGAGATGAGGGAGCTGGGCTGTCACCTGAGTGTCTGCAGCTGAGGGTGGACTGACACATTCCAGGTCACAGAGCTGGGGCCCAGCCCGTGGCTGCGCACTTGGACGGCGTTCCCTGAACCCCATCTGGGAGCGAGGATGGGGTGGAGCCACAGTCCTCATAAGATTGTTTCCCCTTTCTTGGATTTATGAGCCAAGCAGTGGCGTTGGGATGTGTATGATGGCAAATCTGAGGGGCCTCTGGGCTCCCATGAGAGGGCAGACCCGGTAGCCTACCTCTTCCCGACAGAAGTTTCACAGAGTGGACACCTGTGTCTCCTGCAGCATGGGCGGGACCCAGAGAGGATGCACTCCCTTGTCAGTTCTGAGACTGGGGCATGTTGGACAGGGGTCTCCCACCCACGCCAGGCAGCTCTCAAGAGACATGGGCAGGCCACAGCCAAAGGGAAAGGCAGATGCTTCAATGCGTATGTCGGAACAGGGAGCAAACCACTGGCAGGCTCAGCATGTACGTACATATGTGCCTCAGGGAGGTGAGAATTAAAACTCCAGGGCTTAACACCAGCGTGAGCTGAGTCACGGCAAGGGTGTGGGGCACCAGGAGCCCTCCCATCCCGTGGGTGGGAGGGTACACTCGTAAGGTCCTAGAGCCTCTGAGCAGCTACTCGGATGTCTCTCCCAAGGCCGAGCGCACACTGACTTCGGGACCAGTGAATCCAGAGGTGTCAGGTGCCCCTCGACAGCAGAGCGAAGTCACATACAACGTGGGGACAACCGGTGTGAATGCATCTCAGAAATGCCAGTTCAGTGGAGGAAGCAGGGTGCCCACAGCACAACCAGTACAGACAGGCGAATGCACCCGTGATGGCGGGAGCGTGGCTAGTAGTCATTCTTGGGGACTGGTGACTAAGGCAGTTGGGAGCCTTCTAAGGTACTTGGAACGTTTTATGTCTTGGTCTGATTGTGGATTGCACATGTGTTCAGTTTATAAAGCCGTACTCTAAGCATATCCTCGCTTTATTAGCGTGACACTTGAGAAACAAAAGCGCCCTGACCAAGGGGCTGCAGTCGTGGCCCACGTGAGGCGCCTGTATGGCCTCGGGCAACCCTTCCCATCTGGGCCTCAGTTTTCACGACTGTGGAGCAAGGGGCTGGACGCAGCTGAGGAGACCTGAGCCCTGTCCACAGGCATTTTCACACTGACCTTGACCTCAGGGCTCCCATGACCCCTGGCTGCAGGGCTCAGGGTTGGGAAATCGCACGGTGAGTCACTTCCCTCAGCTCATCCAGAGCCAGCCAGGGCCTGATCTCACTTTTTCCACTTGGAGGGAGCAGCAGGGGGAGGGGCCTCTTGTGGGCAGGTGGGTTTGGGGGGAGACATCCACCAGCCCTGCTAGCTGCCCCACCTGACCCTCACTCGGGACCCTGGGGATGCAGGCGC